>NW_027490214.1:0-354811 GCF_050948175.1 Xylocopa sonorina | reverse complement strand
GGTAAGATATAATATTCATTGTAGAGTATTATGTATACCTCGTATTCACTTCATATGAATGTAAATGCGACACTTCCTTGCTAGGAAATAGGGTTTGCAGATGTCTACGTATCGTAGCAATAGAGTTCTAATGCTTCTTAGAACGCGATATCGCATCTCACTTCCATGTTTCATGATAAGATATAATATTCTTTGCGAAGTGTCATGTATACCTCGTATTCACTTCAAAAGAATGTAAATGCGACACTTACATGCTAGGAAATAGCGTTTGCAGGTGTCTACGTATCCTAGCAATAGAGTTCTAATGCTTCTTAAAACGAGATGTCGCATCTCATTTCTATGTTTCATGTTCAGATATAATATTCATTGCGAAGTGTCATGTATACCTCGTATTCACCTCAAAAGGATGTGAATGCGACACTTCCTTGCTAGGAAATAGCGTTACCAGATGACTACGTGTCGAAACAATAGAGTTCTAATGATTCTTAAAATGCCATATCGCATCTCACTTCTATGTTTCATGATAAGATATAATATTCATTGCGAAGTGTCATGTATACCTCGTACTCACTTCAAAAGAATGTAAATGCGACACTCACATGCTAGGAAATATTGTTTGCAGATGTCTACGTTTCACAGCAATAGAGTACTAATGCTTCTTAAAACGAGATGTCGTATTTCATTTCTATGTTTCGTAATAGGATATAATATGCATTGTGTATTGTTATGTATACCTCGTATTCGCTTTAATGGAATGTAAGTGCGTCATTTCCATGCTAGGAAATAGCGTTTGCAGATTTATACGTATCGTTGCAATAGAGTTCTAATGCTACTTAAAACGAGATGTCGCATTTCATTTCTATGTTTCGTGATAAGATGTAATATTCATTGTGGAGTGTTATGTATACCTCGTATTCACTTCAAAATAATGTAAATGCCACACTTCCTTGCTAGGAAATAACATTTGCAGATGTCTACGCATCGTAGCAATAGAGTTCTAGTGCTCCTTAAATCGCGATATCGCACCTCACTTCAATGTTTCGAGATAAGATATAATATTCATTGCGAAGTGTCATGTATACCTCGTATTCACTTCAAAAGAATGTAAATGCGACACTTCCATGCTAGGAAGTGGCGTTTGCAGATGTCTACGTATCGTAGCAATAGGGTTCTAATGCTTCTTAAAATGCGATATAGCACCTCATACCTATGTTTCATGATAAGATATAATATTCATTGCGAAGTGTCATGTATACATCGTACTCACTTCAAAAGAATGTAAATGCGACACTCACATGCTAGGAAATATTGTTTGCAGATGTCTACGTATCGCAGCAATAGAGTTCTAATGCTACTTAAAACGAGATGTCGCATTTCATTTCTATGTTTCGTGATAAGATGTAATATTCATTGTGGAGTGTTATGTATACCTCGTATTCACTTCAAAATAATGTAAATGCGACACTTCCTTGCTAGGAAATAACATTTGCAGATGTCTACGCATCGTAGCAATAGAGTTCTAGTGCTCCTTAAATCGCGATATCGCATCTCACTTCAATGTTTCGAGATAAGATATAATATTCATTGCGAAGTGTCATGTATACCTCGTATTCACTTCAAAAGAATGTAAATGCGACACTTACATGCTAGGAAATAGCGTTTGCAGATGTCTACGTATCGTAGCAATAGAGTTCTAATGCTTCCTAAGACGCGATATCGCATCTCTCTTCTATGTTTCATGTTCAGATATAATATTCATTGCGAAGGGTCATGTATACCTCGTACTCACTTCAAAAGAATGTAAATGCGACACTCACATGCTAGGAAATATTGTTTGCAGATGTCTACGTATCGCAGCAATAGAGTTCTAATGCTTCTTAAAACGAGATGTCGCATTTCATATCTATGATTCGTGGTAAGATATAATAATCATTGCGATGTGTCATGTATACCTCGTATTCGCTTCAAAGAACGTAAATGCGACACTTACATGCTAGGAAATAGCGTTTGCAGATGTCCACGTATTGTAGCAATAGAGTTCTAATGCTTCTTAAAACGAGATGTCACATTTCATTTCTATGTTTCGTGATAAGATATAATATACATGGTAGAGTGTTATGTATACCTCGTATTCACTTCAAAAGTATGTAAATGCGCCCGTTCCATGCTAGGGAATAGCGTTTCAATATGTCTACGTATCGCAGCAATAGAGTTATAATGCTTCTTAAAACGCGATATCGCATCTCACTTCTAAGTTTCATGATAAGATATAATATATTCATTGCGAAGTGTCATGTATACTTCGTATTAACTTCAAAAGAATGTAAATGCGACACTTTCTTGCTAGGAAATAACGTTTGCAGATGTCTACGCATCGTAGCAATATGGTTCTAATGCTTCTTAAAACAAGATGTCGCATTTCATTTCTATGTTTCGTGAAAAGATATAATATTCATTGTGGAGTGTTATGTATACCTCGTATTCACTTGAAAAGAATGTAAATGCTACACTTCCTTGCTAGGAAATATTGTTTGCAGATGTCTACGTATCGTAGCAATAGAGTTCTAATGCTTCTTAAAACGCGATATCGCATCTCACTTCTATGTTTCATGATAGGATATAATATTCATTGCGAAGTGTCATGTATAACTCGTATTCACTTCAAAAGAATGTAAATGCGACACTCACATGCTAGGAAATATTGTTTGCAGATATCTACGTATCACAGCAATAGAGTACTAATGCTTCTTAAAACGAGATATCGTATTTCATTTCTATGTTTCGTAATAAGATATAATATTCATTGTGTAATGTTATGTATACCTCGTATTCACTTCAATGGAATGTAATTGCGACATTTCCTTGCTAGGAAATATTGTTTGCAGATGTCTACGTATATTAGCAATAGAATACTAATGCTTCTTAAAACGAGATGTCGTATTTCATTCCTATGTTTCGTAATAAGATATAATATTCATTGTGTAATGTTATGTATACCTCGTATACACTTCAATGGCATCAAATTGCGACATTTCCTTGCTAGGAAATATTGTTTGCAGATGTCTACGTATATTAGCAGTAGAGTTCTAATGCTTCTCAAAACGCGATATAGCACCTCATTCCTATGTATCATGATAAGATATAGTATCCATTGCGAAGTGTCATGTATATCTCGTATTCACTTCAAAAGAATGTAAATGCGACACTTACATGCTAGGAAATAGCGTTTGCAGATGTCTACGTATCGTAGCAATAGAGTTCTAATGCTTCTTAAAACGCGATATCGCATCTCACTTCTATGTTTCATGTTAAGATATAATATTCATTATGGAGTGTTATGTATACCCCGTAGTCACTTCAAAAGAATGTAAATGCGACACTTCCTTGCTAGGAAATAGCGTTTCGAGATGACTACGTGTCGAAACAATAGAGTTCTAATGATTCTTAAAGTGCCATATCGCATCTCACTCCTATGTTTCATGATAAGATATAATATTCATTGCGAAGTGTCATGTATACCTCGTATTCACTTCAAACGAATGTAAATGCGACACTTCCATGCTAGGAAATAGCGTTTGCAGATGTCTACGTATCGTAGCAATAGAGTTCTAATGCTTCTTAAAACGCGATATCGCATCTCACATCTATGTTTCGAGATAAGATATAATATTCATTGCGTAGAGTCATGTATACTTCGTATTAACTTCAAAGGAATGTAAATGCGACACTTACATGCTAGGAAATACCGTTTGCAGATGTATACGTATCGCAGCAATAGAGTTCTAATGCTTCTTAAAACGAGATGTCGCATTTCATATCTATGTTTCGTGGTAAGATATAATATTCATTGTAGAGTGTTATGTATACCGCGTAATAAATTCAAAGGAATGTAAATGCGACACTTACATGCTAGGAAATACCGTTTGCAGATGTATACGTATCGCAGCAATAGAGTTCTAATGCTTCTTAAAACGAGATGTCGCATTTCATATCTATGTTTCGTGGTAAGATATAATAATCATTGCGATGTGTCATGTATACCTCGTATTCACTTCAAAAGAACGTAAATGCGACACTTACATGCTAGGAAATAGCGTTTGCAGATGTCCACGTATTGTAGCAATAGAGTTCTAATGCTTCTTAAAACGAGATGTCACATTTCATTTCTATGTTTCGTGATAAGATATAATATACATGGTAGAGTGTTATGTATACCTCGTATTCACTTCAAATGAATGTAAATGCGCCACTTCCTTTCAAGGAAATAGCGTTCCCAGATGTCTACGTATCGAAGCAATAGATTTCTAATGTTTCTTAAATAGCGATGTCGCATCCCATTTCTGTGTTTCATTATGAGATATAATATTCATTGCGAAGTGTCATGTATATCTCTTATTCACATCAGAAGAATGTAAATGCCACACTTCCTTGCTAGGAAATATTGTTTGCAGATGTCTACGCATCGTAGCAATAGAGTTCTAGTGCTCCTTAAATCGCGATATCGCACCTCACTTCAATGTTTCGAGATAAGATATAATATTCATTGCGAAGTGTCATGTATACCTCGTATTCACTTCAAAAGAATGTAAATGCGACACTTCCATGCTAGGAAATAGCGTTTGCAGATGTCTACGTATCGTAGCAATAGAGTTCTAATGCTTCCTAAGACGCGATATCGCATCTCTCTTCTATGTTTCATGTTCAGATATAATATTCATTGCGAAGGGTCATGTATACCTCGTACTCACTTCAAAAGAATGTAAATGCGACACTCACATGCTAGGAAATATTGTTTGCAGATGTCTACGTATCGCAGCAATAGAGTTCTAATGCTTCTTAAAACGAGATGTCGCATTTCATATCTATGATTCGTGGTAAGATATAATAATCATTGCGATGTGTCATGTATACCTCGTATTCGCTTCAAAGAACGTAAATGCGACACTTCCATGCTAGGAAATAGCGTTTGCAGATGTCTACGTATCGCAGCAATAGAGTTCTAATGCTTCTTAAAACGCGATATCGCATCTCACTGCTATATTTCATGAGAAGATATAATATTCATTGTGGAGTGTCATGTATACCTCGTATTCACATCAAAAGAATGTAAATGCGACACTTCCATGCTAGGAAATAGCGTTTGCAGATGTCTACGTATCGCAGCAATAGAGTTCCAATGCTTCCTAAAACGCGATATCGCATCTCCCTTCTATGTTTCATGATAAGGTATAATATTCATTGCGAAGTGTCATGTATAACTCGTATTCACTTCAAATGAATGTAAATGCGACACTTCCATGCTAGGAAATAGCGTTTGCAGATGTCTACGTATCGTAGCAATAGCGTAATAATGCTTCTTAAAACGAGATGTCGCATCTCACTGCTATGTTTCATGATAAGATATAATATTCATTATGGAGTGATATGTATACCTAGTACTCACTTCAAAAGAATGTAAATGCGACCCTTCCATGCTAGGGAATAGCCTTTGCAGATGTCTACGTATCGTAGCAATAGAGTTCTAATGCTTCTTAGAACGCGATATCGCATCTCACTTTTATGTTTCATGATAAGATATAATATTCATTGCGAAGTGTCATGTATACCTCGTATTCACTTCAAAAGAATGTAAATGCGACACTTCCATGCTAGCAAATAGCGTTTGCAGATGTCTACGTATCGTAGCAATAGAGTTCTAATGCTTCTTAAAACGCGATATCGCTTCTCTCTTCTATGTTTCATGATAAGGTATAATATTCATTGCGAAGCGTCATGTATACCTCGTATTCACTTCAAATGAATGTAAATGCGACACTTCCATGCTAGGAAATAGCGTTTGCAGATGTCTACGTATCGTAGCAATAGAGTTCTAATGCTTCTTAAAACGAGATGCCTCATTTCATTTCTATGTTCCGTGATAAGATATAATATTCATTGTGGAGTGTCATGTATACCTCGTATTCACATCAAAAGAATGTAAATGCGACACTTCCATGCTAGGAAATAGCGTTTGCAGATGTCTATGTATCGCAGCAATGGAGTTCCGATGCTTCCTAAAACGCGATATCGCATCTCCCGTCTATGTTTCATGATAAGGTATAATATTCATTGCGAAGTGTCATGTATACCTCGTATTCACTTCAAATGCATGTAAATGCACCACTTCCATGCTAGGAAATAGCGTTTGCAGATGTCTACGTATCGTAGCAATAGAGTTCTAATGCTTCTTAAAACGCGATATCGCATCTCACTGCTATGTTTCATGATAAGATATAATATTCATTATGGAGTGATATGTATACCTCGTACTCACTTCAAAAGAATGTAAATGCGACCCTTCCATGCTAGGGAATAGCCTTTGCAGATGTCTACGTATCGTAGCAATAGAGTTCCAATGCTTCTTAGAACGCGATATCGCATCTCACTTTTATGTTTCATGATAAGATATAATATTCATTGCGAAGTGTCATGTATACCTCGTATTCACTTCAAAAGAATGTAAATGCGACACTTCCAAGCTAGGAAATAGCGTTTGCAGATGTCTACGTTTCGTAGCAATAGAGTTCAAATGCTTCTCAAAACGCGATATAGCACCTCATTCCTATGTTTCATGATAAGATATAATATTCATTGCGAAGTGTCATGTATATCTCGTATTCACTTCAAACGAATGTAAATGCGACACTTCCAAGCTAGGAAATAGCGTTTGCAGATGTCTACGTTTCGTAGCAATAGAGTTCAAATGCTTCTCAAAACGCGATATAGCACCTCATTCCTATGTTTCATGATAAGATATAATATTCATTGCGAAGTGTCATGTATATCTCGTATTCACTTCAAACGAATGTAAATGCGACACTTCCATGCTAGGAAATAGCGTTTGCAGATGTCTACGTATCGTAGCAATAGAGTTCTAATGCTTCTTAAAACGCGACATCGCATCTCACTGCTATATTACATGAGAATATATAATTTTCATTGCGAAGTGTCATGTATATCTCGTATTCACATCAAAAGAATGTAATTGCGACACTTCCATGCTAGGAAATAGCGTTTGCAGATGTCTACGTATCGTAGCAATAGAGTCCTAATGCTTCTTATAACGAGATGCCTCATTTCATTTCTATGTTCCGTGATAAGATATAATATTCATTGTGGAGCGTCATGTATACCTCGTATTCACTTGAAATGAATGTAAGTGCGACACTTCCATGCTAGAAAATAGCGTTTGCAGATGTCTACGTATCGTAGCAATAGAGTTCTAATGCTTCTTAAAACGCGATATCGCACCTCTCTTCTATGTTTCATGATAAGGTATAATATTCATTGCGAAGCGTCATGTATACCTCGTATTCACTTCAAATGAATGTAAATGCGACACTTCCATGCTAGGAAATAGCGTTTGCAGATGTCTACGTATCGTAGCAATAGAGTTCTAATGCTTTTTAAAACGAGATGCCTCATTTCATTTCTATGTTCCGTGATAAGATATAATATTCATTGCGATGTGTCATGTATACCTCGTATTCACTTCAAAAGAATGTAAATGCGACACTTCCATGCTAGGAAATAGCGTTTGCAGATGTCTACGTATCGTAGCAATAGAGTTGTAATGCTTCCCAAAACGCGATATAGCACCTCATTCCTATGTTTCATGATAAGATATAACATTCATTGCGAAGTGTCATGTATATCTCGTATTCACATCAAAAGAATGTAAATGCGACACTTCCATGCTAGGAAATAGCGTTTGCAGATGTCTACGTATCGCAGCAATAGAGTTCCAATGCTTCCTAAAACGCGATATCGCATCTCCCTTCTATGTTTCATGATAAGGTATAATATTCATTGCGAAGTGTCATGTATACCTCGTATTCACTTCAAATGAATGTAAACGCGATACTTCCATGCTAGGAAATAGCGTTTGCAGATGTCTACGTATCGTAGCAATAGAGTTCTAATGCTTCTCAAAACGCGATATAGCACCTCATTCCTATGTTTCATGATAAGATATAATATTCATTGCGAAGTGTCATGTATATCTCGTATTCACTTCAAACGAATGTAAATGCGACACTTCCATGCTAGGAAATAGCGTTTGCAGATGTCTACGTATCGTAGCAATAGAGTTCTAATGCTTCTTAAAGCGCGATATCGCATCCCATTCCTATGTTTCATGATAAGATATAATATTCATTGCGATGTGTCATGTATACCTCGTATTCACTTCAAAAGAATGTAAATGCGACACTTCCATGCTAGGAAATAGCGTTTGCAGATGTCTACGTCTCGTAGCAATAGAGTTCTAATGCTTCTCAAAACGCGATATAGCACCTCATTCTTATGTTTCATGATAAGATATAATATTCATTGCGAAGTGTCATGTATATCTCGCATTCACATCAAAAGAATGTAAATGCGACACTTCCATGCTAGGAAATAGCGTTTGCAGATGTCTACATATCGCAGCAATAGAGTTCCAATGCTTCCTAAAACGCGATATCGCATCTCCCTTCTATGTTTCATGATAAGATATAATATTCATTGCGAAGTGTCATGTATACCTCGTATTCACATCAAAAGAATGTAAATGCGACACTTCCAAGCTAGGAAATAGCGTTTGCAGATGTCTACGTTTCGTAGCAATAGAGTTCAAATGCTTCTAAAAACGCGATATAGCACCTCATTCCTATGTTTCATGATAAGATATAATATTCATTGCGAAGTGTCATGTATATCTCGTATTCACTTCAAACGAATGTATATGCGACACTTCCATGCTAGGAAATAGCGTTTGCAGATGTCTACGTATCGTAGCAATAGAGTTCTAATGCTTCTTAAAACGCGATATCGCATCTCACTGCTATATTACATGAGAAGATATAATTTTCATTGCGAAGTGTCATGTATATCTCGTATTCACATCAAAAGAATGTAATTGCGACACTTCCATGCTAGGAAATAGCGTTTGCAGATGTCTACGTATCGTAGCAATAGAGTTCTAATGCTTCTCAAAACGCGATATAGCACCTCATTCCTATGTTTCATGATAAGATATAATATTCATTGCGAAGTGTCATGTATATCTCGTATTCGCATCAAAAGAATGTAAATGCGACACTTCCATGCTAGGAAATAGCGTTTGCAGATTTCTACGTATCGCAGCAATAGAGTTCCAATGCTTCCTAAAACGCGATATCGCATCTCCCTTCTATGTTTCATGATAAGGTATAATATTCATTGCGAAGTGTCATGTATACCTCGTATTCACTTCAAATGCATGTAAATGCGACACTTCCATGCTAGGAAATAGCGTTAGCAGATGTCTACGTATCGTAGCAATAGAGTTCTAATGCTTCTTAAAACGCGATATCGCATCTCACTGCTATGTTTCATGATAAGATATAATATTCATTATGGAGTGATATGTATACCTCGTACTCACTTCAAAAGAATGTAAATGCGACCCTTCCATGCTAGGGAATAGCCTTTGCAGATGTCTACGTATCGTAGCAATGGAGTTCCAATGCTTCTTAGAACGCGATATCGCATCTCACTTTTATGTTTCATGATAAGATATAATATTCATTGCGAAGTGTCATGTATACCGCGATTTCTCTTCACAAGAATGTAAATGCGACACTTCCTTGATAGGAAATAGCGTTTGCAGATGTCTACGTATCGTAGCAATAGAGTTCTAGTGCTTCTTAGAACGCGATATCGCATCTCACCTCTATGTTTCATGATAAGATATAATATTCATTGCGAAGTGTCATGTATACCGCGTATTCACTTCAAAAGAACGTAAATAAGACACTTCCATGCTAGGAAATAGCGTTTGAATATGTCTACGTATCGTAGCAATAGAGTTCTAATGCTTCTTAAAACGCGATATCGCATCTCATTCCTATGTTTCATGATAAGATATAATATTCATTGCGATGTGTCATGTATACCTCGTATTCACTTCAAAAGAATGTAAATGCGACACTTCCATGCTAGGAAATAGCGTTTGCAGATGTCTACGTATCGTAGCAATGGAGTTCTAATGCTTCTCAAAACGCGATATAGCACCTCATTCCTATGTTTCATGATAAGATATAATATTCATTGCGAAGTCTCATGTATATCTCGTATTCACATCAAAACAATGTAAATGCGACACTTCCATGCTAGGAAATAGCGTTTGCAGATGTCTACGTATCGCAGCAATAGAGTTCCAATGCTTCCTAGAACGCGATATCGCATCTCCCTTCTATGTTTCATGATAAGGTATAATATTCATTGCGAAGTGTCATGTATACCTCGTATTCACTCCAAAAGAACGTAAATAAGACACTTCCATGCTAGGAAATATTGTTTGCAGATGTCTACGTATCGTAGCAATAGAGTTCTAATGCTTCTCAAAACGCGATATAGCAACTCATTCCTATGTTTCATGATAAGATATAATATTCATTGCGAAGTGTCATGTATATCTCGTATTCACTTCAAACGAATGTAAATGCGACACTTCCATGCTAGGAAATAGCGTTTGCAGATATCTACGTATCGTAGCAATAGAGTTCTAATGCTTCTTAAAACGCGATATCGCATCTCATTCCTATGTTTCATGATAAGTTATAATAATCATTGCGAAGTGTCATGTATATCTCGTACTCACTTCAAACGAATTTAAATGCGACACTTCCATGCTAGGAAATAGCGTTTGCAGACGTCTACGTATCGTAGCAATAGAGTTCTAATGCTTCTCAAAACGCGATATAGCACCTCATTCCTATGTTTCATGAGAAGATATAATATTCATTGCGATGTGTCTTGTATACCTCGTATTCACTTCAAAAGAATGTAAATGCGACACTTCCATGCTAGGAAATAGCGTTTGCAGATGTCTACGTATCGTAGCAATAGAGTTCTAATGCTTCTTAAAACGCGATATCGCATCTCACTGCTATGTTTCATGATAAGATATAATATTCATTATGGAGTGATATGTATACCTCGTACTCACTTCAAAAGAATGTAAATGCGACCCTTCCATGCTAGGGAATAGCCTTTGCAGATGTCTACGTATCGTAGCAATAGAGTTCCAATGCTTCCCAAAACGCGATATCGCATCTCCCTTCTATGTTTCATGATAAGGTATAATATTCATTGCGAAGTGTAATGTATACCTCGTATTCACTTCAAATGAATGTAAATGCGACACTCCATGCTAGGAAATAGCGTTTGCAGATGTCTACGTATCGTAGCAATAGAGTTCTAATGCTTCTTAAAATAGCGATATCGCATCTCATTCCTATGTTTCATGATAAGATATAATAATCATTGCGAAGTGTCATGTATATCTCGTATTCACTTCAAACGAATGTAAATGCGACACTTCCATGCTAGGAAATAGCGTTTGCAGACGTCTACGTATCGTAGCAATAGAGTTCTAATGCTCCTTAAAAACGCGATATCGCATCTCACATCTATGTTTCATGATAAGATATAATATTCATTGCGAAGTGTCATGTATACCTCGTATTCACTTCAAAAGAATGGTAAATGCGACACTTCCATGCTAGGAAATAGCGTTTGCAGATGTCTACGTATCGTAGCAATAGAGTTCTAATGCTTCTTAAAACGCGATATCGCTTCTCTCATCTATGTTTCATGATAACGTATAATATTCATTGCGAAGCGTCATGTATACCTCGTATTCACTTCAAATGAATGTAAATGCGAAACTTCCATGCTAGGAAATAGCGTTTGCAGATGTCTACGTATCGTAGCAATAGAGTTCTAATGCTTCTTAAAACGAGATGCCTCATTTCATTTCTATGTTCCGTGATAAGATATAATATTCATTGTGGAGTGTCATGTATACCTCGTATTCACATCAAAAGAATGTAATGCGACACTTCCATGCTAGGAAATAGCGTTTGCAGATGTCTACGTATCGTAGCAATAGAGTTCTAATGCTTCTCAAAACGCGATATAGCACCTCATTCCTATGTTTCATGATAAGATATAATATTCATTGCGAAGTGTCATGTATATCTCGTATTCACATCAAAAGAATGTAAATGCGACACTTCCATGCTAGGAAATAGCGTTTGCAGATTTCTACGTATCGCAGCAATAGAGTTCCAATGCTTCCTAAAACGCGATATCGCATCTCCCTTCTATGTTTCATGATAAGGTATAATATTCATTGCGAAGTGTCATGTATAGCTCGTATATCACTTCAAATGCATGTAAATGCGACACTTCCATGCTAGGAAATAGCGTTTGCAGATGTCTACGTATCGTAGCAATAGAGTTCTAATGCTTCTTAAAACGCGATATCGCATCTCACTGCTATGTTTCATGATAAGATATAATATTCATTATGGAGTGATATGTATACCTCGTACTCACTTCAAAAGAATGTAAATGCGACCCTTCCATGCTAGGGAATAGCCTTTGCAGATGTCTACGTATCGTAGCAATGGAGTTCAATGCTTCTTAGAACGCGATATCGCATCTCACTTTTATGTTCATGATAAGGTATAATATTCATTGTGAAGTGTCATGTATAGCTCGTATTCACTTCAAATGCATGTAAATGCGACACTTCCATGCTAGGAAATAGCGTTTGCAGATGTCTACGTATCGTAGCAATAGAGTTCTAATGCTTCTTAAAACGCGATATCGCATCTCACTGCTATGTTTCATGATAAGATATAATATTCATTATGAGTGATATGTATACCTCGTACTCACTTCAAAAGAATGTAAATGCGACCCTTCCATGCTAGGGAATAGCCTTTGCAGATGTCTACGTATCGTAGCAATGGAGTTCCAATGCTTCTTAGAACGCGATATCGCATCTCACTTTAATGTTTCATGATAAGATATAATATTCATTGCGAAGTGTCATGTATACCGCGATTTCTCTTCACAAGAATGTAAATGCGACACTTCCTTGATAGGAAATAGCGTTTGCAGATGTCCTACGTATCGCAGCAATAGAGTTTCAATGCTTCCTAAAACGCGATATCGCATCTCCCTTCTATGTTTCATGATAAGATATAATATTCATTGCGAAGTGTCATGTATACCTCGTATTCACTCCAAAAGAACGTAAATAAGACACTTCCATGCTAGGAAATATTGTTTGCAGATGTCTACGTATCGTAGCAATAGAGTTCTAATGCTTCTCAAAACGCGATATAGCACCTCATTCCTATGTTTCATGATAAGATATAATATTCATTGCGAAGTGTCATGTATATCTCGTATTCACTTCAAACGAATGTAAATGCGACACTTCCATGCTAGGAAATAGCGTTTGCAGACGTCTACGTATCGTAGCAATAGAGTTCTAATGCTCCTTAAAACGCGATATCGCATCTCACATCTATGTTTCATGATAAGATATAATATTCATTGCGAAGTGTCATGTATACCTCGTATTCACTTCAAAAGAATGTAAATGCGACACTTCCATGCTAGGAAATAGCGTTTGCAGATGTCTACGTATCGTAGCAATAGAGTTCTAATGCTTCTTAAAACGCGATATCGCTTCTCTCATCTATGTTTCATGATAACGTATAATATTCATTGCGAAGCGTCATGTATACCTCGTATTCACTTCAAATGAATGTAAATGCGACACTTCCATGCTAGGAAATAGCGTTTGCAGATGTCTACGTATCGTAGCAATAGAGTTCTAATGCTTCTTAAAACGAGATGCCTCATTTCATTTCTATGTTCCGTGATAAGATATAATATTCATTGTGGAGTGTCATGTATACCTCGTATTCACATCAAAAGAATGTAAATGCGACACTTCCATGCTAGGAAATAGCGTTTGCAGATGTCTACGTATCGTAGCAATAGAGTTCTAATGCTTCTCAAAACGCGATATAGCACCTCATTCCTATGTTTCATGATAAGATATAATATTCATTGCGAAGTGTCATGTATATCTCGTATTCACATCAAAAGAATGTAAATGCGACACTTCCATGCTAGGAAATAGCGTTTGCAGATTTCTACGTATCGCAGCAATAGAGTTCCAATGCTTCCTAAAACGCGATATCGCATCTCCCTTCTATGTTTCATGATAAGGTATAATATTCATTGCGAAGTGTCATGTATAGCTCGTATTCACTTCAAATGCATGTAAATGCGACACTTCCATGCTAGGAAATAGCGTTTGCAGATGTCTACGTATCGTAGCAATAGAGTTCTAATGCTTCTTAAAACGCGATATCGCATCTCACTGCTATGTTTCATGATAAGATATAATATTCATTATGGAGTGATATGTATACCTCGTACTCACTTCAAAAGAATGTAAATGCGACCCTTCCATGCTAGGGAATAGCCTTTGCAGATGTCTACGTATCGTAGCAATGGAGTTCCAATGCTTCTTAGAACGCGATATCGCATCTCACTTTTATGTTTCATGATAAGGTATAATATTCATTGGGAAGTGTCATGTATAGCTCGTATTCACTTCAAATGCATGTAAATGCGACACTTCCATGCTAGGAAATAGCGTTTGCAGATGTCTACGTATCGTAGCAATAGAGTTCTAATGCTTCTTAAAACGCGATATCGCATCTCACTGCTATGTTTCATGATAAGATATAATATTCATTATGGAGTGATATGTATACCTCGTACTCACTTCAAAAGAATGTAAATGCGACCCTTCCATGCTAGGGAATAGCCTTTGCAGATGTCTACGTATCGTAGCAATGGAGTTCCAATGCTTCTTAGAACGCGATATCGCATCTCACTTTTATGTTTCATGATAAGATATAATATTCATTGCGAAGTGTCATGTATACCGCGATTTCTCTTCACAAGAATGTAAATGCGACACTTCCTTGATAGGAAATAGCGTTTGCAGATGTCTACGTATCGCAGCAATAGAGTTTCAATGCTTCCTAAAACGCGATATCGCATCTCCCTTCTATGTTTCATGATAAGATATAATATTCATTGCGAAGTGTCATGTATACCTCGTATTCACTCCAAAAGAACGTAAATAAGACACTTCCATGCTAGGAAATATTGTTTGCAGATGTCTACGTATCGTAGCAATAGAGTTCTAATGCTTCTCAAAACGCGATATAGCACCTCATTCCTATGTTTCATGATAAGATATAATATTCATTGCGAAGTGTCATGTATATCTCGTATTCACTTCAAACGAATGTAAATGCGACACTTCCATGCTAGGAAATAGCGTTTGCAGATATCTACGTATCGTAGCAATAGAGTTCTAATGCTTCTTAAAACGCGATAACGCATCTCATTCCTATGTTTCATGATAAGATATAATATTCATTTCGAAGTGTCATGTATATCTTGTATTCACTTCAAACGAATGTAAATGCGACACTTCCGTGCTAGGAAATAGCGTTTGCAGATGTCTACGTATCGTAGCAATAGAGTTCTAATGCTTCTCAAAACGCAATATAGCACCTCATTCCTATGTTTCATGAGAAGATATAATATTCATTATGGAGTGTTATGTATACCTCGTACTCACTTCAAAAGAATGTAAATGCGACCCTTCCATCCTAGGAAATATCGTTTGCAGATGTCCACGTATCGTAGCAATAGAGTTCTAGTGCTTCTTAGAACGCGATATCGCATCTCCCTTCTATGTTTCATGATAAGGTATAATATTCATTGCGAAGTGTAATGTATACCTCGTATTCACTTCAAATGAATGTAAATGCGACACTTCCATGCTAGGAAATAGCGTTTGCAGATGTCTACGTATCGCAGCAATAGAGTTCCAATGCTTCCTAAAACGCGATATCGCATCTCCCTTCTATGTTTCATGATAAGGTATAATATTCATTGCGAAGTGCCATGTATACCTCGTATTCACTTCAAATGAATGTAAATGCGACACTTCCATGCTAGGAAATAGCGTTTGCAGATGTCTACGTATCGTAGCAATAGAGTTCTAATGCTTCTCAAAACGCGATATAGCACCTCATTCCTATGTTTCATGATAAGATATAATATTCATTGCGAAGTGTCATGTATATCTCGTATTCACTTCAAACGAATGTAAATGCGACACTTCCATGCTAGGAAATAGCGTTTGCAGATATCTACGTATCGTAGCAATAGAGTTCTAATGCTTCTTAAAACGCGATATCGCATCTCATTCCTATGTTTCATGATAAGATATAATATTCATTGCGAAGTGTCATGTATATCTTGTATTCACTTCAAACGAATGTAAATGCGACACTTCCATGCTAGGAAATAGCGTTTGCAGATGTCTACGTATCGTAGCAATAGAGTTCTAATGCTTCTCAAAACGCGATATAGCACCTCATTCCTATGTTTCATGAGAAGATATAATATTCATTATGGAGTGTTATGTATACCTCGTACTCACTTCAAAAGAATGTAAATGCGACCCTTCCATCCTAGGAAATAGCGTTTGCAGATGTCTACGTATCGTAGCAATAGAGTTCTAGTGCTTCTTAGAACGCGATATCGCATCTCCCTTCTATGTTTCATGATAAGGTATAATATTCATTGCGAAGTGTAATGTATACCTCGTATTCACTTCAAATGAATGTAAATGCGACACTTCCATGCTAGGAAATAGCGTTTGCAGACGTCTACGTATCGTAGCAATAGAATTCTAATGCTCCTTAAAACGCGATATCGCATCTCACATCTATGTTTCATGATAAGATAGAATATTCATTGCGAAGTGTCATGTATACCTCGTATTCACTTCAAAAGAATGTAAATGCGACACTTCCATGCTAGGAAATAGCGTTTGCAGATGTCTACGTATCGTAGCAATAGAGTTCTAATGCTTCTTAAAACGCGATATCGCTTCTCTCATCTATGTTTCATGATAACGTATAATATTCATTGCGAAGCGTCATGTATACCTCGTATTCACTTCAAATGAATGTAAATGCGACACTTCCATGCTAGGAAATAGCGTTTGCAGATGTCTACGTATCGTAGCAATAGAGTTCTAATGCTTCTTAAAACGCGATATCGCATCTCACTGCTATGTTTCATGATAAGATATAATATTCATTATGGAGTGATATGTATACCTCGTACTCACTTCAAAAGAATGTAAATGCGACCCTTCCATGCTAGGGAATAGCCTTTGCAGATGTCTACGTATCGTAGCAATCGAGTTCCAATGCTTCTTAGAACGCGATATCGCATCTCACTTTTATGTTTCATGATAAGATATAATATTCATTGCGAAGTGTCATGTATACCGCGATTTCTCCACAGGAATGTAAATGCGACAGCGACACTTCCTTGATAGGAAATAGCGTTTGCAGATGTCTACGTATCGCAGCAATAGAGTTTCAATGCTTCCTAAAACGCGATATCGCATCTCCCTTCTATGTTTCATGATAAGATATAATATTCATTGCGAAGTGTCATGTATACCTCGTATTCACTCCAAAAGAACGTAAATAAGACACTTCCATGCTAGGAAATATTGTTTGCAGATGTCTACGTATCGTAGCTATAGAGTTCTAATGCTTCTCAAAACGCGATATAGCACCTCATTCCTATGTTTCATGATAAGATATAATATTCATTGCGAAGTGTCATGTATATCTCGTATTCACTTCAAACGAATGTAAATGCGACACTTCCATGCTAGGAAATAGCGTTTGCAGATATCTACGTATCGTAGCAATAGAGTTCTAATGCTTCTTAAAACGCGATATCGCATCTCATTCCTATGTTTCATGATAAGTTATAATAATCATTGCGAAGTGTCATGTATATCTCGTACTCACTTCAAACGAATTTAAATGCGACACTTCCATGCTAGGAAATAGCGTTTGCAGACGTCTACGTATCGTAGCAATAGAGTTCTAATGCTTCTCAAAACGCGATATAGCACCTCATTCCTATGTTTCATGAGAAGATATAATATTCATTGCGATGTGTCTTGTATACCTCGTATTCACTTCAAAGAATGTAAATGCGACACTTCCATGCTAGGAAATAGCGTTTGCAGATGTCTACGTATCGTAGCAATAGAGTTCTAATGCTTCTTAAAACGCGGATATCGCATCTCACTGCTATGTTTCATGATAAGATATAATATTCATTATGGAGTGATATGTATACCTCGTACTCACTTCAAAAGAATGTAAATGCGACCCTTCCATGCTAGGGAATAGCCTTTGCAGATGTCTACGTATCGTAGCAATAGAGTTCCAATGCTTCCCAAACGCGATATCGCATCTCCCTTCTATGTTTCATGATAAGGTATAATATTCATTGCGAAGTGTAATGTATACCTCGTATTCACTTCAAATGAATGTAAATGCGACACTTCCATGCTAGGAAATAGCGTTTGCAGATGTCTACGTATCGTAGCAATAGAGTTCTAATGCTTCTTAAATAGCGATATCGCATCTCATTCCTATGTTTCATGATAAGATATAATAATCATTGCGAAGTGTCATGTATATCTCGTATTCACTTCAAACGAATGTAAATGCGACACTTCCATGCTAGGAAATAGCGTTTGCAGACGTCTACGTATCGTAGCAATAGAGTTCTAATGCTCCTTAAAACGCGATATCGCATCTCACATCTATGTTTCATGATAAGATATAATATTCATTGCGAAGTGTCATGTATACCTCGTATTCACTTCAAAAGAATGTAAATGCGACACTTCCATGCTAGGAAATAGCGTTTGCAGATGTCTACGTATCGTAGCAATAGAGTTCTAATGCTTCTTAAAACGCGATATCGCTTCTCTCATCTATGTTTCATGATAACGTATAATATTCATTGCGAAGCGTCATGTATACCTCGTATTCACTTCAAATGAATGTAAATGCGACACTTCCATGCTAGGAAATAGCGTTTGCAGATGTCTACGTATCGTAGCAATAGAGTTCTAATGCTTCTTAAAACGAGATGCCTCATTTCATTTCTATGTTCCGTGATAAGATATAATATTCATTGTGGAGTGTCATGTATACCTCGTATTCACATCAAAAGAATGTAAATGCGACACTTCCATGCTAGGAAATAGCGTTTGCAGATGTCTACGTATCGTAGCAATAGAGTTCTAATGCTTCTCAAAACGCGATATAGCACCTCATTCCTATGTTTCATGATAAGATATAATATTCATTGCGAAGTGTCATGTATATCTCGTATTCACATCAAAAGAATGTAAATGCGACACTTCCATGCTAGGAAATAGCGTTTGCAGATTTCTACGTATCGCAGCAATAGAGTTCCAATGCTTCCTAAAACGCGATATCGCATCTCCCTTCTATGTTTCATGATAAGGTATAATATTCATTGCGAAGTGTCATGTATAGCACGTATTCACTTCAAATGCATGTAAATGCGACACTTCCATGCTAGGAAATAGCGTTTGCAGATGTCTACGTATCGTAGCAATAGAGTTCTAATGCTTCTTAAAACGCGATATCGCATCTCACTGCTATGTTTCATGATAAGATATAATATTCATTATGGAGTGATATGTATACCTCGTACTCACTTCAAAAGAATGTAAATGCGACCCTTCCATGCTAGGGAATAGCCTTTGCAGATGTCTACGTATCGTAGCAATGGAGTTCCAATGCTTCTTAGAACGCGATATCGCATCTCACTTTTATGTTTCATGATAAGGTATAATATTCATTGCGAAGTGTCATGTATAGCTCGTATTCACTTCAAATGCATGTAAATGCGACACTTCCATGCTAGGAAATAGCGTTTGCAGATGTCTACGTATCGTAGCAATAGAGTTCTAATTCTTCTTAAAACGCGATATCGCATCTCACTGCTATGTTTCATGATAAGATATAATATTCATTATGGAGTGATATGTATACCTCGTACTCACTTCAAAAGAATGTAAATGCGACCCTTCCATGCTAGGGAATAGCCTTTGCAGATGTCTACGTATCGTAGCAATGGAGTTCCAATGCTTCTTAGAACGCGATATCGCATCTCACTTTTATGTTTCATGATAAGATATAATATTCATTGCGAAGTGTCATGTATACCGCGATTTCTCTTCACAAGAATGTAAATGCGACACTTCCTTGATAGGAAATAGCGTTTGCAGATGTCTACGTATCGCAGCAATAGAGTTTCAATGCTTCCTAAAACGCGATATCGCATCTCCCTTCTATGTTTCATGATAAGATATAATATTCATTGCGAAGTGTCATGTATACCTCGTATTCACTCCAAAAGAACGTAAATAAGACACTTCCATGCTAGGAAATATTGTTTGCAGATGTCTACGTATCGTAGCAATAGAGTTCTAATGCTTCTCAAAACGCGATATAGCACCTCATTCCTATGTTTCATGATAAGATATAATATTCATTGCGAAGTGTCATGTATATCTCGTATTCACTTCAAACGAATGTAAATGCGACACTTCCATGCTAGGAAATAGCGTTTGCAGATATCTACGTATCGTAGCAATAGAGTTCTAATGCTTCTTAAAACGCGATAACGCATCTCATTCCTATGTTTCATGATAAGATATAATATTCATTTCGAAGTGTCATGTATATCTTGTATTCACTTCAAACGAATGTAAATGCGACACTTCCGTGCTAGGAAATAGCGTTTGCAGATGTCTACGTATCGTAGCAATAGAGTTCTAATGCTTCTCAAAACGCAATATAGCACCTCATTCCTATGTTTCATGAGAAGATATAATATTCATTATGGAGTGTTATGTATACCTCGTACTCACTTCAAAAGAATGTAAATGCGACCCTTCCATCCTAGGAAATATCGTTTGCAGATGTCTACGTATCGTAGCAATAGAGTTCTAGTGCTTCTTAGAACGCGATATCGCATCTCCCTTCTATGTTTCATGATAAGGTATAATATTCATTGCAAAGTGTAATGTATACCTCGTATTCACTTCAAATGAATGTAAATGCGACACTTCCATGCTAGGAAATAGCGTTTGCAGATGTCTACGTATCGCAGCAATAGAGTTCCAATGCTTCCTAAAACGCGATATCGCATCTCCCTTCTATGTTTCATGATAAGGTATAATATTCATTGCGAAGTGCCATGTATACCTCGTATTCACTTCAAATGAATGTAAATGCGACACTTCCATGCTAGGAAATAGCGTTTGCAGATGTCTACGTATCGTAGCAATAGAGTTCTAATGCTTCTCAAAACGCGATATAGCACCTCATTCCTATGTTTCATGATAAGATATAATATTCATTGCGAAGTGTCATGTATATCTCGTATTCACTTCAAACGAATGTAAATGCGACACTTCCATGCTAGGAAATAGCGTTTGCAGATATCTACGTATCGTAGCAATAGAGTTCTAATGCTTCTTAAAACGCGATATCGCATCTCATTCCTATGTTTCATGATAAGATATAATATTCATTGCGAAGTGTCATGTATATCTTGTATTCACTTCAAACGAATGTAAATGCGACACTTCCATGCTAGGAAATAGCGTTTGCAGATGTCTACGTATCGTAGCAATAGAGTTCTAATGCTTCTCAAAACGCGATATAGCACCTCATTCCTATGTTTCATGAGAAGATATAATATTCATTATGGATTGTTATGTATACCTCGTACTCACTTCAAAAGAATGTAAATGCGACCCTTCCATCCTAGGAAATAGCGTTTGCAGATGTCTACGTATCGTAGCAATAGAGTTCTAGTGCTTCTTAGAACGCGATATCGCATCTCCCTTCTATGTTTCATGATAAGGTATAATATTCATTGCGAAGTGTAATGTATACCTCGTATTCACTTCAAATGAATGTAAATGCGACACTTCCATGCTAGGAAATAGCGTTTGCAGACGTCTACGTATCGTAGCAATAGAATTCTAATGCTCCTTAAAACGCGATATCGCATCTCACATCTATGTTTCATGATAAGATAGAATATTCATTGCGAAGTGTCATGTATACCTCGTATTCACTTCAAAAGAATGTAAATGCGACACTTCCATGCTAGGAAATAGCGTTTGCAGATGTCTACGTATCGTAGCAATAGAGTTCTAATGCTTCTTAAAACGCGATATCGCTTCTCTCATCTATGTTTCATGATAACGTATAATATTCATTGCGAAGCGTCATGTATACCTCGTATTCACTTCAAATGAATGTAAATGCGACACTTCCATGCTAGGAAATAGCGTTTGCAGATGTCTACGTATCGTAGCAATAGAGTTCTAATGCTTCTTAAAACGAGATGCCTCATTTCATTTCTATGTTCCGTGATAAGATATAATATTCATTGTGGAGTGTCATGTATACCTCGTATTCACATCAAAAGAATGTAAATGCGACACTTCCATGCTAGGAAATAGCGTTTGCAGATTTCTACGTATCGCAGCAATAGAGTTCCAATGCTTCCTAAAACGCGATATCGCATCTCCCTTCTATGTTTCATGATAAGGTAGAATATTCATTGCGAAGTGTCATGTATACCTCGTATTCACTTCAAATGCATGTAAATGCGACACTTCCATGCTAGGAAATAGCGTTTGCAGATGTCTACGTATCGTAGCAATAGAGTTCTAATGCTTCTTAAAACGCGATATCGCATCTCACTGCTATGTTTCATGATAAGATATAATATTCATTATGGAGTGATATGTATACCTCGTACTCACTTCAAAAGAATGTAAATGCGACCCTTCCATGCTAGGGAATAGCCTTTGCAGATGTCTACGTATCGTAGCAATCGAGTTCCAATGCTTCTTAGAACGCGATATCGCATCTCACTTTTATGTTTCATGATAAGATATAATATTCATTGCGAAGTGTCATGTATACCGCGATTTCTCTTCACAGGAATGTAAATGCGACACTTCCTTGATAGGAAATAGCGTTTGCAGATGTCTACGTATCGCAGCAATAGAGTTTCAATGCTTCCTAAAACGCGATATCCGCATCTCCCTTCTATGTTTCATGATAAGATATAATATTCATTGCGAAGTGTCATGTATACCTCGTATTCACTCCAAAAGAACGTAAATAAGACACTTCCATGCTAGGAAATATTGTTTGCAGATGTCTACGTATCGTAGCAATAGAGTTCTAATGCTTCTCAAAACGCGATATAGCACCTCATTCCTATGTTTCGTGATAAGATATAATATTCATTGCGGAGTGTCATGTATATCTCGTATTCACTTCAAACGAATGTAAATGCGACACTTCCATGCTAGGAAATAGCGTTTGCAGATATCTACGTATCGTAGCAGTAGAGTTCTAATGCTTCTTAAAACGCGATATCGCATCTCATTCCTATGTTTCATGATAAGATATAATATTCATTGCGAAGTGTCATATATATCTTGTATTCACTTCAAACGAATGTAAATGCGACACTTCCGTGCTAGGAAATAGCGTTTGCAGATGTCTACGTATCGTAGCAATAGAGTTCTAATGCTTCTTAAAACGAGATGCCTCATTTCATTTCTATGTTCCGTGATAAGATATAATATTCATTGTGGAGTGTCATGTATACCTCGTATTCACATCAAAAGAATGTAAATGCGACACTTCCATGCTAGGAAATAGCGTTTGCAGATGTCTACGTATCGTAGCAATAGAGTTCTAATGCTTCTCAAAACGCGATATAGCACCTCATTCCTATGTTTCATGATAAGATATAATATTCATTGCGAAGTGTCATGTATATCTCGTATTCACATCAAAAGAATGTAAATGCGACACTTCCATGCTAGGAAATAGCGTTTGCAGATTTCTACGTATCGCAGCAATAGAGTTCCAATGCTTCCTAAAACGCGATATCGCATCTCCCTTCTATGTTTCATGATAAGGTATAATATTCATTGCGAAGTGTCATGTATACCTCGTATTCACTTCAAATGCATGTAAATGCGACACTTCCATGCTAGGAAATAGCGTTTGCAGATGTCTACGTATCGTAGCAATAGAGTTCTAATGCTTCTTTAAAACGCGATATCGCATCTCACTGCTATGTTTCATGATAAGATATAATATTCATTATGGAGTGATATGTATACCTCGTACTCACTTCAAAAGAATGTAAATGCGACCCTTCCATGCTAGGGAATAGCCTTTGCAGATGTCTACGTATCGTAGCAATGGAGTTCCAATGCTTCTTAGAACGCGATATCGCATCTCACTTTTATGTTTCATGATAAGATATAATATTCATTGCGAAGTGTCATGTATACCGCGATTTCTCTTCACAAGAATGTAAGTGCGACACTTCCTTGATAGGAAATAGCGTTTGCAGATGTCTACGTATCGCAGCAATAGAGTTTCAATGCTTCCTAAAACGCGATATCGCATCTCCCTTCTATGTTTCATGATAAGGTATAATATTCATTGCGAAGTGTAATGTATACCTCGTATTCACTTCAAATGAATGTAAATGCGACACTTCCATGCTAGGAAATAGCGTTTACCAGATGTCTACGTATCGTAGCAATAGAGTTCTATATGCTTCTTAAAACGCGAAATCGCATCTCATTCCTATGTTTCATGATAAGATATAATAATCATTGCGAAGTGTCATGTATATCTCGTATTCACTTCAAACGAATGTAAATGCGACACTTCCATGCTAGGAAATAGCGTTTGCAGATGTCTACGTATCGTAGCAATAGAGTTCTAATGCTTCTCAAAACGCGATATAGCACCTCATTCCTATGTTTCACGATAAGATATAATATTCATTGCGAAGTGTCATGTATATCTCGTATTCACATCAAAAGAATGTAAATGCGACACTTCCATGCTAGGAAATAGCGTTTGCAGATTTCTACGTATCGCAGCAATAGAGTTCCAATGCTTCCTAAAACGCGATATCGCATCTCCCTTCTATGTTTCATGATAAGGTATAATATTCATTGCGAAGTGTCATGTATAGCTCGTATTCACTTCAAATGCATGTAAATGCGACACTTCCATGCTAGGAAATAGCGTTTGCAGATGTCTACGTATCGTAGCAATAGAGTTCTAATGCTTCTTAAAACGCGATATCGCATCTCACTGCTATGTTTCATGATAAGATATAATATTCATTATGGAGTGATATGTATACCTCGTACTCACTTCAAAAGAATGTAAGTGCGACCCTTCCATGCTAGGGAATAGCCTTTGCAGATGTCTACGTATCGTAGCAATGGAGTTCCAATGCTTCTTAGAACGCGATATCGCATCTCACTTTTATGTTTCATGATAAGATATAATATTCATTGCGAAGTGTCATGTATACCGCGATTTCTCTTCACAAGAATGTAAATGCGACACTTCCTTGATAGGAAAATAGCGTTTGCAGATGTCTACGTATCGCAGCAATAGAGTTTCAATGCTTCCTAAAACGCGATATCGCATCTCTCCCTTCTATGTTTCATGATAAGGTATAATATTCATTGCGAAGTGTAATGTATACCTCGTATTCACTTCAAATGAATGTAAATGCGACACTTCCATGCTAGGAAATAGCGTTTACAGATGTCTACGTATCGTAGCAATAGAGTTCTAATGCTTCTTAAAACACGAAATCGCATCTCATTCCTATGTTTCATGATAAGATATAATAATCATTGCGAAGTGTCATGTATATCTCGTATTCACTTCAAACGAATGTAAATGCGACACTTCCATGCTAGGAAATAGCGTTTGCAGATGTCTACGTATCGTAGCAATAGAGTTCTAATGCTTCTCAAAACGCGATATAGCACCTCATTCCTATGTTTCATGATAAGATATAATATTCATTGCGAAGTGTCATGTATATCTCGTATTCCACATCAAAAGAATGTAAATGCGACACTTCCATGCTAGGAAATAGCGTTTGCAGATTTCTACGTATCGCAGCAATAGAGTTTCCAATGCTTCCTAAAACGCGATATCGCATCTCCCTTCTATGTTTCATGATAAGGTATAATATTCATTGCGAAGTGTCATGTATAGCTCGTATTCACTTCAAATGCATGTAAATGCGACAACTTCCATGCTAGGAAATAGCGTTTGCAGATGTCTACGTATCGTAGCAATAGAGTTCTAATGCTTCTTAAAACGCGATATCGCATCTCACTGCTATGTTTCATGATGAGATATAATATTCATTATGGAGAGATATGTATACCTCGTACTCACTTCAAAAGAATGTAAGTGCGACCCTTCCATGCTAGGGAATAGCCTTTGCAGATGTCTACGTATCGTAGCAATGGAGTTCCAATGCTTCTTAGAACGCGATATCGCATCTCACTTTTATGTTTCATGATAAGATATAATATTCATTGCGAAGTGTCATGTATACCGCGATTTCTCTTCACAAGAATGTAAATGCGACACTTCCTTGATAGGAAATAGCGTTTGCAGATGTCTACGTATCGCAGCAATAGAGTTTCAATGCTTCCTAAAACGCGATATCGCATCTCCCTTCTATGTTTCATGATAAGATATAATATTCATTGCGAAGTGTCATGTATACCTCGTGTTCACTCCAAAAGAACGTAAATAAGACACTTCCATGCTAGGAAATATTGTTTGCAGATGTCTACGTATCGTAGCAATAGAGTTCTAATGCTTCTCAAAACGCGATATAGCACCTCATTCCTATGTTTCATGATAAGATATAATATTCATTGCGAAGTGTCATTTATATCTCGTATTCACTTCAAACGAATGTAAATGCGACACTTCCATGCTAGGAAATAGCGTTTGCAGATATCTACGTATCGTAGCAATAGAGTTCTAATGCTTCTTAAAACGCTATATCGCATCTCATTCCTATGTTTCATGATAAGATATAATATTCATTGCGAAGTGTCATGTATATCTTGTATTCACTTCAAACGAATGTAAATGCGACACTTCCGTGCTAGGAAATAGCGTTTGCAGATGTCTACGTATCGTAGCAATAGAGTTCTAATGCTTCTCAAAACGCAATATAGCACCTCATTCCTATGTTTCATGAGAAGATATAATATTCATTATGGAGTGTTATGTATACCTCGTACTCACTTCAAAAGAATGTAAATGCGACCCTTCCATCCTAGGAAATAGCGTTTGCAGATTTCTACGTATCGCAGCAATAGAGTTCCAATGCTTCCTAAAACGCGATATCGCATCTCCCTTCTATGTTTCATGATAAGGTATAATATTCATTGCGAAGTGTCATGTATACCTCTTATTCACTTCAAATGCATGTAAATGCGACACTTCCATGCTAGGAAATAGCGTTTGCAGATGTCTACGTATCGTAGCAATAGAGTTCTAATGCTTCTTAAAACGCGATATCGCATCTCACTGCTATGTTTCATGATAAGATATAATATTCATTATGGAGTGATATGTATACCTCGTACTCACTTCAAAAGAATGTAAATGCGACCCTTCCATGCTAGGGAATAGCCTTTGCAGATGTCTACGTATCGTAGCAATCGAGTTCCAAAGCTTCTTAGAACGCGATAATCGCATCTCACTTTTATGTTTCATGATAAGATATAATATTCATTGCGAAGTGTCATGTATACCGCGATTTCTCTTCACAAGAATGTAAATGCGACACTTCCTTGATAGGAAATAGCGTTTGCAGATGTCTACGTATCGCAGCAATAGAGTTTCAGTGCTTCCTAAAACGCGATATCGCATCTCTCCCTTCTATGTTTAATGATAAGATATAATATTCATTGCGAAGTGTCATGTATACCTCGTATTCACTCCAAAAGAACGTAAATAAGACACTTCCATGCTAGGAAATATTGTTTGCAGATGTCTACGTATCGTAGCAATAGAGTTCTAATGCTTCTCAAAACGCGATATAGCACCTTATTCCTATGTTTCATGATAAGATATAATATTCATTATGGAGTGTTATTGTATACCTCGTACTCACTTCAAAAGAATGTAAATGCGACCCTTCCATCCTAGGAAATAGCGTTTGCAGATGTCTACGTATCGTAGCAATAGAGTTCTAGTGCTTCTTAGAACGCGATATATCGCATCTCCCTTCTATGTTTCATGATAAGGTATAATATTCATTGCGAAGTGTAATGTATACCTCGTATTCACTTCAAATGAATGTAAATGCGACACTTCCATGCTAGGAAATAGCGTTTGCAGATGTCTACGTATCGCAGCAATAGAGTTCCAATGCTTCCTAAAACGCGATATCGCATCTCCCTTCTATGTTTCATGATAAGGTATAATATTCATTGCGAAGAGCCATGTATACCTCGTATTCACTTCAAGTGAATGTAAATGCGACACTTCCATGCTAGGAAATAGCGTTTGCAGATGTCTACGTATCGTAGCAATAGAGTTCTAATGCTTCTCAAAACGCGATATAGCACCCTCATTCCTATGTTTCATGATAAGATATAATATTCATTGCGAAGTGTCATGTATATCTCGTATTCACTTCAAACGAATGTAAATGCGACACTTCCATGCTATGAAATAGCGTTTGCAGATATCTACGTATCGTAGCAATAGAGTTCTAATGCTTCTTAAAACGCGATATCGCATCTCATTCCTATGTTTCATGATAAGATATAATATTCATTGCGAAGTGTCATGTATATCTTGTATTCACTTCAAACGAATGTAAATGCGACACTTCCATGCTAGGAAATAGCGTTTGCAGATGTCTACGTATCGTAGCAATAGAGTTCTAATGCTTCTCAAAACGCGATATAGCACCTCATTCCTATGTTTCATGAGAAGATATAATATTCATTATGGAGTGTTATGTATACCTCGTACTCACTTCAAAAGAATGTAAATGCGACCCTTCCATCCTAGGAAATAGCGTTTGCAGATGTCTACGTATCGTAGCAATAGAGTTCTAGTGCTTCTTAGAACGCGATATCGCATCTCCCTTCTATGTTTCATGATAAGGTATAATATTCATTGCGAAGTGTAATGTATACCTCGTATTCACTACAAATGAATGTAAATGCGACACTTCCATACTAGGAAATAGCGTTTGCAGATGTCTACGTATCGTAGCAATAGAGTACTAATGCTTCTTAAATCGCGATATCACATCTCATTCCTATGTTTCATGATAAGATATAATAATCATTGCGAAGTGTCATGTATATCTCGTATTCACTTCAAACGAATGTAAATGCGACACTTCCATGCTAGGAAATAGCGTTTGCAGACGTCTACGTATCGTAGCAATAGAGTTCTAATGCTCCTTAAAACGCGATATCGCATCTCACATCTATGTTTCATGATAAGATATAATATTCATTGCGAAGTGTCATGTATACCTCGTATTCACTTCAAAAGAATGTAAATGCGACACTTCCATGCTAGGAAATAGCGTTTGCAGATGTCTACGTATCGTAGCAATAGAGTTCTAATGCTTCTTAAAACGCGATATCGCTTCTCTCATCTATGTTTCATGATAACGTATAATATTCATTGTGAAGCGTCATGTATACCTCGTATTCACTTCAAATGAATGTAAATGCGACACTTCCATGCTAGGAAATAGCGTTTGCAGATGTCTACGTATCGTAGCAATAGAGTTCTAATGCTTCTTAAAACGAGATGCCTCATTTCATTTCTATGTTCCGTGATAAGATATAATATTCATTGTGGAGTGTCATGTATACCTCGTATTCACATCAAAAGAATGTAAATGCGACACATCCATGCTAGGAAATAGCGTTTGCAGATGTCTACGTATCGTAGCAATAGAGTTCTAATGCTTCTCAAAACGCGATATAGCACCTCATTCCTATGTTTCATGATAAGATATAATATTCATTGCGAAGTGTCATGTATATCTCGTATTCACATCAAAAGAATGTAAATGCGACACTTCCATGCTAGGAAATAGCGTTTGCAGATTTCTACGTATCGCAGCAATAGAGTTCCAATGCTTCCTAAAACGCGATATCGCATCTCCCTTCTATGTTTCATGATAAGGTATATATTCATTGCGAAGTGTCATGTATACCTCGTATTCACTTCAAATGCATGTAAATGCGACACTTCCATGCTAGGAAATAGCGTTTGCAGATGTCTACGTATCGCAGCAATAGAGTTCCAATGCTTCCTAAAACGCGATATCGCATCTCCCTTCTATGTTTCATGATAAGGTATAATATTCATTGCGAAGTGTCACGTATACCTCGTATTCACTCCAAAAGATCGTAAATAAGACACTTCCATGCTAGGAAATATTGTTTGCAGATGTCTACGTATCGTAGCAATAGAGTTCTAATGCTTCTCAAAACGCGATATAGCACCTCATTCCTATGTTTCATGATAAGATATAATATTCATTGCGAAGTGTCATGTATATCTCGTATTCACTTCAAACGAATGTAAATGCGACACTTCCATGCTAGGAAATAGCGTTTGCAGATATCTACGTATCGTAGCAATAGAGTTCTAATGCTTCTTAAAACGCGATATCGCATCTCATTCCTATGTTTCATGATAAGATATAATATTCATTGCGAAGTGTCATGTATATCTTGTATTCACTTCAAACGAATGTAAATGCGACACTTCCATGCTAGGAAATAGCGTTTGCAGATGTCTACGTATCGTAGCAATAGAGTTCTAATGCTTCTCAAAACGCGATATAGCACCTCATTCCTATGTTTCATGAGAAGATATAATATTCATTATGGAGTGTTATGTATACCTCGTACTCACTTCAAAGAATGTAAATGCGACCCTTCCATCCTAGGAAATAGCGTTTGCAGATGTCTACGTATCGTAGCAATAGAGTTCTAGTGCTTCTTAGAACGCGATATCGCATCTCACCTCTATGTTTCATGATAAGATATAATATTCATTGCGAAGTGTCATGTATACCTCGTATTCACTTCAAAAGAACGTAAATAAGACACTTCCATGCTAGGAAATAGCGTTTGAATATGTCTACGTATCGTAGCAATAGAGTTCTAATGCTTCTTAAAACGCGATATCGCATCTCATTCCTATGTTTCATGATAAGATATAATATTCATTGCGATGTGTCATGTATACCTCGTATTCACTTCAAAAGAATGTAAATGCGACACTTCCATGCTAGGAAATAGCGTTTGCAGATGTCTACGTATCGTAGCAATGGAGTTCTAATGCTTCTCAAACGCGATATAGCACCTCATTCCTATGTTTCATGATAAGATATAATATTCATTGCGAAGTGTCATGTATATCTCGTATTCACATCAAAACAATGTAAATGCGACACTTCCATGCTAGGAAATAGCGTTTGCAGATGTCTACGTATCGCAGCAATAGAGTTCCAATGCTTCCTAAAACGCGATATCGCATCTCCCTTCTATGTTTCATGATAAGGTATAATATTCATTGCGAAGTGTCATGTATACCTCGTATTCACTCCAAAAGAACGTAAATAAGACACTTCCATGCTAGGAAATATTGTTTGCAGATGTCTACGTATCGTAGCAGTAGAGTTCTAATGCTCCCTAAAATGCGATATCGCACCTCTCTTCTATGTTTCATGATAAGATATATTATTCAGTGCGAAGTGTCATGTATACCTCGATTTCACTTCACAAGAATGTAAATGCGACACTTCCTTGCTAGGAAATATTGTTTGCAGATGTCTACGTATCACAGCAATAGAGTACTAATGCTTCTTAAAACGAGATGTCGTATTTCATTTCTATGTTTCATAATAAGATATAATACTCATTGTGTAATGTTATATATACCTCGTATTCACTTCAGTGGAATGTAAGTGCCACATGTCCATGCTAGGAAATAGAGTTTGCAGATGTCTACGTATCGCAGCAATAGAGTTCTTATGCTTCCTAAAACGCGATATCGCATCTCTCTTCTATGTTTCACAATAAGGTATAATATTCATTGCGAAGTGTCATGTATACCTCGTATTCACTTCAAAAGAACGTAAATAAGACACTTCCATGCTAGGAAATAGCGTTTGCAGATGTCTACGTATCGTATCAATAGAGTTCTAATGCTCCTTGAAACGCGATATCGCATCTCACTTCTATGTTTCATGAGAAGGTATAATATTCATTGCGAAGTGTCATGTATATCTCGTATTCACATCAAAAGAATGTAAATGCGACACTTCCATGCTAGGAAATAGCGTTTGCAGATGTCTAGGTATCGTAGCAATAGAGTTCTAATGCTTCTCAAAACGCGATATAGCACCTCATTCCTATGTTTCATGATAAGATATAATATTCATTGCGATGTGTCATGTATATCTCGTATTCACATCAAAAGAATGTAAATGCGACACTTCCATGCTAGGGAATAGCCTTTGCAGATGTCTACGTATCGTAGCAATAGAGTTCTAATGCTTCTCAAAACGCGACATAGCACCTCATTCCTATGTTTCATGATAAGATATAATATTCATTGCGATGTGTCATGTATATCTCGAATTCACATCAAAAGAATGTAAATGCGACACTTCCATGCTAGGAAGTAGCGTTTGCAGATGTCTACGTATCGCAGCAATAGAGTTCCATCGCTTCCTAAAACGCGATATCGCATCTCCCTTCTATGTTTCATGGTAAGGTATAATATTCATTGCGAAGTGTCATGTATACCTCGTATTCACTTCAAATGAATGTAAATGCGACACTTCCATGCTAGGAAGTAGCGTTTGCAGATGTCTACGTATCGTAGCAATAGAGTTCTAATGCTTCTTAAAACGCGATATCGCATCACACTGCTATGTTTCATGATAAGATATAATATTCATTATGGAGTGATATGTATCCATCGTACTCACTTCAAAAGAATGTAAATGCGACCCTTCCATGCTAGGGAATATCCTTTGCAGATGTCTACGTATCGTAGCAATAGAGTTCTAATGCTTCTCAAAACGCGATATAGCACCTCCTTCCTATGTTTCATGATAAGATATAATATTCATTATGGAGTGTTATGTATACCTCGTACTCACTTCAAAAAAATGTAAATGCGTCGCTTCCATCCTGGGAAATAGCGTTTGCAGATGTCTACGTATCGTAGCAATAGAGTTCTAGTGCTTCTTAGAACGCGATATCGCATCTCACTTCTATGTTTCATGATAAGATATAATATTCATTGCGAAGTGTCATGTATATCTCGTTTTCACTTCAAACGAATGTAAATGCGACACTTCCATGCTAGGAAATAGCGTTTGCAGATGTCTACGTATCGTAGCAATAGAGTTCTAATGCTTCTTATAACGCGATATCGCATCTCATTCCTATGTTTCATGATAAGATATAATATTCATTGCGAAGTGTCATGTATATCTCGTATTCACTTCAAACGAATGTAAATGCGACACTTCCATGCTGGGAAATAGCGTTTACAGATGTCTACGTATCGTAGCAATAGAGTTCTAATGCTTCTCAAAACGCGATATAGAACCTCATTCCTATGTTTCATGAGAAGATATAATATTCATTATGGAGTGTTATGTATACCTCGTACTCACTTCAAAAGAATGTAAATGCTACACTTCCATGCTAGGAAATAGCGTTTGCAGATGTCTACGTATCGCAGCAATAGAGTTCTAATGCGTCCTAAAACGCGATATGGCATCTCTCTTCTATGTTTCATGATAAGGTATAATATTCATTGCGAAGTGTCATGTATACCTCGATTTCACTTCACAAGAATGTAAATGCGACACTTCCTTGCTAGGAAATATCGTTTGCAGATGTCTACGTATCACAGCAATAGAGTACTAATGCTTCTTAAAACGAGATGTCGTATTTCATTTCTATGTTTCATAATAAGATATAATACTCATTGTGTAATGTTATATATACCTCGTATTCACTTCAGTGGAATGTAAGTGCCACATGTCCATGCTAGGAAATAGAGTTTGCAGATGTCTACGTATCGCAGCAATAGAGTTCTTATGCTTCCAAAAACGCTATATCGCATCTCCCTTCTATGTTTCATGATAAGGTATAATATTCATTGCGAAGTGTCATGTATACCTCGTATTCACTTCAAAAGTATGTAAATGCGACCCTTCCATGCTAGGGAATATCCTTTGCAGATGTCTACGTATCGTAGCAATAGAGTTCTAGTGCTTCTTAGAACGCGATATCGCATCTCACTTCTATGTTTCATGATAAGATATAATATTCATTGCGAAGTGTCATGTATATCTCGTTTTCACTTCAAACGAATGTAAATGCGACACTTCCATGCTGGGAAATAGCGTTTGCAGATGTCTACGTATCGTAGCAATAGAGTTCTAATGCTTCTTAAAACGCGATATCGCATCTCATTCCTATGTTTCATGATAAGATATAATATTCATTGCGAAGTGTCATGTATATCTCGCATTCACTTCAAACGAATGTAAATGCGACACTTCCATGCTGGGAAATAGCGTTTACAGATGTCTACGTATCGTAGCAATAGAGTTCTAATGCTTCTCAAAACGCGATATAGAACCTCATTCCTATGTTTCATGAGAAGATATAATATTCATTATGGAGTGTTATGTATACCTCGTACTCACTTCAAAAGAATGTAAATGCGACACTTCCATGCTAGGAAATAGCGTTTGCAGATGTCTACGTATCGCAGCAATAGAGTTCTAATGCGTCCTAAAACGCGATATGGCATCTCTCTTCTATGTTTCATGATAAGGTATAATATTCACTGCGAAGTGTCATGTATACCTCGATTTCACTTCACAAGAATGTAAATGCGACACTTCCTTGCTAGGAAATATCGTTTGCAGATGTCTACGTATCACAGCAATAGAGTAATAATGTTTCTTAAAACGAGATGTCGTATTTCATTTCTATGTTTCGTAATAAGATATAATACTCATTGTGTAATGTTATGTATACCTCGTATTCACTTCAGTGGAATGTAAGTGCCACATGTCCATGCTAGGAAATAGAGTTTGCAGATGTCTACGTATCGTAGCAATAGGGTTCTAATGCTTCTTAGAACGCAATATCGCATCTCACTTCTATGTTCCATGATAAGATATAATATTCATTGCGAAGTTTCATGTATACCTCGATTTCACTTCACAAGAATGTAAATGCGACACTCCCTTGTTAGGAAATATTGTTTGCAGATGTCTACGTATCACAGCAATAGAGTTCTAATGCTCCCTAAAATGCGATATCGCACCTCTCTTCTATGTTTCATGATAAGATATATTATTCAGTGCGAAGTGTCATATATACCTCGATTTCACTTCACAAGAATGTAAATGCGACACTTCCTTGCTAGGAAATATTGTTTGCAGATGTCTACGTATCACAGCAATAGAGTACTAATGCTTCTTAAAACGAGATGTCGTATTTCATTTCTATGTTTCGTAATAGGATATAATACTCATTGTGTAATGTTATATATACCTCGTATTCATTTCAGTGGAATGTAAGTGCCACATGTCCATGCTAGGAAATAGAGTTTGCAGATGTCTACGTATCGCAGCAATAGAGTTCTTATGCTTCTTAAAACGCGATATCGCATCTCTCTTCTATGTTTCATGATAAGGTATAATATTCATTGCGAAGTGTCATGTATATCTCGTATTCACTTCAAACGAATGTAAATGCGACACTTCCATGCTAGGAAATAGCGTTTGCAGATGTCTACGTATCGTAGCAATAGAGTTCTAATGCTTCTCAAAACGCGATATAGCACCTCATTCCTATGTTTCATGAGAAGATATAATATTCATTATGGAGTGTTATGTATACCTCGTACTCACTTCAAAAGAATGTAAATGCGACCCTTCCATCCTAGGAAATAGCGTTTGCAGATGTCTACGTATCGTAGCAATAGAGTTCTAGTGCTTCTTAGAACGCTATATCGCATCTCACCTCTATGTTTCATGATAAGATATAGTATTCATTGCGAAGTGTCATGTATACCTCGATTTCACTTCACAAGAATGTAAATGCGACCCTTCCGTCCTAGGAAATAGCGTTTGCAGATGTCTACGTATCGCAGCAATAGAGTTCTAATGCTTCTTAAAACGCGATATCGCATCTCACTGCTATGTTTCATGATAAGATATAGTATTCATTGCGAAGTGTCATGTATACCTCGTATTCACTTCAAAAGAACGTAAATAAGACACTTCCATGCTAGGAAATAGCGTTTGCAGATGTCTACGTATCGTAGCAATAGAGTTCCAATGCTCCTTAAAACGCGATATCGCATCTCACTTCTATGTTTCATGATAAGATATAATATTCATTGCGAAGTGTCATCTATACCTCGTATTCACTTCAAAAGAATGTAAATGCGACACTTCCATGCTAGGAAATAGTGTTTGCAGATGTCTACGTATCGTAGCAATAGGGTTCTAATGCTTCTTAGAACGCGATATCGCATCTCACTTCTATGTTCCATGGTAAGATATAATATTCATTGCGAAGTGTCATGTATACCTCGATTTCACTTCACAAGAATGTAAATGCGACCCTTCCGTCCTAGGAAATAGCGTTTGCAGATGTCTACGTATCGCAGCAATAGAGTTCTAATGCTTCTTAAAACGCGATATCGCATCTCACTGCTATGTTTCATGATAAGATATAGTATTCATTGCGAAGTGTCATGTATACCTCGTATTCACTTCAAAAGAACGTAAATAAGACACTTCCATGCTAGGAAATAGCGTTTGCAGATGTCTACGTATCGTAGCAATAGAGTTCCAATGCTCCTTAAAACGCGATATCGCATCTCACTTCTATGTTTCATGATAAGATATAATATTCATTGCGAAGTGTCATCTATACCTCGTATTCACTTCAAAAGAATGTAAATGCGACACTTCCATGCTAGGAAATAGTGTTTGCAGATGTCTACGTATCGTAGCAATAGGGTTCTAATGCTTCTTAGAACGCGATATCGCATCCCACTTCTATGTTCCATGGTAAGATATAATATTCATTGCGAAGTGTCATGTATACCTCGATTTCACTTCACAAGAATGTAAATGCGACCCTTCCATCCTAGGAAATAGCGTTTGCAGATGTCTACGTATCGTAGCAATAGAGTTCTAGTGCTTCTTAGAACGCGATATCGCATCTCACCTCTATGTTTCATGATAAGATATAATACTCATTGCGAAGTGTCATGTATATCTCGTATTCACTTCAAACGAATGTAAATGCGACACTTCCATGCTAGGAAATAGCGTTTGCAGATGTCTACGTATCGTAGCAATAGAGTTCTAATGCTTCTCAAAACGCGATATAGATCCTCATTCCTATGTTTCATGAGAAGATATAATATTCATTATGGAGTGTTATGTATACCTCGTACTCACTTCAAAAGAATGTAAATGCTACACTTCCATGCTAGGAAATAGCGTTTGCAGATGTCTACGTATCGTAGCAATAGAGTTCTGATGCTTCTTAGAACCCGATATCGCATCTCACATCTATGTTTCATGATAAGATATAATATTCATTGCGAAGTGTTATGTATACCTCGTATTCACATCAAAAGAATGTAAATATGACACTTCCATGCTAGGAAATAGCATTTGCAGATGTCTACGTATCGTAGCAATAGAGTTCGAGTGCGTCTTAAAACAAGATGCCGCATTTCATTTCTATGTTTCGTGATAAAATATAATATTCATTGCGGAGTGTTATGTATACCTCGTATTCGTTTCAGTGGAATGCCAGTGGAACGTATGTGTAATGCTAGGAAATAGAGTTTGCAGATGTCTACGTATCGCAGCAATAGAGTTCTAATGCTTCCTAAAACGCGATATCGCATCTCTCTTCTATGTTTCATGATAAGGTATAATATTCATTGCGAAGTGTCATGTATACCTCGTATTCACTTCAAAAGAATGTAAATGCGACACTTCCTTGCTAGGAAATATTGTTTGCAGATGTCTACGTATCACAGCAATAGAGTACTAATGCTTCTTAAAACGAGATGTCGTATTTCACTTCTATGTTTCGTAATAAGATATAATATTCATTGTGTAATGCTATGTATACCTCGTATTCACTTCAGTGGAATGTAAGTGCGAAATTTCCTTGCTAGGAAATAGAGTTTGCAGACGTCTACGTATAATAGCAATAGAGTTCTAATGCTTCTCAAAACGCGATATAGGACCTCATTCCTATGTTTCATGATAAAATATAATATTCATTGCGAAGTGTCATGTATACCTCGTATTCACTTCAAATGAATGTAAATGCGACACTTCCATGCTAGGAAATAGCGTTTGCAGATGTCTACGTATCGTAGCAATAGAGTTCTAATGCTTCTTAAAACGCGATATCGCTTCTCACTGCTATGTTTCATGATAAGATATAATATTCATTGTGGAGTGTTATGTATACCTCGTACTCACTTCAAAAGAATGTAAATGCGACCCTTCCATGCTAGGAAATAGCCTTTGCAGATGTCTACGTATCGTAGCAATAGAGTTCTAATGCTTCGTAAAACGAGATGTCGTATTTCACTTCTATGTTTCGTAATAAGATATAATATTCATTGTGTAATGTTATGTATACCTCGTATTCACTTCAGTGGAATGTAAGTGCGAAATTTCCTTGCTAGGAAATAGAGTTTGCAGATGTCTACGTATAATAGCAATAGAGTTCTAATGCTTCTCAAAACGCGATATAGCACCTCATTCCTATGTTTCATGATAAAATATAATATTCATTGCGAAGTGTCATGTATACCTCGTATTCACTTCAAATGAATGTAAATGCGACACTTCCATGCTAGGAAATAGCGTTTGCAGATGTCTATGTATCGTAGCAATAGAGTTCTAATGCTTCTTAAAACGCGATATCGCTTCTCACTGCTATGTTTCATGATAAGATATAATATTCATTATGGAGTGTTATGTATACCTCGTACTCACTTCAAAAGGATGTAAATGCGACCCTTCCATGCTAGGAAATAGCCTTTGCAGATGTCTACGTGTCGTAGCAATAGAGTACTAATGCTTCTTAAAACGAGATGTCGTATTTCACTTCTATGTTTCGTAGTAAGGTATAATATTCATTGTGTAATGTTATGTATACCTCGTATTCACTTCAGTGGAATGTAAGTGCGAAATTTCCTTGCTAGGAAATAGTGTTTGCAGATGTCTACGTATAATAGCAATATAGTTCTAATGCGTCTTAAAACGCGATATAGCACCTCATTCCTATGTTTCATGATAAACTATAATATTCATTGCGAAGTGTCATGTATATCTCGTATTCACTTCTAATGAATGTAAATGCGACCCTTCCATGCTAGGAAATAGCCTTTGCAGATGTCTACGTACCGTAGCAATAGAGTTCTAATGCTTCTTAGAACGCGAAATCGCATTTCACTTCTATGTTTAATGATAAGATATAATATTCATTGCGAAGTGTCATGTATACCTCGTATTCACTACAAAAGAATGTAAATGCGACACTTCCATGCTAGGAAGTAGCGTTTGCAGATGTCTACGTATCGCAGCAATAGAGTTTTAATGCTTCCAAAAACGCGATATCGCACCACTCTTCTATGTTTCATGATAAGGTATAATATTCATTGCGAAGTGTCATGTATACCACGTATTCACTTCAAAAGAATATAAATGCGACACTTCCTTGCTAGGAAATATTGTTTGCAGATGTCTACGTATCACAGCAATAGAGTACTAATGCTTCTTAAAACGAGATGTCGTATTTCACTTCTATGTTTCGTAATAAGATATAATATTCATTGTGTAATGTTATGTATACCTCGTGTTCACTTCAGTGGAATGTAAGTGCGAAATTTCCTTGCTAGGAAATAGAGTTTGCAGATGTCTACGTATAATAGCAATAGAGTTCTAATGCTTCTCAAAACGCGATATAGCACCTCATTCCTATGTTTCATGATAAGCTATAATATTCATTGCGAAGTGTCATGTGTATCTCGTATTCACTTCAAAAGAATGTAAATGCGACACTTCCATGCTAGGAAATAGCGTTTGCAGATGTCTACGTATCGCAGCAATAGAGTTCTAATGCGTCCTAAAACGCGATATGGCATCTCTCTTCCATGTTTCATGATAAGGTATAATATTCATTGCGAAGTGTCATGTATACCTCGTATTCACTTCGAAAGAATGTAAATGCGACACTTCCTTGCTAGGAAATATTGTTTGCAGATGTCTACGTATCACAGCAATAGAGTACTAATGCTTCTTAAAACGAGATGTCGTATTTCACTTCTATGTTTCGTAATAAGATATAATATTCATTGTGTAATGTTATGTATACCTCGTATTCACTTCAGTGGAATGTAAGTGCGAAATTTCCTTCCTAGGAAATAGAGTTTGCAGATGTCTACGTATAATAACAATATAGTTCTAATGCGTCTTAAAACGCGATATAGCACCTCATTCCTATGTTTCATGATAAGCTATAATATTCATTGCGAAGTGTCATGTATATCTCGTATTCACTTCTAATGAATGTAAATGCGACCCTTCCATGCTAGGAAATAGCCTTTGCAGATGTCTACGTATCGTAGCAATAGGGTTCTAATGCTTCTTAGAACGCGATATCGCATTTCACTTCTATGTTCCATGATAAGATATAATATTCATTGCGGAGTGTCATGTATACCTCGATTTCACTTCACAAGAATGTAAATGCAACACTTCTTTGCTAGGAAATATTGTTTGCAGATGTCTACGTATCACAGCAATAGAGCTCTAATGCTCCCTAAAATGCGATATCGCTCCTCTCTTCTATATTTCATGATAAGATATAATATTCAGTGCGAAGTGTCATGTATACCTCGATTTCACTTCACAAGAATGTAAATGCGACACTTCCTTGCTAGGAAATATTGTTTGCAGATGTCTACGTATCACAGCAATAGAGTACTAATGCTTCTTAAAACGAGATGTCGTATTTCATTTCTATGTTTCGTAATAAGATATAATACTCATTGTGTAATGTTATGTATACCTCGTATTCACTTCAGTGGAATGTAAGTGCCACATGTCCATGCTAGGAAATAGAGTTTGCAGATGTCTACGTATAATAGCAATAGAGTTCTAATGCTTCTCAATACGCGATATAGCACCTCATTCCTATGTTTCATGATAAGATATAATATTCATTAAGAAGTGTCATGTATATCTCGTATTCACTTCAAAAGAATGTAAATGCGACACTTCCATGCTAGGAAATAGCGTTTGCAGATGTCTACGTATCCTAGCAATAGATTTCTAATGCTTCTTAAAACGAGATATCGCATCTCACTGCTATGTTTCATGAAAAGATATATTATTCATTATGGAGTGTTATGTATACATCGTACTCACTTCAAAAGAGTGTAAATGCGACCCTTCCATGCTAGGAAATAGAGTTTGCAGATGTCTACGTATCGTAGCAATAGAGTTCTAATGCTTCTTAGAACGCGATATCGCATCTCACTTCTATGTTTCATGATAAGATCTAATATTCATTGCGAAGTGTCATGTATACCTCGTATTCACTTCAAAAGAATGTAAATAAGACACTTCCATGCTAGGAAATAGCGTTTGCAGATGTCTACGTATCGTAGCAATAGAGTTCTGATGCTTCTTAGAACGCGATATCGCATCTCCCTTTTATGTTTCATGATAAGATATAATATTCATTGCGAAGTGTCACGTATACCTCGTATTCACTTCAAAAGAATGTAAATAAGACACTTCCATGCTAGGAAATAGCGTTTGCAGATGTCTACGTATCGTAGCAATAGAGTTCTGATGCTTCTTAGAACCCGATATCGCATCTCACATCTATGTTTCATGATAAGATATAATATTCATTGCGAAGTGTTATGTATACCTCGTATTCACATCAAAAGAATGTAAATATGACACTTCCATGCTAGGAAATAGCATTTGCAGATGTCTACGTATCGTAGCAATAGAGTTCGAGTGCGTCTTAAAACAAGATGCCGCATTTCATTTCTATGTTTCGTGATAAAATATAATATTCATTGCGGAGTGTTATGTATACCTCGTATTCGTTTCAGTGGAATGCCAGTGGAACGTATGTGTAATGCTAGGAAATAGAGTTTGCAGATGTCTACGCATATTAGCAATAGAGTTCTAATGCTTCTCAAAACGCGATATAGCACCTCATTCCTATGTCTCATGATAGGATATAATATTCATTGCGAAGTGTCATGTATATCTCGTATTCACTTCAAAGGAATGTAAATGCGACACTTCCATGCTAGGAAATAGCGTTTGCAGATGTCTACGTATCGCAGCAATAGAGTTCTAATGCTTCCTAAAACGCGATATCGCATCTCTCTTCTATGTTTCATGATAAGGTATAATATTCATTGCGAAGTGTCATGTATACCTCGTATTCACTTCAAAAGAATGTAAATGCGACACTTCCTTGCTAGGAAATATTGTTTGCAGATGTCTACGTATCACAGCAATAGAGTACTAATGCTTCTTAAAACGAGATGTCGTATTTCACTTCTATGTTTCGTAATAAGATATAATATTCATTGTGTAATGCTATGTATACCTCGTATTCACTTCAGTGGAATGTAAGCGCGAAATTTCCTTGCTAGGAAATAGAGTTTGCAGACGTCTACGTATAATAGCAATAGAGTTCTAATGCTTCTCAAAACGCGATATAGGACCTCATTCCTATGTTTCATGATAAAATATAATATTCATTGCGAAGTGTCATGTATACCTCGTATTCAGTTCAAATGAATGTAAATGCGACACTTCCATGCTAGGAAATAGCGTTTGCAGATGTCTACGTATCGTAGCAATAGAGTTCTAATGCTTCTTAAAACGCGATATCGCTTCTCACTGCTATGTTTCATGATAAGATATAATATTCATTGTGGAGTGTTATGTATACCTCGTACTCACTTCAAAAGAATGTAAATGCGACCCTTCCATGCTAGGAAATAGCCTTTGCAGATGTCTACGTATCGTAGCAATAGAGTTCTAATGCTTCGTAAAACGAGATGTCGTATTTCACTTCTATGTTTCGTAATAAGATATAATATTCATTGTGTAATGTTATGTATACCTCGTATTCACTTCAGTGGAATGTAAGTGCGAAATTTCCTTGCTAGGAAATAGAGTTTGCAGATGTCTACGTATAATAGCAATAGAGTTCTAATGCTTCTCAAAACGCGATATAGCACCTCATTCCTATGTTTCATGATAAAATATAATATTCATTGCGAAGTGTCATGTATACCTCGTATTCACTTCAAATGAATGTAAATGCGACACTTCCATGCTAGGAAATAGCGTTTGCAGATGTCTATGTATCGTAGCAATAGAGTTCTAATGCTTCTTAAAACGCGATATCGCTTCTCACTGCTATGTTTCATGATAAGATATAATATTCATTATGGAGTGTTATGTATACCTCGTACTCACTTCAAAAGGATGTAAATGCGACCCTTCCATGCTAGGAAATAGCCTTTGCAGATGTCTACGTGTCGTAGCAATAGAGTACTAATGCTTCTTAAAACGAGATGTCGTATTTCACTTCTATGTTTCGTAGTAAGGTATAATATTCATTGTGTAATGTTATGTATACCTCGTATTCACTTCAGTGGAATGTAAGTGCGAAATTTCCTTGCTAGGAAATAGTGTTTGCAGATGTCTACGTATAATAGCAATATAGTTCTAATGCGTCTTAAAACGCGATATAGCACCTCATTCCTATGTTTCATGATAAACTATAATATTCATTGCGAAGTGTCATGTATATCTCGTATTCACTTCTAATGAATGTAAATGCGACCCTTCCATGCTAGGAAATAGCCTTTGCAGATGTCTACGTACCGTAGCAATAGAGTTCTAATGCTTCTTAGAACGCGAAATCGCATTTCACTTCTATGTTTAATGATAAGATATAATATTCATTGCGAAGTGTCATGTATACCTCGTATTCACTACAAAAGAATGTAAATGCGGCACTTCCATGCTAGGAAGTAGCGTTTGCAGATGTCTACGTATCGCAGCAATAGAGTTTTAATGCTTCCAAAAACGCGATATCGCACCTCTCTTCTATGTTTCATGATAAGGTATAATATTCATTGCGAAGTGTCATGTATACCACGTATTCACTTCAAAAGAATATAAATGCGACACTTCCTTGCTAGGAAATATTGTTTGCAGATGTCTACGTATCACAACAATAGAGTACTAATGCTTCTTAAAACGAGATGTCGTATTTCACTTCTATGTTTCGTAATAAGATATAATATTCATTGTGTAATGTTATGTATACCTCGTGTTCACTTCAGTGGAATGTAAGTGCGAAATTTCCTTGCTAGGAAATAGAGTTTGCAGATGTCTACGTATAATAGCAATAGAGTTCTAATGCTTCTCAAAACGCGATATAGCACCTCATTCCTATGTTTCATGATAAGCTATAATATTCATTGCGAAGTGTCATGTGTATCTCGTATTCACTTCAAAAGAATGTAAATGCGACACTTCCATGCTAGGAAATAGCGTTTGCAGATGTCTACGTATCGCAGCAATAGAGTTCTAATGCGTCCTAAAACGCGATATGGCATCTCTCTTCTATGTTTCATGATAAGGTATAATATTCATTGCGAAGTGTCATGTATACCTCGTATTCACTTCAAAAGAATGTAAATGCGACACTTCCTTACTAGGAAATATTGTTTGCAGATGTCTACGTATCACAGCAATAGAGTACTAATGCTTCTTAAAACGAGATGTCGTATTTCACTTCTATGTTTCGTAATAAGATATAGTATTCATTGTGTAATGTTATGTATACCTCGTATTCACTTCAGTGGAATGTAAGTGCGAAATTTCCTTGCTAGGAAATAGAGTTTGCAGATGTCTACGTATAATAGCAATATAGTTCTAATGCGTCTTAAAACGCGATATAGCACCTCATTCCTATGTTTCATGATAAGCTATAATATTCATTGCGAAGTGTCATGTATATCTCGTATTCACTTCTAATGAATGTAAATGCGACCCTTCCATGCTAGGAAATAGCCTTTGCAGATGTCTGCGTATCGTAGCAATAGAGTTCTAATGCTTCTTAGAACGCGATATCGCATTTCACTTCTATGTTTCATGATAAGATATAATATTCATTGCGACGTGTCATGTATACCTCGTATTCTCTTCAAAAGAATGTAAATGCGACACTTCCATGCTAGGAAATAGTGTTTGCAGATGTCTACGTATCGTAGCAATAGGGTTCTAATGCTTCTTAGAACGCGATATCGCATCTCACTTCTATGTTCCATGATAAGATATAATATTCATTGCGGAGTGTCATGTATACCTCGATTTCACTTCACAAGAATGTAAATGCAACACTTCCTTGCTAGGAAATATTGTTTGCAGATGTCTACGTATCACAGCAATAGAGCTCTAATGCTCCCTAAAATGCGATATCGCACCTCTCTTCTATATTTCATGATAAGATATAATATTCAGTGCGAAGTGTCATGTATACCTCGATTTCACTTCACAAGAATGTAAATGCGACACTTCCTTGCTAGGAAATATTGTTTGCAGATGTCTACGTATCACAGCAATAGAGTACTAATGCTTCTTAAAACGAGATGTCGTATTTCATTTCTATGTTTCGTAATAAGATATAATACTCATTGTGTAATGTTATGTATACCTCGTATTCACTCAGTGGAATGTAAGTGCCACACGTCCATGCTAGGAAATAGAGTTTGCAGATGTCTACGTATCGTAGCAATAGAGTTCTAATGCTTCTTAGAACGCGATATCGCATCTCACTTCTATGTTTCATTATAAGATCTAATATTCATTGCGAAGTGTCATGTATACCTCGTATTCACTTCAAAAGAATGTAAATAAGACACTTCCATGCTAGGAAATAGCGTTTGCAGATGTCTACGTATCGTAGCAATAGAGTTCTGATGCTTCTTAGAACGCGATATCGCATCTCCCATTTATGTTTCATGATAAGATATAATATTCATTGCGAAGTGTCATGTATACCTCGTATTCACTTCAAAAGAATGTAAATAAGACACTTCCATGCTAGGAAATAGCGTTTGCAGATGTCTACGTATCGTAGCAATAGAGTTCTGATGCTTCTTAGAACCCGATATCGCATCTCACATCTATGTTTCATGATAAGATATAATATTCATTGCGAAGTGTCATGTATACCTCGTATTCACTTCAAAAGAATGTAAATATGACACTTCCATGCTAGAAATAGCATTTGCAGATGTCTACGTATCGTAGCAATAGAGTTCGAGTGCGTCTTAAAACAAGATGCCGCTTTTCATTTCTATGTTTCGTGATAAAATATAATATTCATTGTGGTGTGTTATGTATACCTCGTATTCGTTTCAGTGGAATGCCAGTGGAATGTATGTGTAATGCTAGGAAATAGAGTTTGCAGATGTCTACGCATATTAGCAATAGAGTTCTAATGCTTCTTAGAACGCGATATCGCATCTCACTTCTATGTTTCATGATAAGATCTAATATTCATTGCGAAGTGTCATGTATATCTCGTATTCACTTCAAAGGAATGTAAATGCGACACTTCCATGCTAGGAAATAGCGTTTGCAGATGTCTACGTATCGCAGCAATAGAGTTCTAATGCTTCTCAAAACGCGATATAGCACCTCATTCCTATGTCTCATGATAAGATATAATATTCACTGCGAAGTGTCATGTATACCTCGATTTCACTTCACAAGAATGTAAATGCGACACTTCCGTGCTAGGAAATATTGTTTGGAGACGTCTACGTATCACAGCAATAGAGTACTAATGATTCTTGAAACGAGATGTCGTATTTCATTTCTATGTTTCGTAATAAGATATAATATTCATTGTGTAATGTTATGTATACCTCGTATTCACTTCAGAGGAATGTAAGTGCGAAATTTTCTTGCTAGGAAATAGAGTTTGCAGATGTCTACGTATCGTAGCAATAGAGTTCTAATGCTTCTTAAAACGCGATATCGCATCCTACTGCTATGTTTCATGAAAAGATATAATATTCATTATGGAGTGTTATGTATACCTCGTACTCACTTCAAAAGAGTGTAAATGCGACCCTTCCATGCTAGGAAATAGCGTTTGCAGATGTCTACGTATCGTAGCAATAGAGTTCTAATGCTTCTTAGAACGCGATATCGTTTCTCACTTCTATCTTTCATGATAAGATATAATATTCATTGCGAAGTGTCATGTATACCTCGTGTTCACTTCAAAAGAATGTAAATATGACACTTCCATGCTAGGAAATATCGTTTGCAGATGTCTACGTATCGTAGCAATAGAGTTCTAATGCGTCTTAAAACGAGATGCCGCATTTCATTTCTATGTTTCGTGATAAGGTATAATATTCATTGTGGAGTGTTATGTATACCTCGTATTCACTTCAGTGGAATGTAAGTGGAATGTAAGTGTAGTGATAGGAAATAGAGTTTGCAGATATCAACGCATATTAGCAATAGAGTTCTAATGCTTCCTAAAACGCGATATAGCACCTCATTCCTATGTTTCATGATAAGATATAATATTCATTAAGAAGTGTAATGTATATCTCGTATTCACTTCAAAAGAATGTAAATGCGACACTTCCATGCTAGGAAATAGCGTTTGCAGATGTCTACGTATAGTAGCAATAGATTTCTAATGCTTCTTAAAACGCGATATCGCATCTCACTGCTATGTTTCATGAAAAGGTATAATATTCATTATGGAGTGTTATGTATACATCGTACTCACTTCAAAAGAGTGTAAATGCGACCCTTCCATGCTAAGAAATAGAGTTTGCAGATGTCTACGTATCGTAGCAATAGAGTTCTAATACTTCTTAGAACGCGATATCGCATCTCCCTTTTGTGTTTCATGATAAGATATAATATTCATTGCGAAGTGTCATGTATACCTCGTATTCACTTCAAAAGAATGTAAATAAGACACTTCCATGCTGGGAAATAGCGTTTGTAGATGTCTACGTATCGTAGCAATAGAGTTCTGATGCTTCTTAGAACGCAATATCGCATCTCACATCTATGTTTCATGATAAGATATAATATTCATTGCGAAGTGTCATGTATACCTCGTATTCACTTCAAAAGAATGTAAATATGACACTTCCATGCTAGGAAATAGCATTTGCAGATGTCTACGTATCGTAGCAATAGAGTTCGAGTGCGTCTTAAAACAAGATGCCGCATTTCATTTCTATGTTTCGTGATAAAATATAATATTCATTGTGGAGTGTTATGTATACCTCGTATTCACTTCAGTGGAATGCCAGTGGAATGTAAGTGTAATGCTAGGAAATAGAGTTTGCAGATGTCTACGCATATTAGCAATAGAGTTCTAATGCTTCTCAAAACGCGATATAGCACCTCATTCCTATGTCTCATGATGAGATATAATATTCATTGCGAAGTGTCATGTATACCTCGATTTCACTTCACAAGAATGTAAATGCGACACTTCCTTGCTAGGAAATATTGTTTGGAGATGTCTACGTATCACAGCAATAGAGTACTAATGATTCTTGAAACGAGATGTCGTATTTCATTTCTATGTTTCGTAATAAGATATAATATTCATTGTGTAATGTTATGTATACCTCGTATTCACTTCAGAGGAATGTAAGTGCGAAATTTCCTTGCTAGGAAATAGAGTTTGCAGATGTCTACGTATCGTAGCAATAGAGTTCCGATGCTTCTTAAAACGCGATATCGCATCCTACTGCTATGTTTCATGAAAAGATATAATATTCATTATGGAGTGTTATGTATACCTCGTACTCACTTCAAAAGAGTGTAAATGCGACCCTTCCATGCTAGGAAATAGCGTTTACAGATGTCTACGTTTCGTAGCAATAGAGTTCTAATGCGTCTTAAAACGAGATGCCGCATTTCATTTCTATGTTTCGTGATAAGGTATAATATTCATTGTGGAGTGTTATGTATACCTCGTATTCACTTCAGTGGAATGCCAGTGGATTGTAAGTGTAATGCTAGGAAATAGAGTTTGCAGATGTCTACGTATAATAGCAATAGAGTTCTAATGCTTCTCAAAACGCGATATAGCACCTCATTCCTATGTTTCATGATAAGATGTAATATTCATTGCGAAGTGTCATGTATACCTCGTATTCACTTCAAATGAATGTAAATGCGACACTTCCATGCTAGGAAATAGCGTTTGCAGACGTCTACGTATAGTAGCAATAGATTTCTAATGCTTCTTAAAACGCGATATCGCATCTCACTGCTATGTTTCATGAAAAGGTATAATATTCATTATGGAGTGTTATGTATACATCGTACTCACTTCAAAAGTGTGTAAATGCGACCCTTCCATGCTAAGAAATAGAGTTCGCAGATGTCTACGTATCGTAGCAATAGAGTTCTAATGCTTCTTAGAACGCGATATCGCATCTCCCTTTTGTGTTTCATGATAAGATATAATATTCATTGCGAAGTGTCATGTATACCTCGTATTCACTTCAAAAGAATGTAAATAAGACACTTCCATGCTAGGAAATAGCGTTTGCAGATGTCTACGTATCGTAGCAATAGAGTTCTGATGCTTCTTAGAACGCGATATCGCATCTCACATCTATGTTTCATGATAAGATATAATATTCATTGCGAAGTGTCATGTATACCTCGTATTCACTTCAAAAGAATGTAAATATGACACTTCCATGCTAGGAAATAGCATTTGCAGATGTCTACGTATCGTAGCAATAGAGTTCGAGTGCGTCTTAAAACAAGATGCCGCATTTCATTTCTATGTTTCGTGATAAAATATAATATTCATTGTGGAGTGTTATGTATACCTCGTATTCACTTCAGTGGAATGCCAGTGGAATGTAAGTGTAATGCTAGGAAATAGAGTTTGCAGATGTCTACGCATATTAGCAATAGAGTTCTAATGCTTCTCAAAACGCGATATAGCACCTCATTCCTATGTCTCATGATAAGATATAATATTCATTGCGAAGTGTCATGTATACCTCGATTTCACTTCTCAAGAATGTAAATGCGACCCTTCCATGCTAAGAAATAGAGTTTGCAGATGTCTACGTATCGTAGCAATAGAGTTCTAATGCTTCTTAGAACGCGATATCGCATCTCCCTTTTGTGTTTCATGATAAGATATAATATTCATTGCGAAGTGTCATGTATACCTCGTATTCACTTCAAAAGAATGTAAATAAGACACTTCCATGCTAGGAAATAGCGTTTGCAGATGTCTACGTATCGTAGCAATAGAGTTCTGATGCTTCTTAGAACGCGATATCGCATCTCACATCTATGTTTCATGATAAGATATAATATTCATTGCGAAGTGTCATGTATACCTCGTATTCACTTCAAAAGAATGTAAATATGACACTTCCATGCTAGGAAATAGCATTTGCAGATGTCTACGTATCGTAGCAATAGAGTTCGAGTGCGTCTTAAAACAAGATGCCGCATTTCATTTCTATGTTTCGTGATAAAATATAATATTCATTGTGGAGTGTTATGTATACCTCGTATTCACTTCAGTGGAATGCCAGTGGAATGTAAGTGTAATGCTAGGAAATAGAGTTTGCAGATGTCTACGCATATTAGCAATAGAGTTCTAATGCTTCTCAAAACGCGATATAGCACCTCATTCCTATGTCTCATGATAAGATATAATATTCATTGCGAAGTGTCATGTATACCTCGATTTCACTTCACAAGAATGTAAATGCGACACTTCCTTGCTAGGAAATATTGTTTGGAGATGTCTACGTATCACAGCAATAGAGTACTAATGATTCTTGAAACGAGATGTCGTATTTCATTTCTATGTTTCGTAATAAGATATAATATTCATTGTGTAATGTTATGTATACCTCGTATTCACTTCAGAGGAATGTAAGTGCGAAATTTCCTTGCTAGGAAATAGAGTTTGCAGATGTCTACGTATCGTAGCAATAGAGTTCCGATGCTTCTTAAAACACGATATCGCATCCTACTGCTATGTTTCATGAAAAGATATAATATTCATTATGGAGTGTTATGTATACCTCGTACTCACTTCAAAAGAGTGTAAATGCGACCCTTCCATGCTAGGAAATAGCGTTTACAGATGTCTACGTTTCGTAGCAATAGAGTTCTAATGCGTCTTAAAACGAGATGCCGCATTTCATTTCTATGTTTCGTGATAAGGTATAATATTCATTGTGGAGTGTTATGTATACCTCGATTTCACTTCACAAGAATGTAAATGCGACACTTCCTTGCTAGGAAATATTGTTTGGAGATGTCTACGTATCACAGCAATAGAGTACTAATGATTCTTGAAACGAGATGTCGTATTTCATTTCTATGTTTCGTAATAAGATATAATATTCATTATGGAGTGTTATGTATACCTCGTACTCACTTCAAAAGAGTGTAAATGCGACCCTTCCATGCTAGGAAATAGCGTTTACAGATGTCTACGTTTCGTAGCAATAGAGTTCTAATGCGTCTTAAAACGAGATGCCGCATTTCATTTCTATGTTTCGTGATAAGGTATAATATTCATTGTGGAGTGTTATGTATACCTCGTATTCACTTCAGTGGAATGCCAGTGGATTGTAAGTGTAATGCTAGGAAATAGAGTTTGCAGATGTCTACGTATAATAGCAATAGAGTTCTAATGCTTCTCAAAACGCGATATAGCACCTCATTCCTATGTTTCATGATAAGATGTAATATTCATTGCGAAGTGTCATGTATACCTCGTATTCACTTCAAATGAATGTAAATGCGACACTTCCATGCTAGGAAATAGCGTTTGCAGATGTCTACGTATCGTAGCAATAGATTTCTAATGCTTCCTAAAACGCGATATCGCACCTCTCTTCTATGTTTCATGATAAGGTATAATATTCATTGCGAAGTGTCATGTATGCCTCGTATTCACTTCAAAAGAATATGAATGCTACACTTCCTTGCTAGGAAATATTGTTTGCAGATGTCTACGTATCACAGCAATAGAGTAATAATGCTTCTTAAAACGAGATGTCGTATTTCATTTCTATGTTTCGTAATAAGATATAATACTCATTGTGTAATGTTATGTATACCTCGTATTCACTTCAGTGGAATGTAAGTGCCACATGTCCATGCTAGGAAATAGAGTTTGCAGATGTCTACGCATATTAGCAACAGTGTTCTAATGCTTCTCAAAACGAGATGTCGCATCTCATTTCCATGTTTCATGATAAGATATAATATCCATTGCGAAGTGTCATGCATACCTCGTATTCACTTCAAAAGAATGTAAATACGACACTTCCATGCTAGGAAATAGCGTTTGCTGATGTCTACGTATCGTAGCAAGAGAGTTCTAATGCTTCTTAAAACGAGATGTAGCATTTCATTTCTATGTTTCGTGATAAGATATAATATTCATTTGGAGTGTTATGTATACCTCGTATTCACTTCAAAAGAATGTAAGTGCGACACTTACATGCTAGGAAATATTGTTTGCAGATGTCTATGTACCACACCAATCGAGTACTAATGCTTCTAAAACGGGATGTCGCATTTCATTTCTATGTTTCGTGATAGGATATAATTTTCATTGTGGAGAGTTATGTATACCTCGTATTCACCTCAAAAGAATGTAAATGCGACACTTCCTTGCTAGGAAATAGAGTCTGCAGATGTCTACGTATCGTAGCAATAGAGTGCTAATGCTTCTCAAAACGCGATATAGCACCTCATACCTATGTTTCATGATAAGATATAATATTTATTGCGAAGTGTCATGTATATCTCGTATTCACTTCAAAGGAATGTAAATGCGACACTTCCATGCTAGGAAATAGCGTTTGCAGATGTCTACGTATCGCAGCAATAGAGTTCTAATGCTTCCTAAAACGCGATATCGCATCTCTCTTCTATGTTTCATGATAAGGTATAATATTCATTGCGAAGTGTCATGTATACCTCGTATTCACTTCAAAAGAATGTAAATGCGACACTTCCTTGCTAGGAAATATTGCTTGCAGATGTCTACGTATCACAGCAATAGAGTACTAATGCTTCTTAAAACGAGATGTCGTATTTCACTTCTATGTTTCGCAATAAGATATAATATTCATTGTGTAATGTTATGTATACCTCGTATTCACTTCAGTGGAATGTAAGTGCGAAATTTCCTTGCTAGGAAATAGAGTTTGCAGATGTCTAAGTATCGCGGCAATAGAGTTCTAATGCTTCCTAAATCGCGATATCGCACCTCTCTTCTATGTTTCATGATAAGGTATAATATTCATTGCGAAGTGTTATGTATACCTCGTATACACTTCAAAAGAATATAAATGCGACACTTCCTTGCTAGGAAATATTGTTTGCAGATGTCTACGTATCACAACAATAGAGTACTAATGCTTCTTAAAACGAGATGTCGTATTTCACTTCTATGTTTCGTAATAAGATATAATATTCATTGTGTAATGTTATGTATACCTCGTATTCACTTCAGTGGAATCTAAGTGCGAAATTTCCTTGCTAGGAAATAGAGTTTGCAGATGTCTACGTATAATAGCAATAGAGTTCTAATGCTTCTTAAAACGCGATATCGCATCTCACTTCTATGTTTCATGATAAGATATAATATTCATTGCGAAGTGTCATGTATACCTCGTATTCACTTCAAAAGAATGTAAATGCGACACTTCCTTGCTAGGAAATAGCGTTTCCAGACGACTACGTATAGTAGCAATAGAGTTCCAGTGCTTCTTAAATCGCGATATCGCATCTCACTTCTATGTTTCGAGATAAGATATAATATTCACTGCGAAGTGTCATGTATAAGTCGTATTCACTTCAAAAGAATGTAAATGCGGCACTTCCATGCTAGGTAATAGCGTTTGCAGATGTCTACGTATCGTAGCAATAGAGTTCTAATGCTTCTTAAAACGAGATGTCGCATCTCATTTCTATGTTTCATGATAAGATATAATATCCATTGCGAAGTGTCATGCATACCTCGTATTCACTTCAAGAGAATGTAAATGCGACACTTCCATGTTAGGAAATAGCGTTTGCTGATGTCTACGTATCGTAGCAAGAGAGTTCTAATGCTTCTTAAAACGAGATGTAGCATTTCATTTCTATATTTCGTGATAAGATATAATATTCATTGTGGAGTGTTATGTATACCTCGTATTCACTTCAAAAGAATGTAAGTGCGACACTTGCATGCTAGGAAATAGCGTTTGTAGATGTCTACGTATCGTAGCAATAGAGTTCTAATGCTTCTTAAAACGCGATATCGCATCTCACTTGTATGTTTCATGATAAGATATAATATTCATTGCGAAGTGTCATGTATACCTCGTATTCACTTCAAAAGAATGTAAATGCGACTCTTCCTTGCTAGGAAATAGCGTTTCCAGACGACTACGTATAGTAGCAATAGAGTTCCAGTGCTTCTTAAATCGCGATATCGCATCTCACTTCTATGTTTCGAGATAAGAAATAGTATTCACTGCGAAGTGTCATGTATAAGTCGTATTCACTTCAAAAGAATGTAAATGCGGCACTTCCATGCTAGGTAATAGCGTTTGCAGATGTCTACGTATCGTAGCAATAGAGTTCTAATGCTTCTAAAACGGGATGTCGCATTTCATTTCTATGTTTCGTGGTAGGATATAATTTTCATTGTGGAGAGTTATGTATACCTCGTATTCACCTCAAAAGAATGTAAATGCGACACTTCCTTGCTAGGAAATAGAGTCTGCAGATGTCTACGTATCGTAGCAATAGAGTGCTAATGCTTCTCAAAACGCGATATAGCACCTCATACCTATGTTTCATGATAAGATATAATATTTATTGCGAAGTGTCATGTATATCTCGTATTCACTTCAAAGGAATGTAAATGCGACACTTCCATGCTAGGAAATAGCGTTTGCAGATGTCTACGTATCGCAGCAATAGAGTTCTAATGCTTCCTAAAACGCGATATCGCATCTCTCTTCTATGTTTCATGATAAGGTATAATATTCATTGCGAAGTGTCATGTATACCTCGTATTCACTTCAAAAGAATGTAAATGCGACACTTCCTTGCTAGGAAATATTGCTTGCAGATGTCTACGTATCACAGCAATAGAGTACTAATGCTTCTTAAAACGAGATGTCGTATTTCACTTCTATGTTTCGCAATAAGATATAATATTCATTGTGTAATGTTATGTATACCTCGTATTCACTTCAGTGGAATGTAAGTGCGAAATTTCCTTGCTAGGAAATAGAGTTTGCAGATGTCTAAGTATCGCAGCAATAGAGTTCTAATGCTTCCTAAAACGCGATATCGCACCTCTCTTCTATGTTTCATGATAAGGTATAATATTCATTGCGAAGTGTTATGTATACCTCGTATTCACTTCAAAAGAATATAAATGCGACACTTCCTTGCTAGGAAATATTGTTTGCAGATGGCTACGTATCACAACAATAGAGTACTAATGCTTCTTAAAACGAGATGTCGTATTTCACTTCTATGTTTCGTAATAAGATATAATATTCATTGTGTAATGTTATGTATACCTCGTATTCACTTCAGTGGAATCTAAGTGCGAAATTTCCTTGCTAGGAAATAGAGTTTGCAGATGTCTACGTATAATAGCAATAGAGTTCTAATGCTTCTTAAAACGCGATATCGCATCTCACTTCTATGTTTCATGATAAGATATAATATTCATTGCGAAGTGTCATGTATACCTCGTATTCACTTCAAAAGAATGTAAATGCGACACTTCCTTGCTAGGAAATAGCGTTTCCAGACGACTACGTATAGTAGCAATAGAGTTCCAGTGCTTCTTAAATCGCGATATCGCATCTCACTTCTATGTTTCGAGATAAGATATAATATTCACTGCGAAGTGTCATGTATAAGTCGTATTCACTTCAAAAGAATGTAAATGCGGCACTTCCATGCTAGGTAATAGCGTTTGCAGATGTCTACGTATCGTAGCAATAGAGTTCTAATGCTTCTAAAACGGGATGTCGCATTTCATTTCTATGTTTCGTGGTAGGATATAATTTTCATTGTGGAGAGTTATGTATACCTCGTATTCACCTCAAAAGAATGTAAATGCGACACTTCCTTGCTAGGAAATAGAGTCTGCAGATGTCTACGTATCGTAGCAATAGAGTGCTAATGCTTCTCAAATCGCGATATAGCACCTCATACCTATGTTTCATGATAAGATATAATATTTATTGCGAAGTGTCATGTATATCTCGTATTCACTTCAAAGGAATGTAAATGCGACACTTCCATGCTAGGAAATAGCGTTTGCAGATGTCTACGTATCGCAGCAATAGAGTTCTAATGCTTCCTAAAACGCGATATCGCATCTCTCTTCTATGTTTCATGATAAGGTATAATATTCATTGCGAAGTGTCATGTATACCTCGTATTCACTTCAAAAGAATGTAAATGCGACACTTCCTTGCTAGGAAATATTGCTTGCAGATGTCTACGTATCACAGCAATAGAGTACTAATGCTTCTTAAAACGAGATGTCGTATTTCACTTCTATGTTTCGCAATAAGATATAATATTCATTGTGTAATGTTATGTATACCTCGTATTCACTTCAGTGGAATGTAAGTGCGAAATTTCCTTGCTAGGAAATAGAGTTTGCAGATGTCTACGTATAATAGCAATATAGTTCTAATGCTTCTCAATACGCGATATAGCACCTCATTCCTATGTTTCATGATAAGCTATAATATTCATTGCGAAGTGTCATGTATATCTCGTATTCACATCTAATGAATGTAAATGCGACACTTCCATGCTAGGAAATAGCCTTTGCAGATGTCTACGTATCGTAGCAATAGAGTACTAATGCTTCTTAGAACGCGATATCGCATTTCACTTCTATGTTTCATGATAAGATATAATATTCATTGCGAAGTGTCATGTATACCTCGTATTCACTACAAAAGAATGTAAATGCGACACTTCCTTGCAAGGAAATCTTGTTTGCAGATGTCTACGTATCACAGCAATAGAGTACTAATGCTTCGTAAAACGAGATGTCGTATTTCACTTCTATGTTTCGTAATAAGGTATAATATTCATTGTGTAATGTTATGTATACCTCGTATTCACTTCAGTGGAATGTAAGTGCGAAATTTCCTTGCTAGGAAATAGAGTTTGCAGATGTCTACGTATAATAGCAATAGAGTTCTAATGCTTCTCAAAACGCGATATAGCACCTCATTCCTATGTTTCATGATAAGATATAATATTCATTGCGAAGTGTCATGTGTACCTCGTATTCACTACAAAAGAATGTAAATGCGACACTTCCATGCTAGGAAGTAGCGTTTGCAGATGTCTACGTATCGCAGTAATAGGGTTCCAATGCTTCTTAGAACGCGATATCGCATCTCACTTCTATGTTCCATGATAAGATATAATATTCATTGCCAAGTGTCATGTATACCTCGATTTCACTTCACAAGAATGTAAATGCGACACTTCCTTGCTAGGAAATATTGTTTGGAGATGTCTACGTATCACAGCAATAGAGTACTAATGATTCTTCAAACGAGATGTCGTATTTCATTTCTATGTTTCGTAATAAGGTATAGTATTCATTGTGTATTGTTATGTATACCTCGTATTCACTTCAGAGGAATGTAAGTGCGAAATTTCCTTGCTAGGAAATAGAGTTTGCAGATGTCTACGTATAATAGCAATATAGTTCTAATGCTTCTCAAAACGCGATATAGCACCTCATTCCTATGTTTCATGATAAGCTATAATATTCATTGCGAAGTGTCATGTATATCTCGTATTCACATCTAATGAATGTAAATGCGGCCCTTCCATGCTAGGAAATAGCCTTTGCAGATGTCTACGTATCGTAGCAATAGAGTACTAATGCTTCTTAGAACGCGATATCGCATTTCACTTCTATGTATCATGATAAGATATAATATTCATTGCGAAGTGTCATGTATACCTCGTATTCACTACAAAAGAATGTAAATGCGACACTTCCTTGCAAGGAAATCTTGTTTGCAGATGTCTACGTATCACCGCAATAGAGTACTAATGCTTCTTAAAACGAGATGTCGTATTTCACTTCTATGTTTCGTAATAAGATATAATATTCATTGTGTAATGCTATGTATACCTCGTATTCACTTCAGTGGAATGTAAGTGCGAAATTTCCTTGCTAGGAAATAGAGTTTGCAGATGTCCACGTATAATAGCAATAGAGTTCTAATGCTTCTCAAAACGCGATATAGCACCTCATTCCTATGTTTCATGATAAGCTATAATATTCATTGCGAAGTGTCATGTATATCTCGTATTCACTTCAAAGGAATGTAAGTGCGACACTTCCATGCTAGGAAATAGCGTTTGCAGATGTCTACGTATCGCAGCAATAGAGTTCTAATGCTTCCTAAAACGCGATATCGCATCTCTCTTCTATGTTTCATGATAAGGTATAATATTCATTGCGAAGTGTCATGTATACCTCGTATTCACTTCAAATTAATGTAAATGCGACACTTCCATGCTAGGAAATAGCGTTTGCAGATGTCTACGTATAATAGCAATAGAGTTCTAATGCTTCTCAAAACGCGATATAGCACCTCATTCCTATGTTTCATGATAAGATGTAATATTCATTGCGAAGTGTCATGTATACCTCGTATTCACTTCAAATGAATGTAAATGCGACACTTCCATGCTAGGAAATAGCGTTTGCAGATGTCTACGTATCGTAGCAATAGAGTTCTAATGCTTCTTAAAACGCGATATCGCTTCTCACTGCTATGTTTCATGATAAGATATAATATTCATTATGGAGTGTTATGTATACCTCGTACTCACTTCAAAAGAGTGTAAATGCGACCCTTCCATGCTAGGAAATAGCGTTTGCAGATGTCTACGTATCGCAGCAATAGAGTTCTAATGCTTGTTAGAACGCGACATCGCATCTCACTTCTATGTTCCATGATAAGGTATAATATTCATTGCGAAGTGTCATGTATACCTCGTATTCACTTCAAATGAATGTAAATGCGACACTTCCATGCTAGGAAATAGCGTTTGCAGATGTCTACGTATCGTAGCAATAGAATTCTAATGCTTCTTAAAACGCGATATCGCATCCTACTGCTATGTTTCATGAAAAGATATAATATTCATTATGGAGTGTTATGTATACCTCGTACTCACTTCAAAAGAGTGTAAATGCGACCCTTCCATGCTAGGAAATAGCGTTTGCAGATGTCTACGTATCGTAGCAATAGAGTTCTAATGCTTCTTAGAACGCGATATCGTTTCTCATTTCTATGATTCATGATAAGATATAATATTCATTGCGAAGTGTCATGTATACCTCGTATTCACTTCAAAGGAATGTAAATATGACACTTCCATGCTAGGAAATATCGTTTGCAGATGTCTACGTATCGTAGCAATAGAGTTCTAATGCGTCTTAAAACGAGATGCCGCATTTCATTTCTATGTTTCGTGATAAGATATAATATTCATTGTGGAGTGTTATGTATACCTCGTATTCACTTCAGTGGAATGTAAGTGGAAAGTAAGTGGAATGTAAGTGTAATGCTAGGAAATAGAGTTTGCAGATGTCTACGCATATTAGCAATAGAGTTCTAATGCTTCTCAAAACGCGATATAGCACCTCATTCCTATGTTTCATGATAAGATATAATATTCATTGCGAGGTGTCATGCATATCTCGTATTCACTTCAAAGGAATGTAAATGCGACACTTCCATGCTAGGAAATAACGTTTGCAGATGTCTACGTTTCGCAGCAATAGAGTTTTAATGCTTCCTAAAACGCGATATCGCACCTCTCTTCTATGTTTCATGATAAGGTATAATATTCATTGCGAAGTGTCATGTATGCCTCGTATTCACTTCAAAAGAATATAAATGCGACACTTCCTTGCTAGGAAATATTGTTTGCAGATGTCTACGTATCACAGCAATAGAGTAATAATGCTTCTTAAAACGAGATGTCGTATTTCATTTCTATGTTTCGTAATAAGATATAATACTCATTGTGTAATGTTATGTATACCTCGTATTCACTTCAGTGGAATGTAAGTGCCACATGTCCATGCTAGGAAATAGAGTTTGCAGATGTCTACGCATATTAGCAATAGTGTTCTAATGCTTCTCAAAACGCGATATAGCACCTCATTCCTATGTTTCATGATAAGATATAATATTCATTGCGAAGTGTCATGTATATCTCGTATTCAATTCAAAAGAATATAAATGCGACACTTCCGTGCGAGGAAATAGCGTTTGCAGATGTCTAAGTATCGTAGCAATAGAGTTCTATTGCTTCTTAGAACGCGATATCGCATCGGACTTCTATGTTTCATGATAAGATATAATATTCATTGCGAAGTGTCATCTGTACCTAGTATTCACTTCAAAAGAATGTAAATGCGACACTTCCATGCTAGGAAATAGTGTTTGCTGATGTCTACGTATCGTAGCAATAGGGTTCTAATGCTTCTTAGAACGCAATATCGCATCTCACTTCTATGTTCCATGATAAGATATAATATTCATTGCGAAGTGTCATGTATACCTCGATTTCACTTCACAAGAATGTAAATGCGACACTTCCTTGCTAGGAAATATTGTTTGCAGATGTCTACGAATCACAGCAATAGAGTTCTAATGCTCCCTAAAATGCGATATCGCACCTCTCTTCTATGTTTCATGATAAGATATAATATTCAGTGCGAAGTGTCATGTTTACCTCGATTTCACTTCACAAGAATGTAAATGCGACACTTCCTTGCTAGGAAATATTGTTTGCAGATGTCTATGTATCACAGCAATAGAGTACTAATGCTTCTTAAAACGAGATGTCGTATTTCATTTCTATGTTTCGTAATAAGATATAATACTCATTGTGTATTGTTATGTATACCTCGTATTCACTTCAGTGGAATGTAAGTGCCACATGTCCATGCTAGGAAATAGAGTTTGCAGATGTCTACGTATATTACCAATAGAGTTCTAATGCATCTCAATACGCGATATAGCACCTCATTCCTATGTTTCATGATAAGATATAATATTCATTGCGAAGTGTTATGTATACCTCGTATTCACTTCAAAAGAATATAAATGCGACACTTCCTTGCTAGGAAATATTGTTTGCAGATGTCTACGTATCACAACAATAGAGTACTAATGCTTCTTAAAACGAGATGTCGTATTTCACATCTATGTTTCGTAATAAGATATAATATTCATTGTGTAATGTTATGTATACCTCGTATTCACTTCAGTGGAATGTAAGTGCGAAATTTCCTTGCTAGGAAATAACGTTTGCAGATGTCTAAGTATCGCAGCAATAGAGTTTTAATGCTTCCTAAAACGCGATATCGCACCTCTCTTCTATGTTTCATGATAAGGTATAATATTCATTGCGAAGTGTTATGTATACCTCGTATTCACTTCAAAAGAATATAAATGCGACACTTCCTTGCTAGGAAATATTGTTTGCAGATGTCTACGTATCACAACAATAGAGTACTAATGCTTCTTAAAACGAGATGTCGTATTTCACTTCTATGTTTCGTAATAAGATATAATATTCATTGTGTAATGTTATGTATACCTCGTATTCACTTCAGTGGAATCTAAGTGCGAAATTTCCTTGCTAGGAAATAGAGTTTGCAGATGTCTACGTATAATAGCAATAGAGTTCTAATGCTTCTCAAAACGCGATATAGCACCTCATTCCTATGTTTCATGATAAGATATAATATTCATTGCGATGTGTCATGTATACCTCGTATTCACTTCAAATGAATGTAAATGCGACACTTCCATGCTAGGAAATAGCTTTTGCAGATGTCTACGTATCGTAGCAATAGAGTTCTAATGCTTCTTAAAACGCGATATCGCATCTCACTGCTATGTTTCATGATAAGATATAATATTCATTATGGAGTGTTATGTATACCTCGTACTCACTTCAAAAGAATGTAAATGCGACCCTTCCATGCTAGGAAATAGCCTTTGCAGATGTCTACGTATCGTAGCTATAGAGTTCTAATGCTTCTCAAAGCGCGATATAGCACCTCATTCCTATGTTTCATGATAAGATATAATGTTCATTGCAAAGTGTTATGTATACGTCGTGTACACTTCAAAAGAATGTAAATTGCACACGTCCATCCTAGGAAATGCGTTTCCTGTTGTCCACGTATCGAAGAAATGGTGGAATATTTCCCAGCAAGGAAATGTGGCATTTACTTTCATTCAGAGTATAGACGAAGTATACATAATACTTCGCAATGAATGTTATATCTTATCATGAAACATCGAAGAAAGGTGCGATGTCGCGTTTTAAGAAGCATTAGAACTCCAACGCTTCGATACGTAGACATCTCGAACCGCTATTTCCCAGCAAGGAAGTGTAGCATTTACTTTCATTTGAAGTGAATACGAGGCATACATGACACTTCGCAATGAATATTATATCTCATCATGAAGCATAGAAATGAGATGCGATATCGCGATGTAAGAAGCATTTGAACTGTATTGCTACGATACGTAGACAACTGCAAACGCTATTTCCTAGCAAGGAAATGTCTCATTTACATTCGTTTGAAGTGTATGCGAGGTATATATGACACTTTGCAGTTAATATTATATCTTACCATGAAACATAGAAATGAGATGCGATATCGCGTTTAGAGAAGCATTGGAACTCTATGGCTTCGATACGGAGACATCTGCAAACGCTATTTAATATAAAGGAAGTGTCGCATTTTCATTCTTTTGAAGCGAATACGAGGTATACGTGACACTTCGCAATGAGGATCATGTCTCATCCTGAAACACAGAAATGAGATGCGGTATCGCGTTTTGAGAAGCATTAAAACTCTATTGCTTCGATACGCAGACATCTGCAAACGCTATTTCCTAGCAAGGAAGTGTCGCCTTGACATTCATTTGAAGTGCATACGAGGTATACATGACACTTCGCAATGAATATTATTTCTTATCATGAAACATAGAAGTGAGATGCGACATCTCGTTTTAAGAAGCATTAAAACACTATTGCTCCGATACGTAGACATCTGCAAACGCTATTCCCTAGCAAGGACTGTCACATTTACATAATTTTGAGGTGAATACCAGGTATACATGACACTTCGGAATGAATATTATTTTTTTTCATGAAACATAGAAGTGAGGTGCGACATCTCGTTTTAAGAAGCATTAAAACTCTATTGCTTCGATGCGTAGACATCTGAAAACGCTATTTCCTAGCAAGGAAGTGTCGCATTTACATTCATTTGAAGTGTATGCGAGATATAAGTGACACATCGCAATGAATATTATATCTTATCATGAAACATAGAAATGAAATGCGATATCGCGTTTTAAGAAGCATTAGAAATCTATTGCTTCGATACGGAGACATCTGCAAACACTATTTCCTAGCAAGGAAGGACCCCATTTGCATTCATTTGAAGTGTATGCGAGGTATAATTGACACTGGGCAATGAATATTATACCTTATCACGGAACATAGAAGTGAAATGCGATATCGCGATTTAGAAAGCAGTTGAACCTTATTGCTTCGATACGTAGACATCTGCAAACGCTATTTCCTAGCGAGGAAGTGTCGCATTTACATACTTTAGAAGTGAATACGAGGTATACAGGACACTTCGTAATGAATATTATATCTTATCATGGAACATAGAATTGAGATGAGACATCGCGTTATAAGTAGCATTAGAACTCTATAGCTTCGATACGTAGACATCTGAAAACGCTATTTCCTAGCAAGGAAGTGTCGCATCTACATTCTTTTGTAGTGAATGTGAGGTATACATGTCACATCGCAATGAACATTATATCTTATCATGAAACATATAAATGAGATGTGATATCGCGTTTCAAGAAGCGTTAGAAATCTATTGCTAAGATACGTACCCATCTGCAAACGCTATTTCTTACCAAGGAAGTGTCGCCTTGATATTCATTTGTAGTGAATGCGAGGTATACATGACACTTCCCAATGAATAAAATATCTTACCATGAAACATAGAAATGAGATGCGATATCGCGTTCTAAGAAGCATTAGAACTCTATTGCTACGATACGTAGACATCTGCACTCGCTATTACCTAGCAAGGAAGTGTCGCATTTACATTCATTTGAAGTGTATACAAGGTATACATGACACTTCGCAATGAATATTATTTCTTATCATGAAACATAGAAATGAGATGGGATATCGCCTTTTAGGAAGAATTAGAACTCTATTGCTACGATACGTAGACATCTGCAGACGCTATTCCCTAGCAAGGACTGTCACATTTACATTCATTTGAAGTGAACACCAGGTATACATGACATTTCGCAATGAATATTATTTCTTATCATGAAACATAGGAGTGAGATGCGACATCTCGTTTTAAGAAACATTAAAACACTATTGTTTCGATAAGTAGACATCTGCAAACGCTATTCCCTAGCAAGGGCTGTCACAGTAACATAATTTTGAAGTGAATACCAGTTATACATGGCTCTTCGCAATGAATATTATTTTTTATCATGAAACATAGAAGTGAGGTGCGACATCTCGTTTTAAGAAACATTAAAACTCTATTGTTTCGATGCGTAGACATCTGAAAACGCTATTTCCTAGCAAGGAGTGCCGCATTTACATTCATTTGAAGTGTATGCGAGATATAAGTGACACATCGCAATGAATATTATATCTTATCATGAAACATAGAAATGAAATGCGATATCGCGTTTCAAGAAGCATTAGAACTCTATTGCTTCGATATGGAGACATCTGCAAACACTATTTCCTAGCAAGGAAGGACCGCATTTACATTTATTTGAAGTGTATGCGTGGTATAATTGACACTGGGCAATGCATATTATACCTTATGACGAAACATAGAAGTGTAATGCGATATCGCGATTTAGAAAGCAGTAGAACCTTGTTGCTTCGATACGTAGACATCTGCAAACGCTATTTCCTAGCAAGGAAGTGTCGCATTTACATACTTTTGAAGTGCTTACGAGGTATACATGACACTCCGCAATGAATATTATATCGTATCATGAAACATAGAAATGATATGCGACATCTCGTTTTAAGAAGCGTTAGAAATCTACTGCTACGATACGTACCCATCTGCAAACGCTATTTCCTAGCAAGGAAGTGTCGCATTTACATTCTGTTGAAGTGAATGCGAGGTATACATGACACATCGCAATGAATACTATATCTTACCATGAAACATAAAAATGAGATGCAACATGTCGTTTTAGGAAGCATTAGTGCTCTATTGTTTCGGTACGTAAACATCTGCAAACGCTATTTCCTAGGAAGGAAGTGTCGCATTTACATTCTTTTGAAGTGAATACGAGGTATACACGACACTTCGCAATGAATATTATATCTTATCACGAAACAGAAATGAGATGCGGTATCGCGATTTAAGTAGCATTAGAACACTGTTGCTACGATACGTAGACATCTGCAGACGCTATTTCCTAGGAAGGAAGTGACGCATTTACATTCTTTTGAAGTGAATACGACGTATACATGACACTTCGCAATGAGGATCATGTCTCACCCTGAAACATAGAAATGAGATGCGGTATCGCGTTTTGAGAAGCATTAAACCTCCGTTGCTTCGATACGCAGACATCTGCAAACGCTATTTCCTAGGAAGGAAGTGTCGCATTTACATTCATCTGAAGTGAATACGAGGTATACACGACACTTCGCAATGAATATTATATCTTATCATGAAACATAGAAATGAGATGCGATATCGCGTTCTAAAAAGCAATAGAACTCCACTGCTTCGATACGGAGACATCTGCAAACGCTATTTCCTAGCAAGGAAGTGTCGCATTTACATTCTTTTGATGTGAATACGAGGTATACATGACACTTCGCAATGGATATTATATATTATCATGAAACATAGAAGTGAGATGCGATATCGCGTTTTAAGAATCATTAGATCCTTATTGCTGCGATACGTAGACATCTGCAAACGCTATTTCCTAGCAGGTAATAGTCGCATTTACATTCTAGTGAAGTCAATACGAGGCATACATGACACTTTGCAATGAATATTATATCTTATCATGAAACATAGGAATGACGTGCTATATCGCGTTTTGAGAAGCATTAGAACTCTATTGCTAATATACGTAGACATCTGCAAACAATATTTCCTAGCAAGGCAGTGTCGCATTTACATTCTTGTGATGTGAAATCGAGGTATGCATGACACTTCGCAATGAATATTATATCTTATCATGAAACATAGATGTGAGATGCGATATCGCGTTTTAAGAATCATTAGATCTCTATTGCTTCGACACGTAGTCATCTGGAAACGCTATTTCCTTGCAAGGACGTGTCGCATTTACATCCTTTTGAAGTGAATACGAGGTATACATGACACCTCACAATGAATATTATATCTTATCTCGAAACATAGAAGTGAGATGCGATATCGCGATATAAGAAGCACTAGACCTCTATTGCTACGATGCGTAGACATCTGCAAATGTTATTTCCTAGCAAGGAAGTGTCGCATTTACATTCTTTTGAAGTGAATACGAGGTATACATAACATTCCACTATGAATATTATATCTTATTACGAAACATAGAAATGGAATACGACTTCTCATTTTAAGAAGTATTAGAACTCTCTTCTTACGATACGTGGTCATCTGGAAACGCTATTTCCTAGCAAGGAAGTGTCGCATTTACATTCTTTTGAAGACAATACGAGGTATACATAACACTTCGCAATGAATATTATATCTTATCATGAAACATAGAAGTGAGATGCGATATCGCGTTTTAAGAAGCATTAGAACTCTATTGCTACGATACGTAGACATCTGCAAACAATATTTCCTAGCAAGGAAGTGTCGCATTTACATTCTTTTGAAGTGAATACGAGGTATACATAACAATCCACAATGAATATTATATCTTATCACGAAACATAGAAATGAGATGCGATATCGCGTTTTAGGAAGCATTAGTACTCTATTGCTACGATGCGTAGACATCTGCAAACGCTATTTCCTAGCATGGATGTGTCGCATTGACATTCATTTGAAGTGAATACGAGGTATACATGACACTTGGCAATGAATATTATATCTTATCATGAAACATAGAAGTGAGATGCGATATCGCGTTTTAAGAAGCATTAGAACTCTATTGCTACGATGCGTAGACATCTGCAAACGCTATTTCCCAGCATGGAAGTGTCGCATTTACATTCATTTGAAGTGTAGACGAGGAATACATAACACTTCGCAAATCATATTATATCTTACCATGAAACATAGAAATGAGATGCGCTATTGCGTTTTAAGAAGCATTAGAACACTATTGCTACGATAGGTAGACATCTGCAAACGCTATTTCCTTGCAAGGAAGTGTCGCATTTACATTCATTTGAAGTGTAGACGAGGAATACATGACACTTCGCAAACCATATTATATCTTACAGTGAAACATAGAAATGAGATGCGATATCGCGTTTTAAGAAGCATTAGAAATCTATTGCTACGATACGTAGATATCTGCAAACGCTATTTCCTAGCGAGGAAGTATCGCATTCACATTCATTTGAAGTGTAGACGAGGAATGCATAATACTTCGCAATGAATATTATATCTTATCGTGAAACATAGATATGAGATGCAATATCTCGTTTTAAGAAGCATTTGAACTCTATTGCTTCGATACGTAGACATCTGCAATCGCTATTTCCTGGCAAGGAAGTGTCGCATTTACATTCATTTGAAGTGTAGACGAGGAATACATAACACTTCGCAAATCATATTATATCTTACCATGAAACATAGAAATGAGATGCGATATCGCGTTTTAAGAAGCATAAGAGCACTATTGCTACGATAGGTAGACATCTGCAAACGCTATTTCCTTGCAAGGAAGTGTCGCATTTACATTCATTTGAAGTGTAGACGAGGAATACATAACACTTCGCAAATCATATTATATCTTACCGTGAAACATAGGAATGAGATCCGATATCGCGTTTTAAGAATCATAAGAACTCTATTGCTACGATACGTAGACATCTGCAGACGCTATTTCCTTGCAAGGAAGTGTCGCATTTACATTCATTTGAAGTGTAGACGAGGAATACATAACACTTCGCAAACCATATAATATCTTACCATGAAACATAGAAATGTGATGCGATATCGCGTTTTAAGAAGCATTAGAACTCTATTGCTACGATACCTAGACGTCTGCGGACGCTATTTCCTAGCAAGGAAGTGTCGCATTTACGTTCATTTGAATCGTAGACGTAGAATGCATAACACTTAGCAATGAATAATATATCTTATCATGAAACATAGATATGTGATGCAATATCTCTTTTTAAGAAGAATTTGAACACAATTGCTTCGATACGTAGACATCTGCAAACGCTATTTCCTTGCAAGGAAGTGTCGCATTTACATTCGTTTGAAGTGTAGACGAGGAATACATAACACTTCGCAAATCATGTAATATCTTACCATGAAACATAGAAATGAGATGCGATATCGCGTTTTAAGAAGCATTAGAACTCTATTGCTACGATACCTAGACATCTGCAAACGCACTTTCCTTGCAAGGAAGTGTCGCATTAACATTCATATGAAGTGTAGACGAGGAATACATAACACTTCGCAAATCATATTATATCTTACCATGAAACATACAAAATGAGATGCGATATCGCGTTTATGAAGCATTAGAACTCTATTGCTACGATACCTAGACATCTGCAGACGCTATTTCCTAGCATGGAAGTGTCGCATTTACGTTCATTTGAATCGTAGACGCAGAATGCATAACACTTCGCAATGAATAATATATCTTATCATGAAACATAGATATGTGATGCAATATCTCGTTTTAAGAAGCATTTGAACTCTATTGCTTCGATACGTAGACATCTGCAAACGCTATTTCCTAGCGAGGAAGTATCGCATTCACATTCATTTGAAGTGTAGACGAGGAATAGATAACACTTCCCAAATCATGTTATATCTTACCATGAAACATAGAAATGAGATGCGATATCGCGTTTTAAGAATCATAAGAACTCTATTGCTACGATACGTAGACATCTGCAAACGCTATTTCCTTGCAAGGAAGTGTCGCATTTACATTCATTTGAATCGTAGACGAGGAATGCATAATACTTCGCAATGAATATTATATCTTATCATGATACATAGATATGAGATGCAATATCTCGCTTTAAGAAGCATTTGAACTCTATTGCTTCGATACGTAGACATCTGCAATCGCTATTTCCTGGCAAGGAAGTGTCGCATTTACATTCATTTGATGTGTAGACGAGGAATACATAACACTTCGCAAATCATATTATATCTTACCATGAAACATAGAAATGAGATGCGATATCGCGTTTTAAGAAGCATTAGAAAGCTATTGCTACGAAACGTAGACATCTGCAAACGCTATTTCCTAGCGAGGAAGTATCGCATTCACATTCATTTGAAGTGTAGACGAGGAATACATAACACTTCGCAAATTTTGTTATATCCTACCATGACACATAGAAATGAGATGCGATATCGCGTTTTAAGAATCATATGAACTCTATTGCTACGATACGTAGACATCTGCAAACGCTATTTCCTATCGAGGAAGAGTCGCATTCACATTCATTTCAAGTGTAGACGAGGAATACATGACACTTCGCAAATCATATTATATCTTACCATGAAACATAGAAATGAGATGCGATATCGCGTTTTAAGAATCATAAGAACTCTATTGCTACGATACGTAGACATCTGCAAACGCTATTTCCTTGCAAGGAAGTGTCGCATTTACATTCATTTGAATCGTAGACGAGGAATACATGACACTTCGCAAATCATATTATATCTTACCATGCAACATAGAAATGAGATGCGATATCGCGTTTTAAGAAGCATTAGAAAGCTATTGCTACGAAACGTAGACATCTGCAAACGCTATTTCCTAGCGAGGAAGTATCGCATTCACATTCATTTGAAGTGTAGACGAGGAATACATAACACTTCGCAAATTTTGTTATATCCTACCATGAAACATAGAAATGAGATGCGATATCGCGTTTTAAGAATCATATGAACTCTATTGCTACGATACGTAGACATCTGCAAACGCTATTTCCTATCGAGGAAGGGTCGCATTCACATTCATTTCAAGTGTAGACGAGGAATACATGACACTTCGCAAATCATATTATATCTTACCATGAAACATAGAAATGAGATGCGATATCGCGTTTTAAGAATCATAAGAACTCTATTGCTACGATACGTAGACATCTGCAAACGCTATTTCCTTGCAAGGAAGTGTCGCATTTACATTCATTTGAATCGTAGACGAGGAATACATGACACTTCGCAAATCATATTATATCTTACCATGCAACATAGAAATGAGATGCGATATCGCGTTTTAAGAAGCATTAGAAAGCTATTGCTACGATACGTAGACATCTGCAAACGCTATTTCCTAGCGAGGAAGTGTCGCATTTACATTCATTTGAAGTGTAGACGCGGAATACATGACACTTCGCAATGTATAGTATATCTTATCATGAAACATAGATATGAGATTCAATATCTCGTTTTAAGAAGCATTTGAACTCTATTGCTTCGATACATAGACATCTGCAATCGCTATTTCCTTTCAAGGAAGTGTTGCATTTACATTCATTTGAAGTGTAGACGAGGAATACATGACACTTCGCAAATCATATTATATCTTACCATGCAACATAGAAATGAGATGCGATATCGCGTTTTAAGAAGCATTAGAAAGCTATTGCTACGATACGTAGACATCTGCAAACGCTATTTCCTAGCGAGGAAGTGTCGCATTTACATTCATTTGAAGTGTAGACGAGGAATACATGACACTTCGCAAATCATATTATATCTTACCATGAAACATAGAAATGAGATGCGATATCGCGTTTTAAGAATCATATGAACTCTATTGCTACGATACGTAGACATCTTCAAACGCTATTTCCTAGCGAGGAAGTGTCGCATTTACATTCATTTGAAGTGTAGACGCGGAATACATGACACTTCGAAAATCATATTATATCTTACCATGAAACATAGAAATGAGATGCGATATCGCGTTTTAAGAATCATAAGAACTCTATTGCTACGATACGTAGACATTTGCAAACGCTATTTCCTTGAATGAAGTGTCGCATTTACATTCATTTGAATCGTAGACGAGGAATGCATAACACTTCGCAAATCATATTACATCTTACCATGAAACATAGAAATGAGATGCGATATCGCGTTTTAAGAAGCATTAGAACTCTATTGCTACGATACCTAGACATCTGCAGACGCTATTTCCTAGCAAGGAAGTGTCGCATTTACATTCATTTGAAGTGTAGACGAGGAATACATGACACTTCGCAAATCATATTATATCTTACCATGAAACATAGAAATGAGATGCGACATCGCGTTTTAAGAATCATATGAACTCTATTGCTACGATACGTAGACATCTGCAAACGCTATTTCCTAGCGAGGAAGTGTCGCATTTACATTCATTTGAATCGTAGACGAGGAATGCATAACACTTCGCAAATCATATTACATCTTACCATGAAACATAGAAATGAGATGCGATATCGCGTTTTAAGAAGCATTAGAACTCTATTGCTACGATACCTAGACATCTGCAGACACTATTTCCTAGCAAGGAAGTGTCGCATTTACATTCATTTGAAGTGTAGACGAGGAATACATGACACTTCGCAAATCATATTATATCTTACCATGAAACATAGAAATGAGATGCGATATCGCGTTTTAAGAATCATATGAACTCTATTGCTACGATACGTAGACATCTGCAAACGCTATTTCCTAGCGAGGAAGTGTCGCATTCACATTCATTTGAAGTGTAGACGAGGAATACATGACCCTTCGCAAATCATATTATATCTTACCATGAAACATAGAAATGTGATGCGATATCGCGTTTTAAGAACCATAAGAACTCTATTGCTACGATACGTAGACATCTGCAAACGCTATTTCCGTGCAAGGAAGTGTCGCATTTACATTCATTTGATTCGTAGACGAGGAATGCATAACACTTCGCAATGTATATTATATCTTATCATGAAACATAGATATAAGATGCAATATCTCGTTTTAAGAAGCATTTGAACTCTATTGCTTCGATACGTAGACATCTGCAATCGCTACTTCCTTGCAAGGTAGTGTCGCATTTACATTCACTTGAAGTGTAGGCGAGGAATACATAACACTTCGCAAATAATTTTACATCCTACCATGAAACATAGAAATGAGATGCGATATCGCGTTTTAAGAAGCATTAGAACTCTATTGCTACGATACCTAGACATCTGCAGACGCTATTTCCTAGCAAGGAAGTGTCGCATTTACATTCATTTGAAGTGTAGACGAGGAATACATGACACTTCGCAAATCATATTATATCTTACCATGAAACATAGAAATGAGATGCGATATCGCGTTTTAAGAATCATATGAACTCTATTGCTACGATACGTAGACATCTGCAAACGCTATTTCCTAGCGAGGAAGTGTCGCATTCACATTCATTTGAAGTGTAGACGAGGAATACATAACACTTCGCAAATCATATTACATCTTACCATGAAACATAGAAATGAGATGCGATATCGCGTTCTAAGAAGCATTAGAACTTTATAGCTGCGATAGGTAGACATCTGCAAACGCTATTTCCTTGCAAGGAAGTGTCGCATTTACATTCATTTGAAGTGTAGACGAGGAATACATGACACTTCGCAAATCATATTATATCTTACTATGAAACATAGAAATGAGATGCGATTTCGCGTTTTAAGAAGCATTAGAAATCTATTGCTACGATACGTAGACATCTGCAAACGCTATTTCCTAGCGAGGAAGTGTCGCATTCACATTCATTTGAAGTGTAGACGAGGAATACATGACACTTCGCAAATAATATTATATCTTACCATGAAACATAGATATGAGATGCAATATCTAGTTTTAAGAAGCTTTTGAACTCTATTGCTTCGATACGTAGACATCTGCAATCGCTATTTCCTTTCAAGGAAGTGTCGCATTTACATTCGTTTGAAGTGTAGACGAGGAATACATGATACTTCGCAAATCATATTATATCTTACCATGAAACAAAGAAATGAGATGCGATATCGCGTTTTAAGAATCATAAGAACTCTATTGCTACGATACGTAGACATCTGCAGACGCTATTTCCTTGCAAGGAAGTGTCGCATTTACATTCATTTGAATCGTAGACGAGGAATACATGACACTTCGCAAATCATATTATATCTTACCGTGAAACATAGAAATGAGATGCGATATCGCGTTTTAAGAAGCATTAGAAAGCTATTGCTACGATACGTAGACATCTGCAAACGCTATTTCCTAGCGAGGAAGTATCGCATTCACATTCATTTGAAGTGTAGACGAGGAATACATAACACTTCGCAAATTATGTTATATCCTACCATGAAACATAGAAATGAGATGCGATATCGCGTTTTAAGAATCATATGAACTCTATTGCTACGATACGTAGACATCTGCAAACGCTATTTCCTAGCGAGGAAGTGTCGCATTTACATTCATTTGATGTGTAGACGAGGAATACATGACACTTCGCAAATCATATTATATCTTACCATGAAACATAGAAATGAGATGCGATATCGCGTTCTAAGAAGCATTAGAACTTTATAGCTGCGATAGGTAGACATCTGCAAACGCTATTTCCTTGCAAGGAAGTGTCGCATTTACATTCATTTGAAGTGTAGACGAGGAATACATGACACTTCGCAAATCATATTATATCTTACTATGAAACATAGAAATGAGATGCGATTTCGCGTTTTAAGAAGCATTAGAAATCTATTGCTACGATACGTAGACATCTGCAAACGCTATTTCCTAGCGAGGAAGTGTCGCATTCACATTCATTTGAAGTGTAGACGAGGAATACATGACACTTCGCAAATAATATTATATCTTACCATGAAACATAGATATGAGATGCAATATCTAGTTTTAAGAAGCTTTTGAACTCTATTGCTTCGATACGTAGACATCTGCAATCGCTATTTCCTTTCAAGGAAGTGTCGCATTTACATTCGTTTGAAGTGTAGACGAGGAATACATGATACTTCGCAAATCATATTATATCTTACCATGAAACAAAGAAATGAGATGCGATATCGCGTTTTAAGAATCATAAGAACTCTATTGCTACGATACGTAGACATCTGCAGACGCTATTTCCTTGCAAGGAAGTGTCGCATTTACATTCATTTGAATCGTAGACGAGGAATACATGACACTTCGCAAATCATATTATATCTTACCGTGAAACATAGAAATGAGATGCGATATCGCGTTTTAAGAAGCATTAGAAAGCTATTGCTACGATACGTAGACATCTGCAAACGCTATTTCCTAGCGAGGAAGTATCGCATTCACATTCATTTGAAGTGTAGACGAGGAATACATAACACTTCGCAAATTATGTTATATCCTACCATGAAACATAGAAATGAGATGCGATATCGCGTTTTAAGAATCATATGAACTCTATTGCTACGATACGTAGACATCTGCAAACGCTATTTCCTAGCGAGGAAGTGTCGCATTTACATTCATTTGATGTGTAGACGAGGAATACATGACACTTCGCAAATCATATTATATCTTACCATGAAACATAGAAATGAGATGCGATATCGCGTTTTAAGAATCATATGAACTCTATTGCTACGATACGTAGACATCTTCAAACGCTATTTCCTAGCGAGGAAGTGTCGCATTTACATTCATTTGAAGCGTAGACGCGGAATACATGACACTTCGCAAATCATATTATATCTTACCATGAAACATAGAAATGAGATGCGATATCGCGTTTTAAGAATCATAAGAACTCTATTGCTACGATACGTAGACATTTGCAAACGCTATTTCCTTGCAAGGAAGTGTCGCATTTACATTCATTTGAATCGTAGACGAGGAATGCATAACACTTCGCAATGTATATTATATCTTATCATGAAACATAGATATAAGATGCAATATCTCGTTTTAAGAAGCATTTGAACTCTATTTCTTCGATACGTAGACATCTGCAATCGCTACTTCCTTGCAAGGAAGTGTCGCATTTACATTCACTTGAAGTGTAGGCGAGGAATACATAACACTTCGCAAATCATATTACATCTTACCATGAAACATAGAAATGAGATGCGATATCGCGTTTTAAAAAGCATTAGAACTCTATTGCTACGATACCTAGACATCTGCAGACGCTATTTCCTAGCAAGGAAGTGTCGCATTCACATTCATTTGAAGTGTAGACGAGGAATACATAACACTTCGCAAATCATGTTATATCTTACCATGAAACATAGAAATGAGATGCGATATCGCGTTTTAAGAATCATCTGAACTCTATTGCTACGAAACGTAGACATCTGCAAACGCTATTTAGTAGCGAGGAAGTATCGCATTCGCATTCATTTGAAGTGTAGACGAGGAATACATAACACTTCGCAAATCATGTTATATCTTACCAAGAAACATAGAAATGAGATGCGATATCGCGTTCTAAGAATCATATGAACTCTATTGCTACGATACGTAGGCATCTGCAAACGCTATTTCCTAGCGAGGAAGTGTCGCATTCACATTCATTTGAAGTGTAGACGAGGAATACATAACACTTCGCAAATCATATTATATCTTACCATGAAACATAGAAATGAGATGCGACATCGCGTTCTAAGAATCATATGAACTCTATTGCTACGATACGTAGACATCTGCAAACGCTATTTCCTAGCGAGGAAGTGTCGCATTTACATTCATTTGAATCGTAGACGAGGAATGCATAACACTTCGCAATGTATATTATATCTTATCATGAAACATAGATATGAGATGCAATATCTCGTTCTAAGAAGCATTTGAACTCTATTGCTTCGATACGTAGACATCTGCAATCGCTACTTCCTTGCAAGGAAGTGTCGCATTTACAATCATTTGAAGTGTAGACGAGGAATACATAACACTTCGCAAATCATATTACATCTTACCATGAAACATAGAAATGAGATGCGATATCGCGTTTTAAGATGCATTAGAACTCTATTGCTACGATACCAAGACATCTGCAGACGCTATTTCCTAGCAAGGAAGTGTCGCATTTACATTCATTTGAAGTGTAGACAAGGAATACATGACACTTCGCAAATCATATTATATCTTACCATGAAACATAGAAATGAGATGCGATATCGCGTTTTAAGAATCATATGAACTCTATTGCTACGATACGTAGACATCTGCAAACGCTATTTCCTAGCGAGGAAGTGTCGCATTCACATTCATTTGAAGTGTAGACGAGGAATACATAACACTTCGCAAATCATACAACATCTTACCATGAAACATAGAAATGAGATGCGATATCGCGTTTTAAGAAGCATTAGAACTCTATTGCTACGATACCTAGACATCTGCAGACGCTATTTCCTAGCAAGGAAGTGTCGCATTTACATTCATTTGAAGTGTAGACGAGGAATACATGACACTTCGCAAATCATATTATATCTTACCATGAAACATAGAAATGAGATGCGATATCGCGTTTTAAGAATCATAAGAACTCTATTGCTACGATACGTAGACATCTGCAAACGCTATTTCCTTGCAAGGAAGTGTCGCATTTACATTCATTTGAATCGTAGACGAGGAATGCATAACACTTCGCAATGAATATAATATCTTATCATGAAACATAGATATGAGATGCAATATCTAGTTTTAAGATGCGTTTGAACTCTATTGCTACGATACCTAGACATCTGCAGACGCTATTTCCTAGCAAGGAAGTGTCGGATTTACATTCATTTGAAGTGTAGACGAGGAATACATGACACTTCGCAAATTATATTATATCTTACCATAACACATAGAAATGAGATGCGATATCGCGTTTTAAGAATCATATGAACTCTATTGCTACGATACGTAGACATCTGCAAACGCTATTTCCTAGCGAGGAAGTGTCGCATTCACATTCATTTGAAGTGTAGACGAGGAATACATGACACTTCGCAAATCATATTATATCTTACCATGAAACATAGATATGAGATGCAATATCTCGTTTTAAGAAGCATTTGAACTCTATTGCTTCGATACGTAGACATCTGCAATCGCTACTTCCTTGCAAGGAAGTGTCGCATTTACATTCATTTGAAGTGTAGACGAGGAATAGATAACACTTCGCAAATCATATTACATCTTACCATGAAACATAGAAATGAGATGCGATATCGCGTTTTAAGAAGCATTAGAACTCTATTGCTACGATAGCTAGACATCTGCAGACGCTATTTCCCAGCAAGGAAGTGTCGCAATTACATTCATTTGAAGTGTAGACGAGGAATACATGACACTTCGCAAATCATATTATATCGTACCATGAAACATAGAAATGAGATGCGATATCGCGTTTTAAGAAGCATTAGAAAGCTATTGCTATGATACGTAGACATCTGCAAACGCTATTTAGTAGCGAGGAAGTATCGCATTCACATTCATTTGAAGTGTAGACGAGGAATACATAACACTTCGCAAATCATGTTATATCTTACCATGAAACATAGAAATGAGATGCGATATCGCGTTTTAAGAAGCATTAGAAAGCTATTGCTACGATACGTAGACATCTGCAAACGCTATTTAGTAGCGAGGAAGTATCGCTTTCACATTCATTTGAAGTGTAGACGAGGAATACATAACACTTCGCAAATCATGTTATATCTTACCATGAAACATAGAAATGAGATGCGATATCGCGTTCTAAGAATCATATGAACTCTATTGCTACGATACGTAGACATCTGCAAACGCTATTTCCTAGCGAGGAAGTGTCGCATTCACATTCATTTGAAGTGTGGACGAGGATTACATGACACTTCGCAAATCATATTATATCTTACCATGAAACATAGAAATAAGATGCGATATCGCGTTTTAAGAATCATAAGAACTCTATTGCTACGATACGTAGACATTTGCAAACGCTATTTCCTAGCGAGGAAGTGTCGCATTCACGTTCATTTGAAGTGTAGACGAGGAATACATGACACTGCGCAAATCATATTATATCTTACCATGAAACATAGAAATGAGATGCGATATCGCGTTTTAAGAATCACAAGAACTCTATTGCTACGATACGTAGACTTCTGCAAACGCTATTTCCTTGCAAGGAAGTGTCGGATTTACATTCATTTGAAGTGTAGACGAGGAATACATGACACTTCGGAAATCATATTATATCTTACCATGAAACATAGAAATGAGATGCGATATCGCGTTTTAAGAATCATAAGAACTCTATTGCTACGATACGTAGACATTTGCAAACGCTATTTCCTTGCAAGGAAGTGTCGCATTTACATTCATTTGAATCGTAGACGAGGAATGCATAACACTTCGCAATGAATATTATATCTTATCATGAAACATAGATATGAGATGCAATATCTAGTTTTAAGAAGCGTTTGAACTCTATTGCTACGATACCTAGAAATCTGCAGACGCTATTTCCTAGCAAGGAAGTGTCGGATTTACATTCATTTGAAGTGTAGACGAGGAATACATGACACTTCGCAAATTATATTATATCTTACCATAACACATCGAAATGAGATGCGATATCGCGTTTTAAGAATCATATGAACTCTATTGCTACGATACGTAGACATCTGCAAACGCTATTTCCTAGCGAGGAAGTGTCGCATTCACATTCATTTGATGTGTAGACGAGGAATACATGACACTTCGCAAATCATATTATATCTTACCATGAAACATAGAAATGAGATGCGATATCGCGTTTTAAGAATCATAAGAACTCTATTGCTACGATACGTAGACATCTGCAAACGCTATTTCCTTGCAAGGAAGTGTCGCATTTACATTCACTTGAATCGTAGTCGAGGAATGCATAACACTTCGCAATGTATATTATATCTTATCATGAAACATAGATATGAGATGCAATATCTCGTTTTAATAAGCATTTGAACTCTATTGCTTCGATACGTAGACATCTGCAATCGCTACTTCCTTGCAAGGGAGTGTCGCATTTACATTCATTTGAAGTGTAGACGAGGAATACATAACACTTCGCAAATCATATTACATCTTACCATGAAACATAGAAATGAGATGCGATATCGCGTTTTAAGAAGCATTAGAACTCTATTGCTACGATACGCAGACATCTGCAAACGCTATTTCCTTGCAGGGAAGTATCCCATTTACATTCATTTGAATCGTAGACGAGGAATACATGACACTTCGCAAATCATATTATATCTTACCAGGAAACATAGAAATGAGATGCGATATCGCGTCTTAAGAAGCATTAGAAAGCTATTGCTACGATACGTAGACATCTGCAAACGCTATTTCCTTGCAAGGAAGTGTCGCATTTACATTCATTTGAATCGTAGACGAGGAATGCATAACACTTCGCAATGAATATTACACCTTATCATGAGACATAGAAATGAGATGCGATATCGCGTTCTAAGAATCATGTGAACTCTATTGCTACGATACGTAGACATCTGCAAACGCTATTTCCTAGCGAGGAAGGGTCGCATTCACATTCATTTGAAGTGTAGACGAGGAATACATGACACTGCGCAAATCATATTATATCTTACCATGAAACATAGAAATGAGATGCGATATCGCGTTTTAAGAATCATAAGAACTCTATTGCTACGATACGTAGACATCTGCAAACGCTATTTCCTTGCAAGGAAGTGTCGCATTTACATTCATTTGAATCGTAGACGAGGAATGCATAACACTTCGCAATGAATATTATACCTTATCATGAGACATAGGTATGAGATGCAATATCTAGTTTTAAGAAGCGTTTGAACTCTATTGCTACGATACCTAGACATCTGCAGACGCTATTTGCTAGCAAGGAAGTGTCGGATTTACATTCATTTGAAGTGTAGACGAGGAATACATGACACTTCGCAAATCATATTATATCTTACCATGAAACATAGAAATGAGATGCGATATCGCGTTTTAAGAAGCATTAGAAAGCTATTGCTACGATACGTAGACATCTGCGAACGCTATTTAGTAGCGAGGAAGTATCGCATTCACATTCATTTGAAGTGTAGACGAGGAATACATAACACTTCGCAAATCATGTTATATCTTACCATGAAACATAGAAATGAGATGCGATATCGCGTTCTAAGAATCATATGAACTCTATTGCTACGATACGTAGACATCTGCAAACGCTATTTCCTAGCGAGGAAGTGTCGCATTCACATTCATTTGAAGTGTGGACGAGGAATACATGACACTTCGCAAATCATATTATATCTTACCATGAAACATAGAAATGAGATGCGATATCGCGTCTTAAGAAGCATTAGAAAGCTATTGCTACGATACGTAGACATCTGCAAACGCTATTTCCTTGCAAGGAAGTGTCGCATTTACATTCATTTGAATCGTAGTCGAGGAATACATGACACTTCGCAAATCATATTATATCTTACCAGGAAACATAGAAATGAGATGCGATATCGCGTCTTAAGAAGCATTAAAAAGCTATTGCTACGATACGTAGACATCTGCAAACGCTATTTCCTTGCAAGGAAGTGTCGCATTTACATTCATTTGAATCGTAGACGAGGAATGCATAACACTTCGCAATGAATATTATACCTTATCATGAGACATAGAAATGATATGCGATATCGCGTTCTAAGAATCATATGAACTCTATTGCTACGATACGTAGACATCTGCAAACGCTATTTCCTAGCGAGGAAGTGTCGCATTCACATTCATTTGAAGTGTAGACGAGGAATACATAACACTTCGCAAATCATATTACATCTTACCATGAAACATAGAAATGAGATGCGATATCGCGTTCTAAGAAGCATTAGAACTTTATAGCTACGATAGGTAGACATCTGCAAACGCTATTTCCTTGCAAGGAAGTGTCGCATTTACATTCATTTGAAGTGTAGACGAGGAATACATGACACTTCGCAAATCATATTATATCTTACTATGAAACATAGAAATGAGATGCGATATCGCGTTTTAAGAAGCATTAGAAATCTATTGCTACGATACGTAGACATCTGCAAACGCTATTTCCTAGCGAGGAAGTGTCGCATTCACATTCATTTGAAGTGTAGACGAGGAATACATGACACTTCGCAAATAATATTATATCTTACCATGAAACATAGATATGAGATGCAATATCTAGTTTTAAGAAGCTTTTGAACTCTATTGCTTCGATACGTAGACATCTGCAATCGCTATTTACTTTCAAGGAAGTGTCGCATTTACATTCGTTTGAAGTGTAGACGAGGAATACATGATACTTCGCAAATCGTATTATATCTTACCATGAAACAAAGAAATGAGATGCGATATCGCGTTTTAAGAATCATAAGAACTCTATTGCTACGATACGTAGACATCTGCAAACGCTATTTCCTTGCAAGGAAGTGTCGCATTTACATTCATTTGAATCGTAGACGAGGAATACATGACACTTCGCAAATCATATTATATCTTACCATGAAACATAGAAATGAGATGCGATATCGCGTTTTAAGAAGCATTAGAAAGCTATTGCTACGATACGTAAACATCTGCAAACGCTATTTCCTAGCGAGGAAATATCGCATTCACATTCATTTGAAGTGTAGACGAGGAATACATAACACTTCGCAAATTATGTTATATCCTACCATGAAACATAGAAATGAGATGCGATATCGCGTTTTAAGAATCATATGAACTCTATTGCTACGATACGTAGACATCTGCAAACGCTATTTCCTAGCGAGAAAGTGTCGCATTTACATTCATTTGAAGTGTAGACGAGGAATACATGACACTTCGCAAATCATATTATATCTTACCATGAAACATAGAAATGAGATGCGATATCGCGTTTTAAGAATCATATGAACTCTATTGCTACGATACGTAGACATCTTCAAACGCTATTTCCTAGCGAGGAAGTGTCGCATTTACATTCATTTGAAGCGTAGACGCGGAATACATGACACTTCGCAAATCATATTATATCTTACCATGAAACATAGAAATGAGATGCGATATCGCGTTTTAAGAATCATAAGAACTCTATTGCTACGATACGTAGACATTTGCAAACGCTATTTCCTTGCAAGGAAGTGTCGCATTTACATTCATTTGAATCGTAGACGAGGAATGCATAACACTTGGCAATGTATATTATATCTTATCATGAAACATAGATATAAGATGCAATATCTCGTTTTAAGAAGCATTTGAACTCTATTTCTTCGATACGTAGACATCTGCAATCGCTACTTCCTTGCAAGGAAGTGTCGCATTTACATTCACTTGAAGTGTAGGCGAGGAATACATAACACTTCGCAAATAATTTTACATCCTACCATGAAACATAGAAATGAGATGCGATATCGCGTTTTAAGAAGCATTAGAACTCTATTGCTACGATACCTAGACATCTGCAGACGCTATTTCCTAGCAAGGAAGTGTCGCATTTACATTCATTTGAAGTGTAGACGAGGAATACATGACACTTCGCAAATCATATTATATCTTACCATGAAACATAGAAATGAGATGCGATATCGCGTTTTAAGAATCATATGAACTCTATTGCTACGATACGTAGACATCTGCAAACGCTATTTCCTAGCGAGGAAGTGTCGCATTCACATTCATTTGAAGTGTAGACGAGGAATACATAACACTTAGCAAATCATATTATATCTTACCATGAAACAAAGAAATGAGATGCGATATCGCGTTTTAAGAAACATAAGAACTCTATTGCTACAATACGTAGACATCTGCAAACGCTATTTCCTAGCGAGGAAGTGTCGCATTCACATTCATTTCAAGTGTAGACGAGGAATACATGACACTTCGGAAATCATATTATATCTTACCATGAAACATAGAAATGAGATGCGATATCGCGTTTTAAGAAGCATTAGAAATCTTTTGCTACGATACGTAGACATCTGCAAACGCTATTTCCTAGCGAGGGAGTGTCGCATTCACATTCCTTTGAAGTGTAGACGAGGAATACATAACACTTCGCAAATCATATTATATCTTACCATGAAACATAGTAATGAGATGCGATATCGCGTTTTAAGAATCATATGAACTCTATTGCTACGATACGTAGATATCTGCAAACGCTATTTCCTTGCAAGGAAGTGTCGCATTTACATTCATTTGAATCGTAGACGAGGAATGCATAACACTTCGCAATGTATATTATATCTTATCATGAAACATAGATATGAGATGCAATATCTCGTTTTAAGAAGCATTTGAACTCTATTGCTTCGATACGTAGACATCAGCAATCTCCACTTCCTTGCAAGGAAGTGTCGCAATTACATTCATTTGAAGTGTAGACGAGGAATACATGACACTTCGCAAATCATGTTATATCTTACCATGAAACATAGAAATGAGATGCGATATCGCGTTTTAAGAATCATCTGAACTCTATTGCTACGAAACGTAGACATCTGCAAACGCTATTTAGTAGCGAGGAAGTATCGCATTCACATTCATTTGAAGTGTAGACGAGGAATACATAACACTTCGCAAATCATGTTATATCGTACCAAGAAACATAGAAATGAGATGCGATATCGCGTTCTAAGAATAATATGAACTCTATTGCTACGATACGTAGGCATCTGCAAACGCTATTTCCTAGCGAGGAAGTATCGCATTCACATTCATTTGAAGTGTAGACGAGGAATACATAACACTTCGCAAATCATGTTATATCTTACCATGAAACATAGAAATGAGATGCGATATCGCGTTTTAAGAATCATCTGAACTCTATTGCTACGAAACGTAGACATCTGCAAACGCTATTCAGTAGCGAGGATGTATCGCATTCACATTCATTTGAAGTGTAGACGAGGAATACATAACACTTCGCAAATCATATTATATCTTATCATAACCCATCGAAATGAGATGCGATATCGCGTTTTAAGAATCATATGAACTCTATTGCTACGATACGTAGACATCTGCAAACGCTATTTCCTAGCGAGGAAGTGTCGCATTCACATTCATTTGAAGTGTAGACGAGGAATACATGACACTTCGCAAATCATATTATATCTTACCATGAAACATAGAAATGAGATGCGATATCGCGTCTTAAGAAGCATTAGAAAGCTATTGCTACGATACGTAGACATCTGCAAACGCTATTTCCTTGCAAGGAAGTGTCGCATTTACATTCATTTGAATCGTAGACGAGGAATGCATAACACTTCGCAATGAATATTATACCTTATCATGAGACATGGAAATGAGATGCGATATCGCGTTCTAAGAATCATGTGAACTCTATTGCTACGATACGTAGACATCTGCAAACGCTATTTCCTAGCGAGGAAGGGTCGCATTCACATTCATTTGAAGTGTAGACGAGGAATACATGACACTGCGCAAATCATATTATATCTTACCATGAAACATAGAAATGAGATGCGATATCGCGTTTTAAGAATCATAAGAACTCTATTGCTACGATACGTAGACATCTGCAAACGCTATTTCCTTGCAAGGAAGTGTCGCATTTACATTCATTTGAATCGTAGACGAGGAATGCATAACACTTCGCAATGAATATTATACCTTATCATGAGACATAGATATGAGATGCAATATCTAGTTTTAAGAAGCGTTCGAACTCTATTGCTACGATACCTAGACATCTGCAGACGCTATTTCCTAGCAAGGAAGTGTCGGATTTACATTCATTTGAAGTGTAGACGAGGAATACATGACACTTCGCAAATCATATTATATCTTACCATGAAACATAGAAATGAGATGCGATATCGCGTTTTAAGAAGCATTAGAAAGCTATTGCTACGATACGTAGACATCTGCAAACGCTATTTAGTAGCGAGGAAGTATCGCATTCACATTCATTTGAAGTGTAGACGAGGAATACATAACACTTCGCAAATCATGTTATATCTTACCATGAAACATAGAAATGAGATGCGATATCGCGTTCTAAGAATCATATGAACTCTATTGCTACGATACGTAGACATCTGCAAACGCTATTTCCTAGCGAGGAAGTGTCGCATTCACATTCATTTGAAGTGTGGACGAGGAATACATGACACTTCGCAAATCATATTATATCTTACCATGAAACATAGAAATGAGATGCGATATCGCGTTTTAAGAATCATAAGAACTCTATTGCTACGATACGTAGACATCTGCAAACGCTATTTCCTTGCAAGGAAGTGTCGCATTTACATTCACTTGAATCGTAGTCGAGGAATGCATAACACTTCGCAATGTATATTATATCTTATCATGAAACATAGATATGAGATGCAATATCTCGTTTTAAGAAGCATTTGAACTCTATTGCTACGATACGTAGACATCTGCAATCGCTACTTCCTTGCAAGGAAGTGTCGCATTTACATTCATTTGAATCGTAGACGAGGAATACATGACACTTCGCAAATCATATTATATCTTACCAGGAATCATAGAAATGAGATGCGATATCGCGGATTAAGAAGCATTAGAAAGCTATTGCTACGATACGTAGACATCTGCAAACGCTATTTAGTAGCGAGGAAGTATCGCATTCACATTCATTTGAAGTGTAGACGAGGAATACATAACACTTCGCAAATCATGTTATATCTTACCATGAAACATAGAAATGAGATGCGATATCGCGTTCTAAGAATCATATGAACTCTATTGCTACGATACGTAGACATCTGCAAACGCTATTTCCTAGCGAGGAAGTGTCGCATTCACATTCATTTGAAGTGTGGACGAGGAATACATGACACTTCGCAAATCATATTATATCTTACCATGAAACATAGAAATGAGATGCGATATCGCGTTTTAAGAATCATAAGAACTCTATTGCTACGATACGTAGACATCTGCAAACGCTATTTCCTTGCAAGGAAGTGTCGCATTTACATTCACTTGAATCGTAGTCGAGGAATACATGACACTGCGCAAATCATATTATATCTTACCATGAAACATAGAAATGAGATGCGATATCGCGTCTTAAGAAGCATTAGAAAGCTATTGCTACGATACGTAGACATCTGCAAACGCTATTTCCTTGCAAGGAAGTGTCGCATTTACATTCATTTGAATCGTAGACGAGGAATGCATAACACTTCGCAATGAATATTATACCTTATCATGAGACATAGAAATGATATGCGATATCGCGTTCTAAGAATCATATGAACTCTATTGCTACGATACGTAGACATCTGCAAACGCTATTTCCTAGCGAGGAAGTGTCGCATTCACATTCATTTGAAGTGTAGACGAGGAATACATAACACTTCGCAAATCATTTTACATCTTACCATGAAACATAGAAATGAGATGCGATATCGCGTTCTAAGAAGCATTAGAACTTTATAGCTACGATAGGTAGACATCTGCAAACGCTATTTCCTTGCAAGGAAGTGTCGCATTTACATTCATTTGAAGTGTAGACGAGGAATACATGACACTTCGCAAATCATATTATATCTTACTATGAAACATAGAAATGAGATGCGATATCGCGTTTTAAGAAGCATTAGAAATCTATTTCTACGATACGTAGACATCTGCAAACGCTATTTCCTAGCGAGGAAGTGTCGCATTCACATTCATTTGAAGCGTAGACGAGGAATACATGACACTTCGCAAATAATATTATATCTTACCATGAAGCATAGATATGAGATGCAATATCTAGTTTTAAGAAGCTTTTGAACTCTATTGCTTCGATACGTAGACATCTGCAATCGCTATTTCCTTTCAAGGAAGTGTCGCATTTACATTCGTTTGAAGTGTAGACGAGGAATACATGATACTTCGCAAATCATATTATATCTTACCATGAAACAAAGAAATGAGATGCGATATCGCGTTTTAAGAATCATAAGAACTCTATTGCTACGATACGTAGACATCTGCAAACGCTATTTCCTTGCAAGGAAGTGTCGCATTTACATTCATTTGAATCGTAGACGAGGAATACATGACACTTCGCAAATCATATTATATCTTACCATGAAACATAGAAATGAGATGCGATATCGCGTTTTAAGAAGCATTAGAATGCTATTGCTACGATACGTAGACATCTGCAAACGCTATTTCCTAGCGAGGAAATATCGCATTCACATTCATTTGAAGTGTAGACGAGGAATACATAACACTTCGCAAATTATGTTATATCCTACCATGAAACATAGAAATGAGATGCGATATCGCGTTTTAAGAATCATATGAACTCTATTGCTACGATACGTAGACATCTGCAAACGCTATTTCCTAGCGAGGAAGTGTCGCATTTACATTCATTTGAAGTGTAGACGAGGAATACATGACACTTCGCAAATCATATTATATCTTACCATGAAACATAGAAATGAGATGCGATATCGCGTTTTAAGAATCATATGAACTCTATTGCTACGATACGTAGACATCTTCAAACGCTATTTCCTAGCGAGGAAGTGTCGCATTTACATTCATTTGAAGCGTAGACGCGGAATACATGACACTTCGCAAATCATATTATATCTTACCATGAAACATAGAAATGAGATGCGATATCGCGTTTTAAGAATCATAAGAACTCTATTGCTACGATACGTAGACATTTGCAAACGCTATTTCCTTGCAAGGAAGTGTCGCATTTACATTCATTTGAATCGTAGACGAGGAATGCATAACACTTGGCAATGTATATTATATCTTATCATGAAACATAGATATAAGATGCAATATCTCGTTTTAAGAAGCATTTGAACTCTATTTCTTCGATACGTAGACATCTGCAATCGCTACTTCCTTGCAAGGAAGTGTCGCATTTACATTCACTTGAAGTGTAGGCGAGGAATACATAACACTTCGCAAATAATTTTACATCCTACCATGAAACATAGAAATGAGATGCGATATCGCGTTTTAAGAAGCATTAGAACTCTATTGCTACGATACCTAGACATCTGCAGACGCTATTTCCTAGCAAGGAAGTGTCGCATTTACATTCATTTGAAGTGTAGACGAGGAATACATGACACTTCGCAAATCATATTATATCTTACCATGAAACATAGAAATGAGATGCGATATCGCGTTTTAAGAATCATATGAACTCTATTGCTACGATACGTAGACATCTGCAAACGCTATTTCCTAGCGAGGAAGTGTCGCATTCACATTCATTTGAAGTGTAGACGAGGAATACATAACACTTCGCAAATCATATTATATCTTACCATGAAACAAAGAAATGAGATGCGATATCGCGTTTTAAGAAACATAAGAACTCTATTGCTACAATACGTAGACATCTGCAAACGCTATTTCCTTGCAAGGAAGTGTCGCATTTACATTCATTTGAATCGTAGACGAGGAATACATGACACTTCGCAAATCATATTATATCTTACCATGAAACATAGAAATGAGATGCGATATCGCGTTTTAAGAAGCATTAGAAAGCTATTGCTACGATACGTAGACATCTGCAAACGCTATTTCCTAGCGAGGAAGTATCGCATTCACATTCATTTGAAGTGTAGACGAGGAATACATAACACTTCGCAAATTATGTTATATCCTACCATGAAACATAGAAATGAGATGCGATATCGCGTTTTAAGAATCATATGAACTCTATTGCTACGATACGTAGACATCTGCAAACGCTATTTCCTAGCGAGGAAGTGTCGCATTCACATTCATTTCAAGTGTAGACGAGGAATACATAACACTTCGCAAATTATGTTATATCCTACCATGAAACATAGAAATGAGATGCGATATCGCGTTTAAGAATCATATGAACTCTATTGCTACGATACGTAGACATCTGCAAACGCTATTTCCTAGCGAGGAAGTGTCGCATTCACATTCATTTCAAGTGTAGACGAGGAATACATGACACTTCGCAAATCATATTATATCTTACCATGAAACATAGAAATGAGATGCGATATCGCGTTTTAAGAAGCATTAGAAAGCTATTGCTACGAAACGTAGACATCTGCAAACGCTATTTCCTAGCGAGGAAGTATCGCATTCACATTCATTTGAAGTGTAGACGAGGAATACATAACACTTCGCAAATTTTGTTATATCCTACCATGAAACATAGAAATGAGATGCGATATCGCGTTTTAAGAATCATATGAACTCTATTGCTACGATACGTAGACATCTGCAAACGCTATTTCCTATCGAGGAAGAGTCGCATTCACATTCATTTCAAGTGTAGACGAGGAATACATGACACTTCGCAAATCATATTATATCTTACCATGAAACATAGAAATGAGATGCGATATCGCGTTTTAAGAATCATAAGAACTCTATTGCTACGATACGTAGACATCTGCAAACGCTATTTCCTTGCAAGGAAGTGTCGCATTTACATTCATTTGAATCGTAGACGAGGAATACATGACACTTCGCAAATCATATTATATCTTACCATGCAACATAGAAATGAGATGCGATATCGCGTTTTAAGAAGCATTAGAAAGCTATTGCTACGAAACGTAGACATCTGCAAACGCTATTTCCTAGCGAGGAAGTATCGCATTCACATTCATTTGAAGTGTAGACGAGGAATACATAACACTTCGCAAATTTTGTTATATCCTACCATGAAACATAGAAATGAGATGCGATATCGCGTTTTAAGCATCATATGAACTCTATTGCTACGATACGTAGACATCTGCAAACGCTATTTCCTATCGAGGAAGAGTCGCATTCACATTCATTTCAAGTGTAGACGAGGAATACATGACACTTCGCAAATCATATTATATCTTACCATGAAACATAGAAATGAGATGCGATATCGCGTTTTAAGAATCATATGAACTCTATTGCTACGATACGTAGACATCTTCAAACGCTATTTCCTAGCGAGGAAGTGTCGCATTTACATTCATTTGAAGTGTAGACGAGGAATACATAACACTTCGCAAATTATGTTATATCCTACCATGAAACATAGAAATGAGATGCGATATCGCGTTTTAAGAATCATATGAACTCTATTGCTACGATACGTAGACATCTTCAAACGCTATTTCCTAGCGAGGAAGTGTCGCATTTACATTCATTTGAAGTGTAGACGCGGAATACATGACACTTCGCAAATCATATTATATCTTACCATGAAACATAGAAATGAGATGCGATATCGCGTTTTAAGAATCATAAGAACTCTATTGCTACGATACGTAGACATTTGCAAACGCTATTTCCTTGCAAGGAAGTGTCGCATTTACATTCATTTGAATCGTAGACGAGGAATGCATAACACTTGGCAATGTATATTATATCTTATCATGAAACATAGATATAAGATGCAATATCTCGTTTTAAGAAGCATTTGAACTCTATTTCTTCGATACGTAGACATCTGCAATCGCTACTTCCTTGCAAGGAAGTGTCGCATTTACATTCACTTGAAGTGTAGGCGAGGAATACATAACACTTCGCAAATAACTTTACATCCTACCATGAAACATAGAAATGAGATGCGATATCGCGTTTTAAGAAGCATTAGAACACTATTGCTACGATACCTAGACATCTGCAGACGCTATTTCCTAGCAAGGAAGTGTCGCATTTACATTCATTTGAAGTGTAGACGAGGAATACATGACACTTCGCAAATCATATTATATCTTACCATGAAACATAGAAATGAGATGCGATATCGCGTTTTAAGAATCATATGAACTCTATTGCTACGATACGTAGACATCTGCAAACGCTATTTCCTAGCGAGGAAGTGTCGCATTCACATTCATTTGAAGTGTAGACGAGGAATACATAACACTTCGCAAATCATATTATATCTTACCATGAAACAAAGAAATGAGATGCGATATCGCGTTTTAAGAAACATAAGAACTCTATTGCTACAATACGTAGACATCTGCAAACGCTATTTCCTTGCAAGGAAGTGTCGCATTTACATTCATTTGAATCGTAGACGAGGAATGCATAACACTTGGCAATGTATATTATATCTTATCATGAAACATAGATATAAGATGCAATATCTCGTTTTAAGAAGCATTTGAACTCTATTTCTTCGATACGTAGACATCTGCAATCGCTACTTCCTTGCAAGGAAGTGTCGCATTTACATTCACTTGAAGTGTAGACGAGGAATACATAACACTTCGCAAATTATGTTATATCCTACCATGAAACATAGAAATGAGATGCGATATCGCGTTTAAGAATCATATGAACTCTATTGCTACGATACGTAGACATCTGCAAACGCTATTTCCTAGCGAGGAAGTGTCGCATTCACATTCATTTCAAGTGTAGACGAGGAATACATGACACTTCGCAAATCATATTATATCTTACCATGAAACATAGAAATGAGATGCGATATCGCGTTTTAAGAAGCATTAGAAAGCTATTGCTACGAAACGTAGACATCTGCAAACGCTATTTCCTAGCGAGGAAGTATCGCATTCACATTCATTTGAAGTGTAGACGAGGAATACATAACACTTCGCAAATTTTGTTATATCCTACCATGAAACATAGAAATGAGATGCGATATCGCGTTTTAAGAATCATATGAACTCTATTGCTACGATACGTAGACATCTGCAAACGCTATTTCCTATCGAGGAAGAGTCGCATTCACATTCATTTCAAGTGTAGACGAGGAATACATGACACTTCGCAAATCATATTATATCTTACCATGAAACATAGAAATGAGATGCGATATCGCGTTTTAAGAATCATAAGAACTCTATTGCTACGATACGTAGACATCTGCAAACGCTATTTCCTTGCAAGGAAGTGTCGCATTTACATTCATTTGAATCGTAGACGAGGAATACATGACACTTCGCAAATCATATTATATCTTACCATGCAACATAGAAATGAGATGCGATATCGCGTTTTAAGAAGCATTAGAAAGCTATTGCTACGAAACGTAGACATCTGCAAACGCTATTTCCTAGCGAGGAAGTATCGCATTCACATTCATTTGAAGTGTAGACGAGGAATACATAACACTTCGCAAATTTTGTTATATCCTACCATGAAACATAGAAATGAGATGCGATATCGCGTTTTAAGCATCATATGAACTCTATTGCTACGATACGTAGACATCTGCAAACGCTATTTCCTATCGAGGAAGAGTCGCATTCACATTCATTTCAAGTGTAGACGAGGAATACATGACACTTCGCAAATCATATTATATCTTACCATGAAACATAGAAATGAGATGCGATATCGCGTTTTAAGAATCATATGAACTCTATTGCTACGATACGTAGACATCTTCAAACGCTATTTCCTAGCGAGGAAGTGTCGCATTTACATTCATTTGAAGTGTAGACGAGGAATACATAACACTTCGCAAATTATGTTATATCCTACCATGCAACATAGAAATGAGATGCGATATCGCGTTTTAAGAAGCATTAGAAAGCTATTGCTACGAAACGTAGACATCTGCAAACGCTATTTCCTAGCGAGGAAGTATCGCATTCACATTCATTTGAAGTGTAGACGAGGAATACATAACACTTCGCAAATTTTGTTATATCCTACCATGAAACATAGAAATGAGATGCGATATCGCGTTTTAAGAATCATAAGAACTCTATTGCTACGATACGTAGACATTTGCAAACGCTATTTCCTTGCAAGGAAGTGTCGCATTTACATTCATTTGAATCGTAGACGAGGAATGCATAACACTTGGCAATGTATATTATATCTTATCATGAAACATAGATATAAGATGCAATATCTCGTTTTAAGAAGCATTTGAACTCTATTTCTTCGATACGTAGACATCTGCAATCGCTACTTCCTTGCAAGGAAGTGTCGCATTTACATTCACTTGAAGTGTAGGCGAGGAATACATAACACTTCGCAAATAATTTTACATCCTACCATGAAACATAGAAATGAGATGCGATATCGCGTTTTAAGAAGCATTAGAACACTATTGCTACGATACCTAGACATCTGCAGACGCTATTTCCTAGCAAGGAAGTGTCGCATTTACATTCATTTGAAGTGTAGACGAGGAATACATGACACTTCGCAAATCATATTATATCTTACCATGAAACATAGAAATGAGATGCGATATCGCGTTTTAAGAATCATATGAACTCTATTGCTACGATACGTAGACATCTGCAAACGCTATTTCCTAGCGAGGAAGTGTCGCATTCACATTCATTTGAAGTGTAGACGAGGAATACATAACACTTCGCAAATCATATTATATCTTACCATGAAACAAAGAAATGAGATGCGATATCGCGTTTTAAGAAACATAAGAACCCTATTGCTACAATACGTAGACATCTGCAAACGCTATTTCCTTGCAAGGAAGTGTCGCATTTACATTCATTTGAATCGTAGACGAGGAATACATGACACTTCGCAAATCATATTATATCTTACCATGAAACATAGAAATGAGATGCGATATCGCGTTTTAAGAAGCATTAGAAAGCTATTGCTACGATACGTAGACATCTGCAAACGCTATTTCCTAGCGGGGAAGTATCGCATTCACATTCATTTGAAGTGTAGACGAGGAATACATAACACTTCGCAAATTATGTTATATCCTACCATGAAACATAGAAATGAGATGCGATATCGCGTTTTAAGAATCATATGAACTCTATTGCTACGATACCTAGACATCTGCAAACGCTATTTCCTAGCGAGGAAGTGTCGCATTCACATTCATTTCAAGTGTAGACGAGGAATACATGACACTTCGCAAACCATATTATATCTTACCATGAAACATAGAAATGAGATGCGATATCGCGTTTTAAGGAGCATTAGAAAGCTATTGCTACGAAACGTAGACATCTGCAAACGCTATTTCCTAGCGAGGAAGTATCGCATTCACATTCATTTGAAGTGTAGACGAGGAATACATAACACTTCGCAAATTTTGTTATATCCTACCATGAAACATAGAAATGAGATGCGATATCGCGTTTTAAGAATCATATGAACTCTATTGCTACGATACGTAGACAGCTGCAAACGCTATTTCCTATCGAGGAAGAGTCGCATTCACATTCATTTCAAGTGTAGACGAGGAATACATGACACTTCGCAAATCATATTATATCTTACCATGAAACATAGAAATGAGATGCGATATCGCGTTTTAAGAATCATAAGAACTCTATTGCTACGATACGTAGACATCTGCAAACGCTATTTCCTTGCAAGGAAGTGTCGCATTTACATTCATTTGAATCGTAGACGAGGAATACATGACACTTCGCAAATCATATTATATCTTACCATGCAACATAGAAATGAGATGCGATATCGCGTTTTAAGAAGCATTAGAAAGCTATTGCTACGAAACGTAGACATCTGCAAACGCTATTTCCTAGCGAGGAAGTATCGCATTCACATTCATTTGAAGTGTAGACGAGGAATACATAACACTTCGCAAATTTTGTTATATCCTACCATGAAACATAGAAATGAGATGCGATATCGCGTTTTAAGCATCATATGAACTCTATTGCTACGATACGTAGACATCTGCAAACGCTATTTCCTATCGAGGAAGAGTCGCATTCACATTCATTTCAAGTGTAGACGAGGAATACATGACACTTCGCAAATCATATTATATCTTACCATGAAACATAGAAATGAGATGCGATATCGCGTTTTAAGAATCATAAGAACTCTATTGCTGCGATACGTAGACATCTGCAAACGCTATTTCCTTGCAAGGAAGTGTCGCATTTACATTCATTTGAATCGTAGACGAGGAATACATGACACTTCGCAAATCATATTATATCTTACCATGCAACATAGAAATGAGATGCGATATCGCGTTTTAAGAAGCATTAGAAAGCTGTTGCTACGAAACGTAGACATCTGCAAACGCTATTTCCTAGCGAGGAAGTGTCGCATTTACATTCATTTGAAGTGTAGACGAGGAATACATGTGTCACGTCCCGAGGTGCGGTTGCGCTCGCAACGGTGGCACAAAGTCGTAACCGTTCCCGAAAATAACGCGAATTGCGTCCGGACCGGGTTCGTTGGCGTTTCGGACTCGATAAAACGGTAACTAACACTAAACTTACCTTGCGAAGGCTTGATTCCGCTGTCTGATTTCTCTTTCCAGGTACCTGAAACGCCTTGGATCCGCAACCGGGATGGCGGCGGCGTACGGCTGGAACGGAGGTACGGGTCGTGCGGCGAAGGAAACCTCCTTCACAGGAACCAGGACTCGAACGCAGGAAATTGAATATTCTGGTGCATCACCCACGTATTCCCGAGCGAGACGACGAATAAACTCTCTCCTCCCCGCGCGTCGTGTACGCTTTGTCGGAGGTGCAAGGCTCGTCGAGAATACTTGAACTTCGGTCGAGTACGGCGCGGCTAAGCGTTGGTTCGCTCTAGCTTACCGGGATCAACCTGGGCGCAAGATATTCTGTATACGGTAGAAGTGAGGATGGAGCAACTAAGCGCTGGTTCGCTCTAGTCGTCGAGCCTCAAGACTATCGCAGATGAGATATAGAAATAGAATAATCGCGAGCGTACCCGTGGAGTAGAATTAAGGAATTGTATTTGGACTCGAATAAAGATACTTTGAATCTGGTAAAAATAAACTATATTCTATGATTTCACTATACTAAATACACTTGACTAAGTTCTAAGTTACTGACTAGCGATTACAATGAGAATTAGAAATAGTATAAAGTATCGAATGGACTCCGCTATGGGAGTATGGATAGAGACGAATGCATTAGAGCTAATTGCTCGTTGCGAATGAGCCTATTGCTCGGATCGGAAGTGCATCGTTCGGATGCTGGATTAGAACTCTCCAGTTCGGAGATGAGATTGGAACTCTCCAGTTCGGAGATGAGTTGGGAACTCTCCGGTTCGGAGATGAGACGCGAACTGACTCTCGGATCTCGCGTCCGCGACCTCCTCGGGTCGCGCGGCGCGCGAGTCGCTGGGCCCTCGCGGTGGGGCGGACGGTCGGAGTAGGGCGGCCGCTCGGCCCTCGTGGTGGGGCGGCCGTTCGGAGTGGGGCGCGGCCCGCGTTAAGCGTGAGCCGCGAGCGTCGAGTGTGCGCGCGAGTGCACGGAACATAACCGTGCATGAATAAAATATATACATATATTTACTTAAATCTAGGTGTGTGTTGGTGTGTATGTACATAGGTGAGTAGTGTGCTTATTCTAATCCCACATGTACGAGAAGTACGTATAGGGCTTCGTGATCGCTGGGGATTCGACCCAGTATGTGTCGGAGAGCTCCTCGCCCTCGTAATACGGGGTGAAGTCCTCCCCCTCGTGTGTGGAGATCGCGCGTGGGCGCGGCATGCTGCATCCCTCTTCCCTCTCGTACCTTTGTCTCCTTCTGTAGGGACGGCGAGTCGGCGGGTGGCCCGTGTGCAGGGGCTCCGGATACGGATGCTGGGGATGATGAGGTGGACGCCGGAGGGTGGCAGGCGGTACGCCTGACGTTACACCACCCCCCTTGGAAAAAGAATCTCGGCCATGCCGAGATCTCTTGTCTGTTGGGTAGATTTCGGGATGCTGGATCCTTCTCTTGGTCCTGTCGGCTGGATGCTGTGGAATCTGAGGTTTTTCGCCTGGTTGATCCTGGCGATAACGTTTGGAGATTGGACCGTGACTGCGGGCTTCCTTCGGATTGCAGGCACTTTCGTCGCTTTCACTTTCAGCGTTCGTTTGAATGTCACTGCTCTCACTGACTTCATTTTCAGTTTTTCGCACTTTTCTTTCACTAGCATCCACACTCTGCATACTATGCATTCGTTTACAAATTTTGATTTTGTTCGTATGAACAATTTTATGGCGCCCTTTTACATTCAGCTTAACATTACAATTGCCCAAAATTTCGAGGATACGGTACGGTCCAGAATACTGTGCCTGGAACTTATGTTTGTTCGGCTCTTTTAAAAGATAGACCCATTGGCCTACCTCGAAGTTTTGGACATTGAGATTTCGGTCATAATAATATTTGGAACGGCGTTTCGCATTGTCTAGATTGGCTTTAGCCAAATCCTGAGATTTCGAGATTTTCTCCTGAAGTTGTATAAGATAGTCGCTATAGGTTTCGTTATCAGAGCTGTCCTGAAAAGGAGTGGCTGACGGCGTCCTAGCTATCCTGCCGAACACTAGTTCGTGTGGGGTGTATAATGTACCCTCGTGCACACTGGTGTTGTATGAAAACATTGCATACGGTAACCAATTCACCCAATCGTTACTCGACTCTATGTAATGCTTCAGATATTCGGCCAGGACGTGGTGAGATCGTTCAACGGACCCGTTTGTCTGTGGATGGAACGCAGTGGACTTGTATTGCTTAATACGGAATTTGATTGCTATGGCTTTAATCAAGCTATTTATAAAGTTCGAACCTTGGTCCGTGAGTATGCCTTTCGGGCATCCGAATTTACAAATGAATTCTTTTATTAAAGCTTCGGCAATGTCTACTGCGGTGGTGGTTTTGAGAGGAACTGCGACTGAGTATTTAGTGAGGAGATCTTGGATCGTGAGGATACTTGTATAACCGTCGGAAGTTTCGGGAAGAGGACCCATTACGTCCATTGAAATCTTATCGAATGCCCTGCCAGGGGTGTCGGTTAAAGTGAGAGGCTGTCTGGTCTTTACCCGGACCAGTTTCTCTGTCTGACAACTTTTACATTTGCCAATATATTCTTGTATTTGTGTTTTCATGTTTGGCCAAAAGTATTGTTGTCTGATGCGAGAATAAGTTTTATTAACCCCTTTGTGACCTCCCACAGGGGAGTCGTGGTTTTCTCTTATTATTTTCAGTCGCTCTTCGACCGAAGGGGTTTTAATGAGGCCCTGGCAGACCGTAATCTGGACAGTTGTTTCATAAAACAGGTCCTGAAGGATTTTCTGGATTCGGGACCAGGATACGGAGTCTAGATAGGTTTGTGCGATACTAAATGTTTGTAATTGTAATTCGTTTACAACGTCGCACAAGGATCTGAATGTTTCTATTACGGTCTGGAAATTGATTGATCTGGTGGAATGTTCGATGATTGGAAGCTGGATTTGGAATTCGTTTCCGATTTGTATGACTTTGGCTTTGGTAAGAACGTGATTTTTGTTTGGAAGGAATTTTTCAGCGTTCGCTAGATCTTTGGCGCCCGTGTCATAGGGGTGCCCAGATTGCGTGACGAAGACAACTACATTGTCTCGTCGCGTTGATAATGCGTCACGGCTGAAATTAAATAGGGGTTCGCGTCGGAAAAATTCATTTGGAGCAGGAGTATAGAAGTCGGTGCTGTCGCTGGCGACTTGCGGAGGTGGTGCTGTGTTGGTACGGAAGGACGTGCCTGGAGTCGGTAATTCAGGTTCTGATGTTACCGGAGTAGGAGGAGGCGCTAGTGTGGTATACTTTTTACGGGTTTCCGGAGGTACATCGAAGATGTCGTCCTCCGAGTTTTCTGAATACGAGAGCGGAAAAATTTGAGCGGGATTCCGCGACAATGCGTCCGCATTAAGGTTCGTTTTTCCACTTTTATAGACCATCTCGTAGTCAAATTCCGCTAACTTAAGCCTCCACCGTACGAGTCTACTTGACGGGTCCTTGACCGAATTCATCCACACTAACGGTCGATGGTCGGTAACGAGTTTGAATTGATTACCGTATATGTATGGACGAAAGTAATGGACGGCGTAGACAATCGCCAGACACTCCTTCTCGATCGTGGAGTAGTTTTTCTCCGCAGCGTTTAACAGTCGCGACGTGTACGCGATTGGCAAGTCGCGGCCTATTGGTCCTTGACTCAAGATAGCACCAATAGCTTCGGCGGACGCGTCGGTCGTTATCACGAATGGTTGTTTGAAGTTGGGGTATTGCAAGATAGGCGCTTCGCATAGGCAATCTCGGAGTTTGACGAATGAATTCTCTTGCTCGTTACGCCATACAAAGGGCGCGTCTTTTTTTAACAAATTTGTAAGTGGCTTAGCAATATTAGAAAAATTTGCGATGAACCGCCTGTAGTATCCCGCGAGCCCGAGGAATTGTTTGATCTGTTTCGCGTTGCGCGGGCGCGGAAAATTTTTGACGGCGCTAATTTTCGCAGGGTCAGGTTTTACACCGTGCTCACTGATAATATGACCCAAATAGCTTACTTCTCTCCTCAAGAATTCGCACTTATCCGGCTGCAATACTAAATTAGCTTCTTTGAGCCGTTGAGTTAATTTATCGAATTTAAGTCGATGTTCTTGAAGAGAGCTAGCGTAGATAACAATGTCGTCCAAATAGACGAAAATTTCGTTCCCCTGGAGACCGGACAGGACATTGTCCATAAGTCGTTGGAACGTCGCTGGCGCATTTTTTAATCCGAATGGCATTCTTTTAAATTCATAATGCCCGTGAGGCGTCGAAAAAGCGGTTTTGGGAGCATCGGCGGGCTCCATTGGGATCTGGTGAAATCCGCTCGCGAGATCGAATGTACTAAAATACTTCGCGCTCCCGAGCTGATCAAGTATCTCGGTAATGCAAGGGAGGGGATAGGCATCGGCGACAGATTTCTCATTGAGTGCGCGGTAGTCGATGACGACGCGCCATTGCTTGTTGCCCAAGGAGTCCGGTTTCTTTGGGACAACCCACAATGGCGAATTATATGGTGATTTTGACGGAGAGATGACACCATTTTGTAAAAATTTGTCGACTTGTCGTCGAATCTCCTCCTTATGAGCTGGTGGGAAACGGTATTGTTTCACATTGACGGGGCGGTCGTCGACGGTTGGAATCTTGTGCGTGGTTGCTGACGTATGCCCTAATTTATCCCCCTCAATGTGAAAAAGCTCCTGCGTGCTTTGAACGAGACGGACGACGTGCTCTCTTTCCTCTGCGTTGAGGTGGTCGAGACGGAGGAGACTAAGAATTCGATCTAAGCGAGATTTCGAAAGGTTGGCGGATTTCGATGTTTGTTTTAACGGCGCCTGTTGTACATTATTTTTAACCGCCTGAGCATAGGAGATTTGCTGAGTATTCGCGATTTTGCAACGCGAAGGAGGAGTTTCGATTGTCGAATATGGTGTCTGATTCGAGAAAGAAATAGAAGTTTTCCCTTTTTGGGATGAGCCGATCGGTACGGCGGATACGTTGGATTTAGTAGATTTAGAAAAAACCGGATACAGCGACGGACTATCCTCCTTATGGAGGGGAGTCATGATTTGCGCGGGCTCAAGTATGATTTCTGGTAACGCGATTTCGACGGCGCGGTCGGATGAATTAATTATTCGAGTTACCGCTTTGCCCCGAATTACTCTGACGAGAGCGTTTCCGAAAAATATACCCGGCGCAAGATCGATACGAGGAATTATACCTTCCGCGAGATTCGAATTACCTACGCGGACCTTGATACCGATATTTGATCTCGGCGGAATGGAGATACGGTCTCCTGACTTCGGAGAAGCTGCTTTGTCTTGCGTTCGAAGCTTCGATTTCGTTGTTGCATCGCGTTTCAGCGGAGGCGATGATTTACGCGGCGGGCGCGGCGGCGGAGGGGGAATAGATTCCGTGCGCGGCGCTTGTTTACGTTTCGGCGATAGGAGAGGCTTTATTTTCGACTCCGGTGACGGTTCCTCGAGTGCTTCGATATCGTCTTCGAAAGGGATTCTCTTACCATTCCATTTGATTATTTTATTTGGAAAAGAGATTTCTGCGTCCATACAGAACCCGGAGCCGAGGATCCCGCTTGGTTTAAGGGGAAAATCATCCTCGACCACATTAAAAGGGACGACGCGACCGAAAATGACAAGATTCACCGTCCCTAAGGTTGCGGTTTTGCCATCGGTTACCCCTGTTATTATTACGATCTCGGACTTATCGATTCGCGCGGATGCTTTTAGAGCCGAACGTTTTATAATATTTATTTCCGCTCCAGTGTCCACCATGAAGCGAGTTGGTGAAATTAGAAGATCGGATTTTAGAATTACGTTTGGCGTGCTAGTTTTTCCGGTTATGTTTATCGCGGCGTTTCGTCGATTTCCGCGTTGGAGTTGTTCGCGGCGAGAGGACGGACTTGGTGCGCGGCCTCGCCACCTGTCTCGCGGCGGGTGCGGAGGCCATTGTCGTTTCCCGAATTTTTATTTACCGCGTTGTTGTACTGCCTTTTTCGGCACTCGCCTATTTCGTGCCCCGGGGTCTTGCAATAGCGACAAAATTTGGGCGCGTCCCTGGCTACGATTTGTCTCGGTCGTTCGTACGCGGGGCCTCGAGTAGGAGGCGGTACGTCCCTGGATCGCAAGTATTCCTGCGGTCGGTACGGCGATGGCGGTCTGAGCCGACACTCGGTCGCGTAATGTCCGATATTATTGCATTTTCGGCAAATAATTTCGGCTGGTTTTTCGCGCGATTCTGGTCGCGCGACACGCGATCTACCTAGCCGGTTGCAATCACGTTCGTGCATTTGATAGAGCTCCCGCGCTCGAGCGAACGTTTCTCGCAATGTACCGAATGAATTTACCGTCATTTGCATCCGAATTTCTGGAATGAGACCGTCTTTAAAACATTGTAATGTGAGCGCGTCTACGTCATCGAGCGATTCCGGTGTGTCTCGTCGAGCAAGCCTTTCGCAATCAATTATAGCGGTTCTAAGATCTTTTACTCGACCGATGTAATCTAGAATGTGCTCGTTCGCGCGCATAAATATATTGGCAAGTTCACCCCGATAATGATGAGCTGATTTTACGGAGCAAAATGTGCTGCGAAGAACGTCCGTTAATTCGAGTATTGTGTAACACGGCTCGTCTTCTAGCGCGGCGTAGGCACGACCCTTGAGTTTTCCCTTAAGCAGGCGTGTGAAGGTTCGCTCGCACCCATTAGGGATAAGCTCATAAGCGCGTTTACACGCTCGGGTAAACTGAAGAATGGGAATGTTCTGACCGTCGAATGTCGGCACGGCTTCGAGGGCCTGCTTAAGCGATAGCTCGTCGTGTTGCGAACTATTTGTATTGAAATCAGAGCTCGAATTATGTGCGGAAAGCGGATTTCCCCGAGGAATATCCAGCGAAACGGTATCGTCGCGCGTTAAATCAGGCGTTCTGCGAATAGATTCTAATTCACGGCGTAAAATTTCTATTTGCTGGAGCAACGCGGCATTACTCGGATCGGTCGCTTTCGTATTTTTCGCGGAAGTATTTTGTTGCGCGGTACTAGGAAGAGGCTCGGCGATAGCGTCTTGGAAATCAAGCGTTCTGCTAGTGCGTTTTTCGCGTTCAGAATCGGCCATCGCGGCGGCTCGCTGTGTCTGCTGGCGCGTTTTTGTCGGAGTCCGGGTTGCCATATCTAGTTTCGCGGTTCCTTTCGGCGGAATTTCCGGAGGAAACGCGTGGCTATCCCACCGCTGTCACCAAAAATAACTTTCGTGTCACGTCCCGAGGTGCGGTTGCGCTCGCAACGGTGGCACAAAGTCGTAACCGTTCCCGAAAATAACGCGAATTGCGTCCGGACCGGGTTCGTTGGCGTTTCGGACTCGATAAAACGGTAACTAACACTAAACTTACCTTGCGAAGGCTTGATTCCGCTGTCTGATTTCTCTTTCCAGGTACCTGAAACGCCTTGGATCCGCAACCGGGATGGCGGCGGCGTACGGCTGGAACGGAGGTACGGGTCGTGCGGCGAAGGAAACCTCCTTCACAGGAACCAGGACTCGAACGCAGGAAATTGAATATTCTGGTGCATCACCCACGTATTCCCGAGCGAGACGACGAATAAACTCTCTCCTCCCCGCGCGTCGTGTACGCTTTGTCGGAGGTGCAAGGCTCGTCGAGAATACTTGAACTTCGGTCGAGTACGGCGCGGCTAAGCGTTGGTTCGCTCTAGCTTACCGGGATCAACCTGGGCGCAAGATATTCTGTATACGGTAGAAGTGAGGATGGAGCAACTAAGCGCTGGTTCGCTCTAGTCGTCGAGCCTCAAGACTATCGCAGATGAGATATAGAAATAGAATAATCGCGAGCGTACCCGTGGAGTAGAATTAAGGAATTGTATTTGGACTCGAATAAAGATACTTTGAATCTGGTAAAAATAAACTATATTCTATGATTTCACTATACTAAATACACTTGACTAAGTTCTAAGTTACTGACTAGCGATTACAATGAGAATTAGAAATAGTATAAAGTATCGAATGGACTCCGCTATGGGAGTATGGATAGAGACGAATGCATTAGAGCTAATTGCTCGTTGCGAATGAGCCTATTGCTCGGATCGGAAGTGCATCGTTCGGATGCTGGATTAGAACTCTCCAGTTCGGAGATGAGATTGGAACTCTCCAGTTCGGAGATGAGTTGGGAACTCTCCGGTTCGGAGATGAGACGCGAACTGACTCTCGGATCTCGCGTCCGCGACCTCCTCGGGTCGCGCGGCGCGCGAGTCGCTGGGCCCTCGCGGTGGGGCGGACGGTCGGAGTAGGGCGGCCGCTCGGCCCTCGTGGTGGGGCGGCCGTTCGGAGTGGGGCGCGGCCCGCGTTAAGCGTGAGCCGCGAGCGTCGAGTGTGCGCGCGAGTGCACGGAACATAACCGTGCATGAATAAAATATATACATATATTTACTTAAATCTAGGTGTGTGTTGGTGTGTATGTACATAGGTGAGTAGTGTGCTTATTCTAATCCCACATGTACGAGAAGTACGTATAGGGCTTCGTGATCGCTGGGGATTCGACCCAGTATGTGTCGGAGAGCTCCTCGCCCTCGTAATACGGGGTGAAGTCCTCCCCCTCGTGTGTGGAGATCGCGCGTGGGCGCGGCATGCTGCATCCCTCTTCCCTCTCGTACCTTTGTCTCCTTCTGTAGGGACGGCGAGTCGGCGGGTGGCCCGTGTGCAGGGGCTCCGGATACGGATGCTGGGGATGATGAGGTGGACGCCGGAGGGTGGCAGGCGGTACGCCTGACGTTACACATGACACTTCGCAAATCATATTATATCTTACCATGAAACATAGAAATGAGATGCGATATCGCGTTTTAAGAATCATATGAACTCTATTGCTACGATACGTAGACATCTTCAAACGCTATTTCCTAGCGAGGAAGTGTCGCATTTACATTCATTTGAAGTGTAGACGCGGAATACATGTCACTTCGCAATGTATATTATATCTTATCATGAAACATAGATATGAGATTCAATATCTCGTTTTAAGAAGCATTTGAACTCTATTGCTTCGATACATAGACATCTGCAATCGCTATTTCCTTTCAAGGAAGTGTTGCATTTACATTCATTTGAAGTGTAGACGAGGAATACATGACACTTCGCAAATCATATTATATCTTACCATGAAACAAAGAAATGAGTTGCGATATCGCGTTTTAAGAATCATAAGAACTCTATTGCTACGATACGTAGACATCTGCAAACGCTATTTCGTTGCAAGGAAGTGTCGCATTTACATTCATTTGAATCGTAGACGAGGAATACATGACACTTCGCAAATCATATTATATCTTACCATGCAACATAGAAATGAGATGCGATATCGCGTTTTAAGAAGCATTAGAAAGCTGTTGCTACGATACGTAGACATCTGCAAACGCTATTTCCTAGCGAGGAAGTGTCGCATTTACATTCATTTGAAGTGTAGACGAGGAATACATGACACTTCGCAAATCATATTATATCTTACCATGAAACATAGAAATGAGATGCGATATCGCGTTTTAAGAATCATATGAACTCTATTGCTACGATACGTAGACATCTTCAAACGCTATTTCCTAGCGAGGAAGTGTCGCATTTACATTCATTTGAAGTGTAGACGCGGAATACATGACACTTCGCAATGTATATTATATCTTATCATGAAACATAGATATGAGATTCAATATCTCGTTTTAAGAAGCATTTGAACTCTATTGCTTCGATACATAGACATCTGCAATCGCTATTTCCTTTCAAGGAAGTGTTGCATTTACATTCATTTGAAGTGTAGACGAGGAATACATGACACTTCGCAAATCATATTATATCTTACCATGAAACAAAGAAATGAGATGCGATATCGCGTTTTAAGAATCATAAGAACTCTATTGCTACGATACGTAGACATCTGCAAACGCTATTTCGTTGCAAGGAAGTGTCGCATTTACATTCATTTGAATCGTAGACGAGGAATACATGACACTTCGCAAATCATATTATATCTTACCATGCAACATAGAAATGAGATGCGATATCGCGTTTTAAGAAGCATTAGAAAGCTATTGCTACGATACGTAGACATCTGCAAACGCTATTTCCTAGCGAGGAAGTGTCGCATTTACATTCATTTGAAGTGTAGACGAGGAATACATGACACTTCGCAAATCATATTATATCTTACCATGAAACATAGAAATGAGATGCGATATCGCGTTTTAAGAATCATATGAACTCTATTGCTACGATACGTAGACATCTTCAAACGCTATTTCCTAGCGAGGAAGTGTCGCATTTACATTCATTTGAAGTGTAGACGCGGAATACATGACACTTCGCAAATCATATTATATCTTACCATGAAACATAGAAATGAGATGCGATATCGCGTTTTAAGAATCATAAGAACTCTATTGCTACGATACGTAGACATTTGCAAACGCTATTTCCTTGCAATGAAGTGTCGCATTTACATTCATTTGAATCGTAGACGAGGAATGCATAACACTTCGCAAATCATATTACATCTTACCATGAAACATAGAAATGAGATGCGATATCGCGTTTTAAGAAGCATTAGAACTCTATTGCTACGATACCTAGACATCTGCAGACGCTATTTCCTAGCAAGGAAGTGTCGCATTTACATTCATTTGAAGTGTAGACGCGGAATACATGACACTCGCAAATCATATTATATCTTACCATGAAACATAGAAATGAGATGCGACATCGCGTTTTAAGAATCATATGAACTCTATTGCTACGATACGTAGACATCTGCAAACGCTATTTCCTAGCGAGGAAGTGTCGCATTTACATTCATTTGAATCGTAGACGAGGAATGCATAACACTTCGCAAATCATATTACATCTTACCATGAAACATAGAAATGAGATGCGATATCGCGTTTTAAGAAGCATTAGAACTCTATTGCTACGATACCTAGACATCTGCAGACGCTATTTCCTAGCAAGGAAGTGTCGCATTTACATTCATTTGAAGTGTAGACGAGGAATACATGACACTTCGCAAATCATATTATATCTTACGATGAAACATAGAAATGAGATGCGACATCGCGTTTTAAGAATCATATGAACTCTATTGCTACGATACGTAGACATCTGCAAACGCTATTTCCTAGCGAGGAAGTGTCGCATTCACATTCATTTGAAGTGTAGACGAGGAATACATGACCCTTCGCAAATCATATTATATCTTACCATGAAACATAGAAATGAGATGCGATATCGCGTTCTAAGAAGCATTAGAACTTTATAGCTACGATAGGTAGACATCTGCAAACGCTATTTCCTTGCAAGGAAGTGTCGCATTTACATTCATTTGAAGTGTAGACGAGGAATACATGACACTTCGCAAATCATATTATATCTTACTATGAAACATAGAAATGAGATGCGATATCGCGTTTTAAGAAGCATTAGAAATCTATTGCTACGATACGTAGACATCTGCAAACGCTATTTCCTAGCGATGAAGTGTCGCATTCACATTCATTTGAAGTGTAGACGAGGAATACATGACACTTCGCAAATAATATTATATCTTACCATAAAACATAGATATGAGATGCAATATCTAGTTTTAAGAAGCTTTTGAACTCTATTGCTTCGATACGTAGATATCTGCAATCGCTATTTCCTTTCAAGGAAGTGTCGCATTTACATTCGTTTGAATCGTAGACGAGGAATGCATAACACTTCGCAATGTATATTATATCTTATCATGAAACATAGATATAAGATGCAATATCTCGTTTTAAGAAGCATTTGAACTCTATTTCTTCGATACGTAGACATCTGCAATCGCTACTTCCTTGCAAGGAAGTGTCGCATTTACATTCACTTGAAGTGTAGGCGAGGAATACATAACACTTCGCAAATAATTTTACATCCTACCATGAAACATAGAAATTAGATGCGATATCGCGTTTTAAGAAGCATTAGAACTCTATTGCTAATATACCTAGACATCTGCAGACGCTATTTCCTAGCAAGGAAGTGTCGCATTTACATTCATTTCAAGTGTAGACGAGGAATACATGACACTTCGCAAATCATATTATATCTTACCATGAAACAAAGAAATGAGATGCGATATCGCGTTTTAAGAATCATAAGAACTCTATTGCTACGATACGTAGACATCTGCAAACGCTATTTCGTTGCAAGGAAGTGTCGCATTTACATTCATTTGAATCGTAGACGAGGAATACATGACACTTCGCAAATCATATTATATCTTACCATGCAACATAGAAATGAGATGCGATATCGCGTTTTAAGAAGCATTAGAAAGCTATTGCTACGATACGTAGACATCTGCAAACGCTATTTCCTAGCGAGGAAGTGTCGCATTTACATTCATTTGAAGTGTAGACGAGGAATACATGACACTTCGCAAATCATATTATATCTTACCATGAAACATAGAAATGAGATGCGATATCGCGTTTTAAGAATCATATGAACTCTATTGCTACGATACGTAGACATCTTCAAACGCTATTTCCTAGCGAGGAAGTGTCGCATTTACATTCATTTGAAGTGTAGACGCGGAATACATGACACTTCGCAAATCATATTATATCTTACCATGAAACATAGAAATGAGATGCGATATCGCGTTTTAAGAATCATAAGAACTCTATTGCTGCGATACGTAGACATCTGCAAACGCTATTTCCTTGCAAGGAAGTGTCGCATTTACATTCATTTGAATCGTAGACGAGGAATACATGACACTTCGCAAATCATATTATATCTTACCATGCAACATAGAAATGAGATGCGATATCGCGTTTTAAGAAGCATTAGAAAGCTGTTGCTACGAAACGTAGACATCTGCAAACGCTATTTCCTAGCGAGGAAGTGTCGCATTTACATTCATTTGAAGTGTAGACGAGGAATACATGACACTTCGCAAATCATATTATATCTTACCATGAAACATAGAAATGAGATGCGATATCGCGTTTTAAGAATCATATGAACTCTATTGCTACGATACGTAGACATCTTCAAACGCTATTTCCTAGCGAGGAAGTGTCGCATTTACATTCATTTGAATCGTAGACGAGGAATGCATAACACTTCGCAAATCATATTACATCTTACCATGAAACATAGAAATGAGATGCGATATCGCGTTTTAAGAAGCATTAGAACTCTATTGCTACGATACCTAGACATCTGCAGACGCTATTTCCTAACAAGGAAGTGTCGCATTTACATTCATTTGAAGTGTAGACGCGGAATACATGACACTTCGCAAATCATATTATATCTTACCATGAAACATAGAAATGAGATGCGACATCGCGTTTTAAGAATCATATGAACTCTATTGCTACGATACGTAGACATCTGCAAACGCTATTTCCTAGCGAGGAAGTGTCGCATTTACATTCATTTGAATCGTAGACGAGGAATGCATAACACTTCGCAAATTGTAACGTCAGGCGTACCGCCTGCCACCCTCCGGCGTCCACCTCATCATCCCCAGCATCCGTATCCGGAGCCCCTGCACACGGGCCACCCGCCGACTCGCCGTCCTTACAGAAGGAGACAAAGGTACGAGAGGGAAGAAGGATGCAGCATGCCGCGCCCACGCGCGATCTCCACACACGACGGGGAGGACTTCACCCCGTATTACGAGGGCGAGGAGCTCTCCGACACATACTGGGTCGAATCCCCAGCGATCACGAAGCCCTATACGTACTTCTCGTACATGTGGGATTAGAATAAGCACACTACTCACCTATGTACATACACACCAACACACACCTAGATTTAAGTAAATATATGTATATATTTTATTCATGCACGGTTATGTTCCGTGCACTCGCGCGCACACTCGACGCTCGCGGCTCACGCTTAACGCGGGCCGCGCCCCACTCCGAACGGCCGCCCCACCACGAGGGCCGAGCGGCCGCCCTACTCCGACCGTCCGCCCCACCGCGAGGGCCCAGCGACTCGCGCGCCGCGCGACCCGAGGAGGTCGCGGACGCGAGATCCGAGAGTCAGTTCCAATCTCACCTCCGAACGGGAGAGTTGGTATCTCATCTCCGAACTGGAGAGTTGCTAACTCATCTCCGAACCGAGGAGTTCTAATCCAGCATCCGAACGATGCACTTCCGATCCGAGCAATAGGCTCATTCGCAACGAGCAATTAGCTCTAATGCATTCGTCTCTATCCATACTCCCATAGCGGAGTCCATTCGATACTTTATACTATTTCTAATTCTCATTGTAATCGCTAGTCAGTAACTTAGAACTTAGTCAAGTGTATTTAGTATAGTGAAATCATAGAATATAGGTTATTTTTACCAGATTCAAAGTATCTTTATTCGAGTTCAAATACAATTCCTTAATTCTACTCCACGGGTACGCTCGCGATTATTCTATTTCTATATCTCATCTGCGATAGTCTTGAGGCTCGACGACTAGAGCGAACCAGCGCTTAGTTGCTCCATCCTCACTTCTACCGTATACAGAATATCTTGCGCCCAGGTTGATCCCGGTAAGCTAGAGCGAACCAACGCTTAGCCGCGCCGTACTCGACCGAAGTTCAAGTATTCTCGACGAGCCTTGCACCTCCGACAAAGCGTACACGACGCGCGGGGAGGAGAGAGTTTATTCGTCGTCTCGCTCGGGAATACGTGGGTGATGCACCGGAATATTCAATTTCCTGCGTTCGAGTCCTGGTTCCTGTGAAGGAGGTTTCCTTCGCCGCACGACCCGTACCTCCGTTCCAGCCGTACGCCGCCGCCATCCCGGTTGCGGATCCAAGGCGCTCCAGGTACCTGGAAAGAGAAATCAGACAGCGGAATCAAGCCTTCGCAAGGTAAGTTTAGTGTTAATTACCGTTTTATCGAGTCCGAAACGCCAACGAACCCGGTCCGGACGCAATTCGCGTTATTTTCGGGAACGGTTACGACTTTGTGCCACCGTTGCGAGCGCAACCGCACCTCGGGACGTGACACGAAAGTTATTTTTGGTGACAGCGGTGGGATAGCCACGCGTTTCCTCCGGAAATTCCGCCGAAAGGAACCGCGAAACTAGATATGGCAACCCGGACTCCGACAAAAACACGCCAGCAGACACAGCGAGCCGCCGCGATGGCCGATTCTGAACGCGAAAAACGCACTAGCAGAACGCTTGATTTCCAAGACGCTATCGCCGATCCTCTTCCTAGTACCGCGCAACAAAATACCTCAGCGAAAAATACGAAAGCGACCGATCAGAGTAATGCCGCGTTGCTCCAGCAAATAGAAATTCTACGCCGTGAATTAGAATCTATTCGCAGAACGCCTGATTTAACGCGCGACGATACTGCTTCTCTAGATATTCCTCGGGGAAATCCGCTTTCCGGACATAATTCGAGCTCCGACTCCAATACAAATAGTTCGCAACACGACGAGCTATCGCTTAAGCAGGCCCTCGAAGCCGTGCCGACATTCGATGGTCAGAACATTCCCATTCTTCAGTTTACCCGAGCGTGTAAACGCGCTTATGAGCTTATCCCTAATGGGTGCGAGCGAACTTTCACACGCCTGCTTAAGGGAAAACTCAAGGGTCGTGCCTACGCCGCGCTAGAAGACGAGCCGTGTTACACAATACTCGAATTAACGGACGTTCTTCGCAGCACATTTTGCTCCGTAAAATCAGCTCATCATTATCGGGGTGAACTTGCTAATATATTTATGCGCGCGAACGAGCACATTCTAGATTACATCGGTCGAGTAAAAGATCTTAGAACCGCTATAATTGATTGCGAGAGGCTTGCTCGACGAGACACACCGGAATCGCTCGATGACGTAGACGCGCTCACTCTACAATGTTTTAAAGACGGTCTCATTCCGGAAATTCGAATGCAAATGACGATAAATTCATTCGGCACATTGAGAGAAACGTTCGCTCGAGCGCGGGAGCTCTATCAAATGCACGAACGTGATTGCAACCGACTAGGTAGATCGCGTGCCGCGCGATCAGAATCGCGCGAAAAACCAGCCGAAATTATTTGCCGAAAATGCAATAATATCGGACATTACGCGACCGAGTGTCGGCTCAGACCGCCATCGCCGTACCGACCGCAGGAATACTTGCGATCCAGGGACGTACCGCCTCCTACTCGAGGCCCCGCGTACGAACAACCGAGACAAATCGTAGCCAGGGACGCGCCTAAATTTTGTCGCTATTGCAAGACCCCGGGGCACGAAATAGGCGAGTGCCGCAAAAGACAGTACAACAACGCGGTAAATAAAAATTCGGGAAACGACAATGGCCTCCGCACCCGCCGCGAGACAGGTGGCGAGGCCGCGCATCAAGTCCGTCCTCTCGCCGCGAACAACTCCAACGCGGAAATCGACGAAACGCCGCGATAAATATAACCGGAAAAACTAGCACGCCAAACGTAATTCTAAAATCCGATCTTCTAATTTCACCAACTCGCTTCATGGTGGACACTGGGGCGGAAATAAATATTATAAAACGTTCGGCTCTAAAAGCATCCGCGCGAATCGATAAGTCCGAGATCGTCATAATAACAGGGGTAACCGATGGCAAAACCGCAACCTTAGGGACGGTGAATCTTGTCATTTTCGGTCGCGTCGTTCCTTTTAATGTGGTCGAGGATGATTTTCCCCTTAAACCAAGCGGGATCCTCGGCTCCGGGTTCTGTATGGACGCAGAAATCTCTTTTCCAAATAAAATAATCAAATGGAATGGTAAGAGAATTCCTTTCGAAGACGATATCGAAGCACTCGAGGAACCGTCACCGGAGTCGAAAATAAAGCCTCTCCTATCGCCGAAACGTAAACAAGCGCCGCGCACGGAATCTATTCCCCCTCCGCCGCCGCGCCCGCCGCGTAAATCATCGCCTCCGCTGAAACGCGATGCAGCAACGAAATCGAAGCTTCGAACGCAAGACAAAGCAGCTTCTCCGAAGTCAGGAGACCGTATCTCCATTCCGCCGAGATCAAATATCGGTATCAAGGTCCGCGTAGTTAATTCGAATCTCGCGGAAGGTATAATTCCTCGTATCGATCTTGCGCCGGGCATATTTTTCGGAAACGCTCTCGTCAGAGTAATTCGGGGCAAAGCGGTAACTCGAATAATTAATTCATCCGACCGCGCCGTCGAAATCGCGTTACCAGAAATCGTACTTGAGCCCGCGCAAATCATGACTCCCCTCCATAAGGAGGAAAGTCCGTCGCTCTATCCGGTTTTTTCTAAATCTACTAAATCCAACGTATCCGCCGTACCGATCGGCTCATCCCAAAAAGGGAAAACTTCTATTTCTTTCTCGAATCAGACACCATATTCGACAATCGAAACTCCTCCTTCGCGTTGCAAAATCGCGAATACTCAGCAAATCTCCTATGCTCAGGCGGTTAAAAATAATATACAACAGGCGCCGTTGAAACAAACATCGAAATCCGCCAATCCTTCGAAATCTCGCTTAGATCGAATTCTTAGTCTCCTCCGTCTCGACCACCTCAACGCAGAGGAAAGAGAGCACGTCGTCCGTCTCGTTCAAAGCACGCAGGAGCTTTTTCACATTGAGGGGGATAAATTAGGGCATACGTCAGCAACCACGCACAAGATTCCAACCGTCGACGACCGCCCCGTCAATGTGAAACAATACCGTTTCCCACCAGCTCATAAGGAGGAGATTCGACGACAAGTCGACAAATTTTTACAAAATGGTGTCATCTCTCCGTCAAAATCACCATATAATTCGCCATTGTGGGTTGTCCCAAAGAAACCGGACTCCTTGGGCAACAAGCAATGGCGCGTCGTCATCGACTACCGCGCACTCAATGAGAAATCTGTCGCCGATGCCTATCCCCTCCCTTGCATTACCGAGATACTTGATCAGCTCGGGAGTGCGAAGTATTTTAGTACATTCGATCTCGCGAGCGGATTTCACCAGATCCCAATGGAGCCCGCCGATGCTCCTAAAACTGCTTTTTCGACGCCTCACGGGCATTATGAATTTAAAAGAATGCCATTCGGATTAAAAAATGCGCCAGCAACGTTCCAACGACTTATGGACAATGTCCTGTCCGGTCTCCAGGGGAACGAAATTTTCGTCTATTTGGACGACATTGTTATCTACGCTAGCTCTCTTCAAGAACATCGACTTAAATTCGATAAATTAACTCAACGGCTCAAAGAAGCTAATTTAGTATTGCAGCCGGATAAGTGCGAATTCTTGAGGAGAGAAGTAAGCTATTTGGGTCATATTATCAGTGAGCACGGTGTAAAACCTGACCCTGCGAAAATTAGCGCCGTCAAAAATTTTCCGCGCCCGCGCAACGCGAAACAGATCAAACAATTCCTCGGGCTCGCGGGATACTACAGGCGGTTCATCGCAAATTTTTCCAATATTGCTAAGCCTCTAACGAATTTGTTAAAAAAGGACGCGCCCTTTGTATGGCGTAACGAGCATGAGAATTCATTCGTCAAACTCCGAGATTGCCTATGCGAAGCGCCTATCTTGCAGTACCCCAACTTTAAACAACCATTCGTGATAACGACCGACGCGTCCGCCGAAGCTATTGGTGCTATCTTGAGTCAAGGACCAATAGGCCGCGACTTGCCAATCGCGTACACGTCGCGACTGTTAAACGCTGCGGAGAAAAACTACTCCACGATCGAGAAGGAGTGTCTGGCGATTGTCTACGCCGTCCATTACTTTCGTCCATACATATACGGTAATCAATTCAAACTCGTTACCGACCATCGACCGTTAGTGTGGATGAATTCGGTCAAGGACCCGTCAAGTAGACTCGTACGGTGGAGGCTTAAGTTAGCGGAATTTGACTACGAGATGGTCTATAAAAGTGGAAAAACGAACCTTAATGCGGACGCATTGTCGCGGAATCCCGCTCAAATTTTTCCGCTCTCGTATTCAGAAAACTCGGAGGACGACATCTTCGATGTACCTCCGGAAACCCGTAAAAAGTATACCACACTAGCGCCTCCTCCTACTCCGGTAACATCAGAACCTGAATTACCGACTCCAGGCACGTCCTTCCGTACCAACACAGCACCACCTCCGCAAGTCGCCAGCGACAGCACCGACTTCTATACTCCTGCTCCAAATGAATTTTTCCGACGCGAACCCCTATTTAATTTCAGCCGTGACGCATTATCAACGCGACGAGACAATGTAGTTGTCTTCGTCACGCAATCTGGGCACCCCTATGACACGGGCGCCAAAGATCTAGCGAACGCTGAAAAATTCCTTCCAAACAAAAATCACGTTCTTACCAAAGCCAAAGTCATACAAATCGGAAACGAATTCCAAATCCAGCTTCCAATCATCGAACATTCCACCAGATCAATCAATTTCCAGACCGTAATAGAAACATTCAGATCCTTGTGCGACGTTGTAAACGAATTACAATTACAAACATTTAGTATCGCACAAACCTATCTAGACTCCGTATCCTGGTCCCGAATCCAGAAAATCCTTCAGGACCTGTTTTATGAAACAACTGTCCAGATTACGGTCTGCCAGGGCCTCATTAAAACCCCTTCGGTCGAAGAGCGACTGAAAATAATAAGAGAAAACCACGACTCCCCTGTGGGAGGTCACAAAGGGGTTAATAAAACTTATTCTCGCATCAGACAACAATACTTTTGGCCAAACATGAAAACACAAATACAAGAATATATTGGCAAATGTAAAAGTTGTCAGACAGAGAAACTGGTCCGGGTAAAGACCAGACAGCCTCTCACTTTAACCGACACCCCTGGCAGGGCATTCGATAAGATTTCAATGGACGTAATGGGTCCTCTTCCCGAAACTTCCGACGGTTATACAAGTATCCTCACGATCCAAGATCTCCTCACTAAATACTCAGTCGCAGTTCCTCTCAAAACCACCACCGCAGTAGACATTGCCGAAGCTTTAATAAAAGAATTCATTTGTAAGTACGGATGCCCGAAAGGCATACTCACGGACCAAGGTTCGAACTTTATAAATAGCTTGATTAAAGCCATAGCAATCAAATTCCGTATTAAGCAATACAAGTCCACTGCGTTCCATCCACAGACAAACGGGTCCGTTGAACGATCTCACCACGTCCTGGCCGAATATCTGAAGCATTACATAGAGTCGAGTAACGATTGGGTGAATTGGTTACCGTATGCAATGTTTTCATACAACACCAGTGTGCACGAGGGTACATTATACACCCCACACGAACTAGTGTTCGGCAGGATAGCTAGGACGCCGTCAGCCACTCCTTTTCAGGACAGCTCTGATAACGAAACTTATAGCGACTATCTTATACAACTTCAGGAGAAAATCTCGAAATCTCAGGATTTGGCTAAAGCCAATCTAGACAATGCGAAACGCCGTTCTAAATATTATTATGACCGAAATCTCAATGTCCAAAACTTCGAGGTAGGCCAATGGGTCTATCTTTTAAAAGAGCCGAACAAACATAAGTTCCAGGCACAGTATTCTGGACCGTACCGTATCCTCGAAATTTTGGGCAATTGTAATGTTAAGCTGAATGTAAAAGGGCGCCATAAAATTGTTCATACGAACAAAATCAAAAACGAATGCATAGTATGCAGAGTGTGGATGCTAGTGAAAGAAAAGTGCGAAAAACTGAAAATGAAGTCAGTGAGAGCAGTGACATTCAAACGAACGCTGAAAGTGAAAGCGACGAAAGTGCCTGCAATCCGAAGGAAGCCCGCAGTCACGGTCCAATCTCCAAACGTTATCGCCAGGATCAACCAGGCGAAAAACCTCAGATTCCGCAGCATCCAGCCGACAGGACACAGGACCAAGAGAAGGATCCAGCATCCCGAAATCTACCCAACAGACAAGAGATCTCGGCATGGCCGAGATTCTTTTTCCAAAGGGGGTGGTGTAACGTCAGGCGTACCGCCTGCCACCCTCCGGCGTCCACCTCATCATCCCCAGCATCCGTATCCGGAGCCCCTGCACACGGGCCACCCGCCGACTCGCCGTCCCTACAGAAGGAGACAAAGGTACGAGAGGGAAGAGGGATGCAGCATGCCGCGCCCACGCGCGATCTCCACACACGAGGGGGAGGACTTCACCCCGTATTACGAGGGCGAGGAGCTCTCCGACACGTACTGGGTCGAATCCCCAGCAATCACGAAGCCCTATACGTACTTCTCGTACATGTGGGATTAGAATAAGCACACTACTCACCTATGTACATACACACCAACACACACCTAGATTTAAGTGAATATATGTATATATTTTATTCATGCACGGTTATGTTCCGTGCACTCGCGCGCACACTCGACGCTCGCGGCTCACGCTTAACGCGGGCCGCGCCCCACTCCGAACGGCCGCCCCACCACGAGGGCCGAGCGGCCGCCCTACTCCGACCGTCCGCCCCACCGCGAGGGCCCAGCGACTCGCGCGCCGCGCGACCCGAGGAGGTCGCGGACGCGAGATCCGAGAGTCAGTTCCAATCTCACCTCCGAACTGGAGAGTTGGTATCTCATCTCCGAACTGGAGAGTTCGTATCTCATCTCCGAACCGAGGAGTTCTAATCCAGCATCCGAACGATGCACTTCCGATCCGAGCAATAGGCTCATTCGCAACGAGCAATTAGCTCTAATGCATTCGTCTCTATCCATACTCCCATAGCGGAGTCCATTCGATACTTTATACTATTTCTAATTCTCATTGTAATCGCTAGTCAGTAACTTAGAATTTAGTCAAGTGTATCTAGTATAGTGAAATCATAGAATATAGTTTATTTTTACCAGATTCAAAGTATCTTTATTCGAGTTCAAATACAATTCCTTAATTCTACTCCACGGGTACGCTCGCGATTATTCTATTTCTATATCTCATCTGCGATAGTCTTGAGGCTCGACGACTAGAGCGAACCAGCGCTTAGTTGCTCCATCCTCACTTCTACCGTATACAGAATATCTTGCGCCCAGGTTGATCCCGGTAAGCTAGAGCGAACCAACGCTTAGCCGCGCCGTACTCGACCGAAGTTCAAGTATTCTCGACGAGCCTTGCACCTCCGACAAAGCGTACACGACGCGCGGGGAGGAGAGAGTTTATTCGTCGTCTCGCTCGGGAATACGTGGGTGACGCACCGGAATATTCAATTTCCTGCGTTCGAGTCCTGGTTCCTGTGAAGGAGGTTTCCTTCGCCGCACGACCCGTACCTCCGTTCCAGCCGTACGCCGCCGCCATCCCGGTTGCGGATCCAAGGCGCTCCAGGTACCTGGAAAGAGAAATCAGACAGTAGAATCAAGCCATCACAAGGTAAGTTTCGTGTTAATTACCGTTTTATCGAGTCCGAAACGCCAACGAACCCGGTCCGGACGCAATTCGCGTTATTTTCGGGAACGGTTACGACTTTGTGCCACCGTTGCGAGCGCAACCGCACCTCGGGACGTGACAATAATATACATTGCGAAGTGTTATGCATTCCTCGACTACGATTCAAGTGAATGGAAATGCGACACTTCCTTGCAAGGAAATAGCGTTTGCAGATGTCTACGTATCGTAGCAATAGAGTTCTTATGATTCTTAAAACGCGATATCGCATCTCATTTCTATGTTTCATGGTAAGATATAATATGATTTGCGAAGTGTCATGTATTCCTCGTCCACACTTCAAATGAATGTGAATGCGACACTTCCTCGCTAGGAAATAGCGTTTGCAGATGTCTACGTATCGTAGCAATAGATTTTATATGATTCTTAGAACGCGATATCGCATCTCATTTCTATGTTTCATGGTAAGATATAACATGATTTGCGAAGTGTTATGTATTCCTCGTCTACACTTCAAATGAATGTAAATGCGACACTTCCTCGCTAGGAAATAGCGTTTGCAGATGTCTACGTATCGTAGCAATAGAGTTCATATGATTCTTAAAACGCGATATCGCATCTCATTTCTATGTTTCATGGTAAGATATAATATGATTTGCGAAGTGTCATGTATTCCTCGTCTACACTTCAAAGGAATGTGAATGCGACACTTCCTCGCTAGTAAATAGCGTTTGCAGATGTCTACGTATCGTAGCAATAGATTTCTAATTCTTCTTAAAACGCGATATCGCATCTCATTTCTATGTTTCATGGTAAGATATAATATGATTTGCGAAGTGTCATGTATTCCTCGTCTACACTTCAAATGAATGTAAATCCGACACTTCCTTGCTAGGAAATAGCGTCTGCAGATGTCTACGTATCGAAGCAATAGAGTTCAAATGCTTCTTAAGACGAGATATTGCATCTCATATCTATGTTTCATGATAAGATATAATATACATTGCGAGGTGTTGTGCATTCCTCGTCTACGATTCAAATGAATGTGAATGCGACCCTTCCTCGCTAGGAAATAGCGTTTGCAGATGTCTACGTATGGTAGCAATAGAGTTCTTATGATTCTTATAACGCGATATCGCATCTCATTTCTATGTTTCATGGTAAGATATAATATGATTTGCGAAGTCTCATGTATTCCTCGTCTACACTTCAAATGAATGTGAATGCGACACTTCCTCGCTAGGAAATAGCGTTTGCAGATGTCTACGTATCGTAGCAATAGAGTTCAGATGATTCTTAAAACGCGATATCGCATCTCATTTCTATGTTTCATGGTAAGATATAACATGATTTGCGAAGTGTTATGTATTCCTCGTCTACACTTCAAATGAATGTGAATGCGATACTTCCTCGCTTGGAAATAGCGTTTGCAGATTTCTACGTATTGTAGCAATAGCTTTCTAATGCTTCTTAAAACGCGATATCGCATCTCATTTCTATGTTTCATGGTAAGATATAATATGATTTGCGAAGTGTCATGTATTCCTCGTCTACACTTCAAATCAATGTGAATGCGATACTTCCTCGCTTGGAAATAGCGTTTGCAGATGTCTACGTATCGAAGCAATAGAGTTCTTATGATTCTTAGAACGCGATATCGCATCTCATTTCTATGTTTCATGGTAAGATATAACATGATTTGCGAAGTGTTATGTATTCCTCGTCTACACTTCAAATGAATGTGAATGCGATACTTCCTCGCTTGGAAATAGCGTTTGCAGATGTCTACGTATCGTAGCAGTAGCTTTCTAATGCTTCTTAAGACGCGATATCGCATCTCATTTCTATGATTCCTGGTAAGATATAATATGATTTGCGAAGTGTCATGTATTCCTCGTCTACGATTCAAATGAATGTAAATGCGACACTTCCTTGCAAGGAAATAGCGTTTGCAGATGTCTACGTATCGTAGCAATAGAGTTCTAATGCTTCTTAAAACGCAATATCGCATCTCATTTCTATGTTTCATGGTAAGATGTAATATGATTTGCGAAGTGTTTTGTATTCCTCGTCTACACTTCAAATGAATGTAAATGCGACACTTCCTTGCAAGGAAGTAGCGATTGCAGATGTCTACGTATCGAAGCAATAGAGTTCAAATGCTTCTTAAAACGAGATATTGCATCTCATATCTATGTTTCATGATAAGATATAATATACATTGCGAAGTGTTATGCATTCCTCGACTACGATTCAAGTGAATGTAAATGCGACACTTCCTTGCAAGGAAATAGCGTTTGCAGATGTCTACGTATCGTAGCAATAGAGTTCTTATGATTCTTAAAACGCGATATCGCATCTCATTTCTATGTTTCATGGTAAGATATAATATGATTTGCGAAGTGTCATGTATTCCTCGTCCACACTTCAAATGAATGTGAATGCGACACTTCCGCGCTAGGAAATAGCGTTTGCAGATGTCTACGTATCGTAGCAATAGAGTTCATATGATTCTTAGAACGCAATATCGCATCTCATTTCTATGTTTCATGGTAAGATATAACATGATTTGCGAAGTGTTATGTATTCCTCGTCTACACTTCAAATGAATGTGAATGCGATACTTCCTCGCTACTAACTAGCGTTTGCAGATGTCTACGTATCGTAGCAATAGAGTTTATATGATTCTTAGAACGCGATATCGCATCTCATTTCTATGTTTCATGGTAAGATATAACATGATTTGCGAAGTGTTATGTATTCCTCGTCTACACTTCAAATGAATGTAAATGCGACACTTCCTCGCTAGGAAATAGCGTTTGCAGATGTCTACGTATCGTAGCAATAGAGTTCATATGATTCTTAAAACGCGATATCGCATCTCATTTCTATGTTTCATGGTAAGATATAATATGATTTGCGAAGTGTTATGTATTCCTCGTCTACACTTCAAAGGAATGTGAATTCGACACTTCCTCGCTAGGAAATAGCGTTTGCAGATGTCTACGTATCGTAGCAATAGCTTTCTAATGCTTCTTAAAACGCGATATCGCATCTCATTTCTATGTTTCATGGTAAGATATAATATGATTTGCGAAGTGTCATGTATTCCTCGTCTACACTTCAAATCAATGTGAATGCGATACTTCCTCGCTTGGAAATAGCGATTGCAGATGTCTACGTATCGAAGCAATAGAGTTCAAATGCTTCTTAAGACGAGATATTGCATCTCATATCTATGTTTCATGATAAGATATAATATACATTGCGAAGTGTTGTGCATTCCTCGTCTACGATTCAAATGAATGTAAATGCGACACTTCCTTGCAAGGAAATAGCGTTTGCAGATGTCTACGTATCGTAGCAATAGAGTTCTTATGATTCTTAAAACGCGATATCGCATCTCATTTCTATGTTTCATGGTAAGATGTAATATGATTTGCGAAGTGTCAAGTATTCCTCGTCTACACTTCAAATGAATGTAAATGCGACACTTCCTTGCAAGGAAGTAGCGATTGCAGATGTCTACGTATCGAAGCAATAGAGTTCAAATGCTTCTTAAAACGAGATATTGCATCTCATATCTATATTTCATGATAAGATATAATATACATTGCGAAGTGTTATGCATTCCTCGACTACGATTCAAGTGAATGTAAATGCGACACTTCCTTGCAAGGAAATAGCGTTTGCAGATGTCTACGTATCGTAGCAATAGAGTTCTAATGCTTCTTAAAACGCGATATCGCATCTCATTTCTATGTTTCATGGTAAGATGTAATATGATTTGCGAAGTGTTTTGTATTCCTCGTCTACACTTCAAATGAATGTAAATGCGACACTTCCTTGCAAGGAAGTAGCGATTGCAGATGTCTACGTATCGAAGCAATAGAGTTCAAATGCTTCTTAAAACGAGATATTGCATCTCATATCTATGTTTCATGATAAGATATAATATACATTGCGAAGTGTTATGCATTCCTCGACTACGATTCAAGTGAATGTAAATGCGACACTTCCTTGCAAGGAAATAGCGTTTGCAGATGTCTACGTATCGTAGCAATAGAGTTCTTATGATTCTTAAAACGCGATATCGCATCTCATTTCTATGTTTCATGGTAAGATATAATATGATTTGCGAAGTGTCATGTATTCCTCGTCCACACTTCAAATGAATGTGAATGCGACACTTCCTCGCTAGGAAATAGCGTTTGCAGATGTCTACGTATCGTAGCAATAGAGTTCATATGATTCTTAGAACGCAATATCGCATCTCATTTCTATGTTTCATGGTAAGATATAACATGATTTGCGAAGTGTTATGTATTCCTCGTCTACACTTCAAATGAATGTGAATGCGATACTTCCTCGCTACTAACTAGCGTTTGCAGATGTCTACGTATCGTAGCAATAGAGTTTATATGATTCTTAGAACGCGATATCGCATCTCATTTCTATGTTTCATGGTAAGATATAACATGATTTGCGAAGTGTTATGTATTCCTCGTCTACACTTCAAATGAATGTAAATGCGACACTTCCTCGCTAGGAAATAGCGTTTGCAGATGTCTACGTATCGAAGCAATAGAGTTCAAATGCTTCTTAAGACGAGATATTGCATCTCATATCTATGTTTCATGATAAGATATAATATACATTGCGAAGTGTTGTGCATTCCTCGTCTACGATTCAAATGAATGTAAATGCGACACTTCCTTGCAAGGAAATAGCGTTTGCAGATGTCTACGTATGGTAGCAATAGAGTTCTTATGATTCTTATAACGCGATATCGCATCTTATTTCTATGTTTCATGGTAAGATATAATATGATTTGCGAAGTGTCATGTATTCCTCGTCTACACTTAAAATGAATGTGAATGCGACACTTCCTCGCTAGGAAATAGCGTTTGCAGATGTCTACGTATCGTAGCAATAGAGTTCAGATGATTCTTAAAACGCGATATCGCATCTCATTTCTATGTTTCATGGTAAGATATAACATGATTTGCGAAGTGTTATGTATTCCACGTCTACACTTCAAATGAATGTGAATGCGATACTTCCTCGCTTGGAAATAGCGTTTGCAGATGTCTACGTATCGTAGCAGTAGCTTTCTAATGCTTCTTAAGACGCAATATCGCATCTCATTTCTATGATTCCTGGTAAGATATAATATGATTTGCGAAGTGTCATGTATTCCTCGTCTACGATTCAAATGAATGTAAATGCGACACTTCCTTGCAAGGAAATAGCGTTTGCAGATGTCTACGTATCGTAGCAATAGATTTCTAATGCTTCTTAAAACGCGATATCGCATCTCATTTCTATGTTTCATGGTAAGATATAATATGATTTCCGAAGTGTCATGTATTCCTCGTCTACACTTCAAATGAATGTAAATCCGACACTTCCTTGCTAGGAAATAGCGTCTGCAGATGTCTACGTATCGAAGCAATAGAGTTCAAATGCTTCTTAAGACGAGATATTGCATCTCATATCTATGTTTCATGATAAGATATAATATACATTGCGAAGTGTTGTGCATTCCTCGTCTACGATTCAAATGAATGTGAATGCGACCCTTCCTCGCTAGGAAATAGCGTTTGCAGATGTCTACGTATCGTAGCAATAGAGTTCATATGATTCTTAGAACGCGATATCGCATCTCATTTCTATGTTTCATGGTAAGATATAATGTCACGTCCCGAGGTGCGGTTGCGCTCGCAACGGTGGCACAAAGTCGTAACCGTTCCCGAAAATAACGCGAATTGCGTCCGGACCGGGTTCGTTGGCGTTTCGGACTCGATAAAACGGTAACTAACACTAAACTTACCTTGCGAAGGCTTGATTCCGCTGTCTGATTTCTCTTTCCAGGTACCTGGAGCGCCTTGGATCCGCAACCGGGATGGCGGCGGGCGTACGGCTGGAACGGAGGTACGGGTCGTGCGGCGAAGGAAACCTCCTTCACAGGTACCAGGACTCGAACGCAGGAAATTGAATATTCTGGTGCATCACCCACGTATTCCCGAGCGAGACGACGAATAAACTCTCTCCTCCCCGCGCGTCGTGTACGCTTTGTCGGAGGTGCAAGGCTCGTCGAGAATACTTGAACTTCGGTCGAGTACGGCGCGGCTAAGCGTTGGTTCGCTCTAGCTTACCGGGATCAACCTGGGCGCAAGATATTCTGTATACGGTAGAAGTGAGGATGGAGCAACTAAGCGCTGGTTCGCTCTAGTCGTCGAGCCTCAAGACTATCGCAGATGAGATATAGAAATAGAATAATCGCGAGCGTACCCGTGGAGTAGAATTAAGGAATTGTATTTGGACTCGAATAAAGATACTTTGAATCTGGTAAAAATAAACTATATTCTATGATTTCACTATACTAAATACACTTGACTAAGTTCTAAGTTACTGACTAGCGATTACAATGAGAATTAGAAATAGTATAAAGTATCGAATGGACTCCGCTATGGGAGTATGGATAGAGACGAATGCATTAGAGCTAATTGCTCGTTGCGAATGAGCCTATTGCTCGGATCGGAAGTGCATCGTTCGGATGCTGGATTAGAACTCCTCGGTTCGGAGATGAGTTAGCAACTCTCCAGTTCGGAGATGAGATTGGAACTCCTCCGTTCGGAGGCGAGATTGGAACTCCTCCGTTCGGAGGCGAGATTGGAACTCCTCCGTTCGGAGGCGAGATTGGAACTCCTCCGTTCGGAGGCGAGATTGGAACTCCTCCGTTCGGAGGCGAGATTGGAACTCCTCCGTTCGGAGGCGAGATTGGAACTCCTCCGTTCGGAGGCGAGATTGGAACTCTCCCGTTCGGAGATGAGATACGAACTGACTCTCGGATCTCGCGTCCGCGACCTCCTCGGGTCGCGCGGCGCGCGAGTCGCTGGGCCCTCGCGGTGGGGCGGACGGTCGGAGTAGGGCGGCCGCTCGGCCCTCGTGGTGGGGCGGCCGTTCGGAGTGGGGCGCGGCCGCGTTAAGCGTGAGCCGCGAGCGTCGAGTGTGCGCGCGAGTGCACGGAACATAACCGTGCATGAATAAAATATATACATATATTTACTTAAATCTAGGTGTGTGTTGGTGTGTATGTACATGTATGAGTAGTGTGCTTATTCTAATCCCACATGTACGAGAAGTACGTATAGGGCTTCGTGATTGCTGGGGATTCGACCCAGTACGTGTCGGAGAGCTCCTCGCCCTCGTAATACGGGGTGAAGTCCTCCCCCTCGTGTGTGGAGATCGCGCGTGGGCGCGGCATGCTGCATCCCTCTTCCCTCTCGTACCTTTGTCTCCTTCTGTAGGGACGGCGAGTCGGCGGGTGGGCCCGTGTGCAGGGGCTCCGGATACGGATGCTGGGGATGATGAGGTGGACGCCGGAGGGTGGCAGGCGGTACGCCTGACGTTACACCACCCCCCTTGGAAAAAGAATCTCGGCCATGCCGAGATCTCTTGTCTGTTGGGTAGATTTCGGGATGCTGGATCCTTCTCTTGGTCCTGTCGGCTGGATGCTGCGGAATCTGAGGTTTTTCGCCTGGTTGATCCTGGCGATAACGTTTGGAGATTGGACCGTGACTGCGGGCTTCCTTCGGATTGCAGGCACTTTCGTCGCTTTCACTTTCAGCGTTCGTTTGAATGTCACTGCTCTCACTGACTTCATTTTCAGTTTTTCGCACTTTTCTTTCACTAGCATCCACACTCTGCATACTATGCATTCGTTTACACAAATTTTGATTTTGTTCGTATGAACAATTTTATGGCGCCCTTTTACATTTAGCTTAACATTACAGTTGCCCAAAATTTCGAGGATACGGTACGGTCCAGAGTATTGTGCCTGGAACTTATGTTTGTTCGGCTGTTTTAAAAGATAGACCCATTGGCCTACCTCGAAGTTTTGGACATTGAGATTTCGGTCATAATAATATTTAGAACGGCGTTTCGCATTGTCTAGATTGGCTTTAGCCAAATCCTGAGATTTCGAGATTTTCTCCTGAAGTTGTATAAGATAGTCGCTATAAGTTTCGTTATCAGAGCTGTCCTGAAAAGGAGTGGCTGACGGCGTCCTAGCTATCCTGCCGAACACTAGTTCGTGTGGGGTGTATAATGTACCCTCGTGCACACTGGTGTTGTATGAAAACATTGCGTACGGTAACCAATTCACCCAATCGTTACTCGACTCTATGTAATGCTTCAGATATTCGGCCAGGACGTGGTGAGATCGTTCAACGGACCCGTTTGTCTGTGGATGGAACGCAGTGGACTTGTATTGCTTAATACGGAATTTGATTGCTATGGCTTTAATCAAGCTGTTTATAAAGTTCGAACCTTGGTCCGTGAGTATGCCTTTCGGGCATCCGAATTTACAAATGAATTCTTTTATTAAAGCTTCGGCAATGTCTACTGCGGTGGTGGTTTTGAGAGGAACTGCGACTGAGTATTTAGTGAGGAGATCTTGGATCGTGAGGATACTCGTATAACCGTCGGAAGTTTCGGGAAGAGGACCCATTACGTCCATTGAAATCTTATCGAATGCCCTGCCAGGGGTGTCGGTTAAAGTGAGAGGCTGTCTGGTCTTTACCCGGACCAGTTTCTCTGTCTGACAACTTTTACATTTGCCAATATATTCTTGTATTTGTGTTTTCATGTTTGGCCAAAAGTATTGTTGTCTGATGCGAGAATAAGTTTTATTAACCCCTTTGTGACCTCCCACAGGGGAGTCGTGGTTTTCTCTTATTATTTTCAGTCGCTCTTCGACCGAAGGGGTTTTAATGAGGCCCTGGCAGACCGTAATCTGGACAGTTGTTTCGTAAAACAGGTCTTGAAGGATTTTCTGGATTCGGGACCAGGATACGGAGTCTAGATAGGTTTGTGCGATACTAAATGTTTGTAATTGTAATTCGTTTACAACGTCGCACAAGGATCTGAATGTTTCTATTACGGTCTGGAAATTGATTGATCTGGTGGAATGTTCGATGATTGGAAGCTGGATTTGGAATTCGTTTCCGATTTGTATGACTTTGGCTTTGGTAAGGACGTGATTTTTGTTTAGGAGGAATTTTTCAGCGTTTGCTAGATCTTTGGCGCCCGTGTCATAGGGGTGCCCAGATTGCGTGACGAAGACAACTACATTGTCTCGTCGCGTTGATAATGCGTCACGGCTGAAATTAAATAGAGGTTCGCGTCGGAAAAATTCATTTGGAGCAGGAGTATAGAAGTCGGTGCTGTCGCTGGCGACTTGCGGAGGTGGTGCTGTGTTGGTACGGAAGGACGTGCCTGGAGTCGGTAATTCAGGTTCTGATGTTACCGGAGTAGGAGGAGGCGCTAGTGTGGTATACTTTTTACGGGTTTCCGGAGGCACATCGAAGATGTCGTCCTCCGAGTTTTCTGAATACGAGAGCGGAAAAATTTGAGCGGGATTCCGCGACAATGCGTCCGCATTAAGGTTCGTTTTTCCACTTTTATAGACCATCTCGTAGTCAAATTCCGCTAACTTAAGCCTCCACCGTACGAGTCTACTTGACGGGTCCTTGACCGAATTCATCCACACTAACGGTCGATGGTCGGTAACGAGTTTGAATTGATTACCGTATATGTATGGACGAAAGTAATGGACGGCGTAGACAATCGCCAGACACTCCTTCTCGATCGTGGAGTAGTTTTTCTCCGCAGCGTTTAACAGTCGCGACGTGTACGCGATTGGCAAGTCGCGGCCTATTGGTCCTTGACTCAAGATAGCACCAATAGCTTCGGCGGACGCGTCGGTCGTTATCACGAATGGTTGTTTGAAGTTGGGGTACTGCAAGATAGGCGCTTCGCATAGGCAATCTCGGAGTTTGACGAATGAATTCTCTTGCTCGTTACGCCATACAAAGGGCGCGTCTTTTTTTAACAAATTTGTAAGTGGCTTAGCAATATTAGAAAAATTTGCGATGAACCGCCTGTAGTATCCCGCGAGCCCGAGGAATTGTTTGATCTGTTTCGCGTTGCGCGGGCGCGGAAAATTTTTGACGGCGCTAATTTTCGCAGGGTCAGGTTTTACACCGTGCTCACTGATAATATGACCCAAATAGCTTACTTCTCTCCTCAAGAATTCGCACTTATCCGGCTGCAATACTAAATTAGCTTCTTTGAGCCGTTGAGTTAATTTATCGAATTTAAGTCGATGTTCTTGAAGAGAGCTAGCGTAGATAACAATGTCGTCCAAATAGACGAAAATTTCGTTCCCCTGGAGACCGGACAGGACATTGTCCATAAGTCGTTGGAACGTCGCTGGCGCATTTTTTAAACCGAATGGCATTCTTTTAAATTCATAATGCCCGTGAGGCGTCGAAAAAGCGGTTTTGGGAGCATCGGCGGGCTCCATTGGGATCTGGTGAAATCCGCTCGCGAGATCGAATGTACTAAAATACTTCGCGCTCCCGAGCTGATCAAGTATCTCGGTAATGCAAGGGAGGGGATAGGCATCGGCGACAGATTTCTCATTGAGTGCGCGGTAGTCGATGACGACGCGCCATTGCTTGTTGCCCAAGGAGTCCGGTTTCTTTGGGACAACCCACAATGGCGAATTATATGGTGATTTTGACGGAGAGATGACACCATTTTGTAAAAATTTGTCGACTTGTCGTCGAATCTCCTCCTTATGAGCTGGTGGGAAACGGTATTGTTTCACATTGACGGGGCGGTCGTCGACGGTTGGAATCTTGTGCGTGGTTGCTGACGTATGCCCTAATTTATCCCCCTCAATGTGAAAAAGCTCCTGCGTGCTTTGAACGAGACGGACGACGTGCTCTCTTTCCTCTGCGTTGAGGTGGTCGAGACGGAGGAGACTAAGAATTCGATCTAGGCGAGATTTCGAAGGATTGGCGGATTTCGATGTCTGTTTTAACGGCGCCTGTTGTATATTATTTTTAACCGCCTGAGCATAGGAGATTTGTTGAACATTCGCGATTTTGCAACGCGAAGGAGGAGTTTCGAGTGTCGAATATGGTGTCTGACTCGAGAAAGAAATAGAAGTTTTCCCTTTTTGGGATGAGCCGATCGGTACGGCGGATACGTTAGATTTAGTAGATTTAGAAAAAACCGGATACAGCGACGGACTATCCTCCTCGTGGAGGGGAGTCATGATTTGCGCGGGCTCAAGTACGATTTCTGGTAACGCGATTTCGACGGCGCGGTCGGATGAATTAATTATTCGAGTTACCGCTTTGCCCCGAATTACTCTGACGAGAGCGTTTCCGAAAAATATACCCGGCGCAAGATCGATACGGGGAATTATACCTTCCGCGAGGTTCGAATTAACTACGCGGACCTTGATACCGATATTTGATCTCGGCGGAATGGAGATACGGTCTCCTGACTTCGGAGAAGCTGCTTTGTCTTGCGTTCGAAGCTTCGATTTCGTTGCTGCATCGCGTTTCAGCGGAGGCGATGATTTACGCGGCGGGCGCGGCGGCGGAGGGGGAATAGATTCCGTGCGCGGCGCTTGTTTACGTTTCGGCGATAGGAGAGGCTTTATTTTCGACTCCGGTGACGGTTCCTCGAGTGCTTCGATATCGTCTTCGAAAGGAATTCTCTTACCATTCCATTTGATTATTTTATTTGGAAAAGAGATTTCTGCGTCCATACAGAACCCGGAGCCGAGGATCCCGCTTGGTTTAAGGGGAAAATCATCCTCGACCACATTAAAAGGAACGACGCGACCGAAAATGACAAGATTCACCGTCCCTAAGGTTGCGGTTTTGCCATCGGTTACCCCTGTTATTATTACGATCTCGGACTTATCGATTCGCGCGGATGCTTTTAGAGCCGAACGTTTTATAATATTTATTTCCGCTCCAGTGTCCACCATGAAGCGAGTTGGTGAAATTAGAAGATCGGATTTTAGAATTACGTTTGGCGTGCTAGTTTTTCCGGTTATGTTTATCGCGGCGTTTCGTCGATTTCCGCGTTGGAGTTGTTCGCGGCGAGAGGACGGACTTGGTGCGCGGCCTCGCCACCTGTCTCGCGGCGGGTGCGGAGGCCATTGTCGTTTCCCGAATTTTTATTTACCGCGTTGTTGTACTGTCTTTTGCGGCACTCGCCTATTTCGTGCCCCGAGGTCTTGCAATAGCGACAAAATTTGGGCGCGTCCCTGGCTACGATTTGTCTCGGTTGTTCGTACGCGGGGCCTCGAGTAGGAGGCGGTACGTCCCTGGATCGCAAGTATTCCTGCGGTCGGTACGGCGATGGCGGTCTGAGCCGACACTCGGTCGCGTAATGTCCGATATTATTACATTTTCGGCAAATAACTTCGGCTGGTTTTTCGCGCGATTCTGGTCGCGCGACACGCGATCTACCTAGTCGGTTGCAATCACGTTCGTGCATTTGGTAAAGCTCTCGCGCTCGAGCGAACGTTTCTCGCAATGTGCCGAATGAATTTATCGTCATTTGCATTCGAATTTCCGGAATGAGACCGTCTTTAAAACATTGTAGGGTGAGCGCGTCTACGTCATCGAGCGATTCCGGTGTGTCTCGTCGAGCAAGCCTCTCGCAATCAATTATAGCGGTTCTAAGATCTTTTACTCGACCGATGTAATCTAGAATGTGCTCGTTCGCGCGCATAAATATATTGGCAAGTTCACCCCGATAATGATGAGCTGATTTTACGGAGCAAAAAGTGCTGCGAAGAACGTCCGTTAATTCGAGTATTGTGTAACACGGCTCGTCTTCTAGCGCGGCGTAGGCACGACCCTTGAGTTTTCCCTTAAGCAGGCGTGTGAAGGTTCGCTCGCACCCATTAGGGATAAGCTCATAAGCGCGTTTACACGCTCGGGTAAACTGAAGAATGGGAATGTTCTGACCGTCGAATGTCGGCACGGCTTCGAGGGCCTGCTTAAGCGATAGCTCGTCGTGTTGCGAACTATTTGTATTGAAATCAGAGCTCGAATTATGTGCGGAAAGCGGATTTCCCCGAGGAATATCCAGCGAAACGGTATGGTCGCGCGTTAAATCAGGCGTTCTGCGAATAGATTCTAATTCACGACGTAAAATTTCTATTTGCTGGAGCAACGCGGCATTACTCGGATCGGTCGCTTTCGTATTTTTCGCGGAAGTATTTGGTTGCGCGGTACTAGGAAGAGGCTCGGCGATAGCGTCTTGGAAATCAAGCGTTCTGCTAGTGCGTTTTTCGCGTTCGGAATCGGCCATCGCGGCGGCTCGCTGTGTCTGCTGGCGCGTTTTTGTCGGAGTCCGGGTTGCCATATCTAGTTTCGCGGTTCCTTTCGGCGGAATTTCCGGAGGAAACGCGTGGCTATCCCACCGCTGTCACCAAAAATAACTTTCGTGTCACGTCCCGAGGTGCGGTTGCGCTCGCAACGGTGGCACAAAGTCGTAACCGTTCCCGAAAATAACGCGAATTGCGTCCGGACCGGGTTCGTTGGCGTTTCGCACTCGATAAAACGGTAACTAACACTAAACTTACCTTGCGAAGGCTTGATTCCGCTGTCTGATTTCTCTTTCCAGGTACCTGGAGCGCCTTGGATCCGCAACCGGGATGGCGGCGGCGTACGGCTGGAACGGAGGTACGGGTCGTGCGGCGAAGGAAACCTCCTTCACAGGTACCAGGACTCGAACGCAGGAAATTGAATATTCTGGTGCATCACCCACGTATTCCCGAGCGAGACGACGAATAAACTCTCTCCTCCCCGCGCGTCGTGTACGCTTTGTCGGAGGTGCAAGGCTCGTCGAGAATACTTGAACTTCGGTCGAGTACGGCGCGGCTAAGCGTTGGTTCGCTCTAGCTTACCGGGATCAACCTGGGCGCAAGATATTCTGTATACGGTAGAAGTGAGGATGGAGCAACTAAGCGCTGGTTCGCTCTAGTCGTCGAGCCTCAAGACTATCGCAGATGAGATATAGAAATAGAATAATCGCGAGCGTACCCGTGGAGTAGAATTAAGGAATTGTATTTGGACTCGAATAAAGATACTTTGAATCTGGTAAAAATAAACTATATTCTATGATTTCACTATACTAAATACACTTGACTAAGTTCTAAGTTACTGACTAGCGATTACAATGAGAATTAGAAATAGTATAAAGTATCGAATGGACTCCGCTATGGGAGTATGGATAGAGACGAATGCATTAGAGCTAATTGCTCGTTGCGAATGAGCCTATTGCTCGGATCGGAAGTGCATCGTTCGGATGCTGGATTAGAACTCCTCGGTTCGGAGATGAGTTAGCAACTCTCCAGTTCGGAGATGAGATTGGAACTCCTCCGTTCGGAGGCGAGATTGGAACTCCTCCGTTCGGAGGCGAGATTGGAACTCCTCCGTTCGGAGGCGAGATTGGAACTCCTCCGTTCGGAGGCGAGATTGGAACTCCTCCGTTCGGAGGCGAGATTGGAACTCCTCCGTTCGGAGGCGAGATTGGAACTCCTCCGTTCGGAGGCGAGATTGGAACTCTCCCGTTCGGAGATGAGATACGAACTGACTCTCGGATCTCGCGTCCGCGACCTCCTCGGGTCGCGCGGCGCGCGAGTCGCTGGGCCCTCGCGGTGGGGCGGACGGTCGGAGTAGGGCGGCCGCTCGGCCCTCGTGGTGGGGCGGCCGTTCGGAGTGGGGCGCGGCCCGCGTTAAGCGTGAGCCGCGAGCGTCGAGTGTGCGCGCGAGTGCACGGAACATAACCGTGCATGAATAAAATATATACATATATTTACTTAAATCTAGGTGTGTGTTGGTGTGTATGTACATGTATGAGTAGTGTGCTTATTCTAATCCCACATGTACGAGAAGTACGTATAGGGCTTCGTGATTGCTGGGGATTCGACCCAGTACGTGTCGGAGAGCTCCTCGCCCTCGTAATACGGGGTGAAGTCCTCCCCCTCGTGTGTGGAGATCGCGCGTGGGCGCGGCATGCTGCATCCCTCTTCCCTCTCGTACCTTTGTCTCCTTCTGTAGGGACGGCGAGTCGGCGGGTGGCCCGTGTGCAGGGGCTCCGGATACGGATGCTGGGGATGATGAGGTGGACGCCGGAGGGTGGCAGGCGGTACGCCTGACGTTACAATAACATGATTTGCGAAGTGTTATGTATTCCTCGTCTACACTTCAAATGAATGTGAATGCGATACTTCCTCGCTTGGAAATAGCGTTTGCAGATGTCTACGTATCGTAGCAGTAGCTTTCTAATGCTTCTTAAGACGCGATATCGCATCTCATTTCTATGATTCCTGGTAAGATATAATATGATTTGCGAAGTGTCATGTATTCCTCGTCTACGATTCAAATGAATGTAAATGCGACACTTCCTTGCAAGGAAATAGCGTTTGCAGATGTCTACGTATCGTAGCAATAGATTTCTAATGCTTCTTAAAACGCGATATCGCATCTCATTTCTATGTTTCATGGTAAGATATAATATGATTTCCGAAGTGTCATGTATTCCTCGTCTACACTTCAAATGAATGTAAATCCGACACTTCCTTGCTAGGAAATAGCGTCTGCAGATGTCTACGTATCGAAGCAATAGAGTTCAAATGCTTCTTAAGACGAGATATTGCATCTCATATCTATGTTTCATGATAAGATATAATATACATTGCGAAGTGTTGTGCATTCCTCGTCTACGATTCAAATGAATGTGAATGCGACCCTTCCTCGCTAGGAAATAGCGTTTGCAGATGTCTACGTATCGTAGCAATAGAGTTCATATGATTCTTAGAACGCGATATCGCATCTCATTTCTATGTTTCATGGTAAGATATAACATGATTTGCGAAGTGTTATGTATTCCTCGTCTACACTTCAAATGAATGTGAATGCGATACTTCCTCGCTTGGAAATAGCGTTTGCAGATGTCTACGTATCGTAGCAGTAGCTTTCTAATGCTTCTTAAGACGCGATATCGCATCTCATTTCTATGATTCCTGGTAAGATATAATATGATTTGCGAAGTGTCATGTATTCCTCGTCTACGATTCAAATGAATGTAAATGCGACACTTCCTTGCAATGAAATAGCGTTTGCAGATGTCTACGTATCGTAGCAATAGAGTTCTAATGCTTCTTAAAACGCGATATCGCATCTCATTTCTATGTTTCATGGTAAGATGTAATATGATTTTCGAAGTGTTTTGTATTCCTCGTCTACACTTCAAATGAATGTAAATGCGACACTTCCTTGCAAGGAAGTAGCGATTGCAGATGTCTACGTATCGAAGCAATAGAGTTCAAATGCTTCTTAAAACGAGATATTGCATCTCATATCTATATTTCATGATAAGATATAATATACATTGCGAAGTGTTATGCATTCCTCGACTACGATTCAAGTGAATGTAAATGCGACACTTCCTTGCAAGGAAATAGCGTTTGCAGATGTCTACGTATCGTAGCAATAGCTTTCTAATGCTTCTTAAAACGCGATATCGCATCTCATTTCTATGTTTCATGGTAAGATATAATATGATTTGCGAAGTGTCATGTATTCCTCGTCTACACTTCAAATGAATGTAAATCCGACACTTCCTTGCTAGGAAATAGCGTCTGCAGATGTCTAGGTATCGTAGCAATAGAGTTCAAACGCTTCTTAAAACTAGATATTGCATCTCATATCTATGTCTCATGATAAGGTATAATATTCATTGCGAAGTGTTATGCATTCCTCGTCTACGATTCAAATGAATGTAAATGCGACACTTCCTTGCAAGGAAATAGCGTTTGCAGATGTCTACGTATCGTAGCAATAGAGTTCTAATGCTTCTTAAAACGCGATATCGCATCTCATTTCTATGTTTCATGGTAAGATGTAATATGATTTGCGAAGTGTTATGTATTCCTCGTCTACACTTCAAATGAATGTAAATGCAACACTTCCTTGCAAGGAAGTAGCGATTGCAGATGTCTACGTATCGAAGCAATAGAGTTCTTATGATTCTTAAAACGCGATATCGCATCTCATTTCTATGTTTCATGGTAAGATATAGTATGATTTGCGAAGTGTCATGTATTCCTCGTCTACACTTCAAATGAATGTAAATGCGACACTTCCTCGCTAGGATATAGCGTTTGCAGATGTCTACGTATCGTAGCAATAGAGTTCATATGATTCTTAAAACGCGATATCGCATCTCATTTCTATGTTTCATGGTAAGATATAATATGATTTGCGATGTGTTATGTATTCCTCGTCTACACTTCAAATGAATGTAAATCCGACACTTCCTTGCTAGGAAATAGCGTCTGCAGATGTCTACGTATCGAAGCAATAGAGTTCAAATGCTTCTTAAGACGAGATATTGCATCTCATATCTATGTTTCATGATAAGATATAATATACATTGCGAAGTGTTGTGCATTCCTCGTCTACGATTCAAATGAATGTAAATGCGACACTTCCTTGCAAGGAAATAGCGTTTGCAGATGTCTACGTATCGTAGCAATAGAGTTCTTATGATTCTTAATACGCGATATCGCATCTCATTTCTATGTTTCATGGTAAGATATAATATGATTTGCGCAGTGTCATGTATTCCTCGTCTACACTTCAAATGAATGTAAATGCGACACTTCCTTGCAAGGAAATAGCGTTTGCAGATGTCTACGTATCGTAGCAATAGAGTTCTAATGCTTCTTAAAACGCGATATCGCATCTCATTTCCATGTTTCATGGTAAGATGTAATATGATTTGCGAAGTGTTATGTATTCCTCGTCTACACTTCAAATGAATGTAAATGCGACACTTCCTTGCCAGGAAATAGCGTTTGCAAATGTCTACGTATCGAAGCAATAGAGTTCTTATGATTCTTAAAACGCGATATCGCATCTCATTTCTATGTTTCATGGTAAGATATAATATGGTTTGCGAAGTGTCATGTATTCCTCGTCTACACTTCAAATGAATGTAAATGCGACACTTCCCTGCTAGGAAATAGCGTCTGCAGATGTCTAGTGTCACGTCCCGAGGTGCGGTTGCGCTCGCAACGGTGGCACAAAGTCGTAACCGTTCCCGAAAATAACGCGAATTGCGTCCGGACCGGGTTCGTTGGCGTTTCGGACTCGATAAAACGGTAATTAACACTAAACTTACCTTGCGAAGGCTTGATTCCGCTGTCTGATTTCTCTTTCTAGGTACCTGGAGCGCCTTGGATCCGCAACCGGGATGGCGGCGGCGTACGGCTGGAACGGAGGTACGGGTCGTGCGGCGAAGGAAACCTCCTTCACAGGTACCAGGACTCGAACGCAGGAAATTGAATATTCTGGTGCATCACCCACGTTTTCCCGAGCGAGACGACGAATAAACTCTCTCCTCCCCGCGCGTCGTGTACGCTTTGTCGGAGGTGCAAGGCTCGTCGAGAATACTTGAACTTCGGTCGAGTACGGCGCGGCTAAGCGTTGGTTCGCTCTAGCTTACCGGGATCAACCTGGGCGCAAGATATTCTGTATACGGTAGAAGTGAGGATGGAGCAACTAAGCGCTGGTTCGCTCTAGTCGTCGAGCCTCAAGACTATCGCAGATGAGATATAGAAATAGAATAATCGCGAGCGTACCCGTGGAGTAGAATTAAGGAATTGTATTTGGACTCGAATAAAGATACTTTGAATCTGGTAAAAATAAACTATATTCTATGATTTCACTATACTAAATACACTTGACTAAGTTCTAAGTTACTGACTAGCGATTACAATGAGAATTAGAAATAGTATAAAGTATCGAATGGACTCCGCTATGGGAGTATGGATAGAGACGAATGCATTAGAGCTAATTGCTCGTTGCGAATGAGCCTATTGCTCGGATCGGAGGTGCATCGTTCGGATGCTGGATTAGAACTCCTCGGTTCGGAGATGAGATACGAACTCTCCAGTTCGGAGATGAGATACCAACTCTCCCGTTCGGAGGTGAGATTGGAACTGCCTCTCGGATCTCGCGTCCGCGACCTCCTCGGGTCGCGCGGCGCGCGAGTCGCTGGGCCCTCGCGGTGGGGCGGACGGTCGGAGTAGGGCGGCCGCTCGGCCCTCGTGGTGGGGCGGCCGTTCGGAGTGGGGCGCGGCCCGCGTTAAGCGTGAGCCGCGAGCGTCGAGTGTGCGCGCGAGTGCACGGAACATAACCGTGCATGAATAAAATATATACATATATTCACTTAAATCTAGGTGTGTGTTGGTGTGTATGTACATAGGTGAGTAGTGTGCTTATTCTAATCCCACATGTACGAGAAGTACGTATAGGGCTTCGTGATCGCTGGGGATTCGACCCAGTACGTGTCGGAGAGCTCCTCGCCCTCGTAATACGGGGTGAAGTCCTCCCCGTCGTGTGTGGAGATCGCGCGTGGGCGCGGCATGCTGCATCCTTCTTCCCTCTCGTACCTTTGTCTCCTTCTGTAAGGACGGCGAGTCGGCGGGTGGCCCGTGTGCAGGGGCTCCGGATACGGATGCTGGGGATGATGAGGTGGACGCCGGAGGGTGGCAGGCGGTACGCCTGACGTTACACCACCCCCCTTGGAAAAAGAATCTCGGCCATGCCGAGATCTCTTGTCTGTTGGGTAGATTTCGGGATGCTGGATCCTTCTCTTGGTCCTGTCGGCTGGATGCTGCGGAATCTGTGGTTTTTCGCCTGGTTGATCCTGGCGATAACGTTTGGAGTTTGGACCGTGTCCGCGGGCTTCCTTCGGATTGCAGGCACTTTCGTCGCTTTCACTTTCAGCGTTCGTTTGAATGTCACTGCTCTCACTGGCTTCATTTTCAGTTGTTCGCACTTTTATTTCACTAGCATCCACACTCTGCATACTATGCATTCGTTTACAAATTTTGATTTTGTTCGTATGAACAATTTTATGGCGCCCTTTTACATTTAGCTTAACATTACAGTTGCCCAAAATTTCGAGGATACGGTACGGTCCAGAGTATTGTGCCTGGAACTTATGTTTGTTCGGCTCTTTTAAAAGATAGACCCATTGGCCTACCTCGAAGTTTTGGACATTGAGATTTCGGTCATAATAATATTTAGAACGGCGTTTCGCATTGTCTAGATTGGCTTTAGCCAAATCCTGAGATTTCGAGATTTTCTCCTGAAGTTGTATAAGATAGTCGCTATAAGTTTCGTTATCAGAGCTGTCCTGAAAAGGAGTGGCTGACGGCGTCCTAGCTATCCTGCCGAACACTAGTTCGTGTGGGGTGTATAATGTACCCTCGTGCACACTGGTGTTGTATGAAAACATTGCATACGGTAACCAATTCACCCAATCGTTACTCGACTCTATGTAATGCTTCAGATATTCGGCCAGGACGTGGTGAGATCGTTCAACGGACCCGTTTGTTTGTGGATGGAACGCAGTGGACTTGTATTGCTTAATACGGAATTTGATTGCTATGGCTTTAATCAAGCTATTTATAAAGTTCGAACCTTGGTCCGTGAGTATGCCTTTCGGGCATCCGAACTTACAAATGAATTCTTTTATTAAAGCTTCGGCAATGTCTACTGCGGTGGTGGTTTTGAGAGGAACTGCGACTGAGTATTTAGTGAGGAGATCTTGGATCGTGAGGATACTCGTATAACCGTCGGAAGTTTCGGGAAGAGGACCCATTACGTCCATTGAAATCTTATCGAATGCCCTGCCAGGGGTGTCGGTTAAAGTGAGAGGCTGTCTGGTCTTTACCCGGACCAGTTTCTCTGTCTGACAACTTTTACATTTGCCAATATATTCTTGTATTTGTGTTTTCATGTTTGGCCAAAAGTATTGTTGTCTGATGCGAGAATAAGTTTTATTAACCCCTTTGTGACCTCCCACAGGGGAGTCGTGGTTTTCTCTTATTATTTTCAGTCGCTCTTCGACCGAAGGGGTTTTAATGAGGCCCTGGCAGACCGTAATCTGGACAGTTGTTTCGTAAAACAGGTCTTGAAGGATTTTCTGGATTCGGGACCAGGATACGGAGTCTAGATAGGTTTGTGCGATACTAAATGTTTGTAATTGTAATTCGTTTACAACGTCGCACAAGGATCTGAATGTTTCTATTACGGTCTGGAAATTGATTGATCTGGTGGAATGTTCGATGATTGGAAGCTGGATTTGGAATTCGTTTCCGATTTGTATGACTTTGGCTTTGGTAAGGACGTGATTTTTGTTTAGGAGGAATTTTTCAGCGTTTGCTAGATCTTTGGCGCCCGTGTCATAGGGGTGCCCAGATTGCGTGACGAAGACAACTACATTGTCTCGTCGCGTTGATAATGCGTCACGGCTGAAATTAAATAGAGGTTCGCGTCGGAAAAATTCATTTGGAGCAGGAGTATAGAAGTCGGTGCTGTCGCTGGCGACTTGCGGAGGTGGTGCTGTGTTGGTACGGAAGGACGTGCCTGGAGTCGGTAATTCAGGTTCTGATGTTACCGGAGTAGGAGGAGGCGCTAGTGTGGTATACTTTTTACGGGTTTCCGGAGGCACATCGAAGATGTCGTCCTCCGAGTTTTCTGAATACGAGAGCGGAAAAATTTGAGCGGGATTCCGCGACAATGCGTCCGCATTAAGGTTCGTTTTTCCACTTTTATAGACCATCTCGTAGTCAAATTCTGCTAACTTAAGCCTCCACCGTACGAGTCTACTTGACGGGTCCTTGACCGAATTCATCCACACTAACGGTCGATGGTCGGTAACGAGTTTGAATTGATTACCGTATATGTATGGACGAAAGTAATGGACGGCGTAGACAATCGCCAGACACTCCTTCTCGATCGTGGAGTAGTTTTTCTCCGCAGCGTTTAACAGTCGCGACGTGTACGCGATTGGCAAGTCGCGGCCTATTGGTCCTTGACTCAAGATAGCACCAATAGCTTCGGCGGACGCGTCGGTCGTTATCACGAATGGTTGTTTAAAGTTGGGGTACTGCAAGATAGGCGCTTCGCATAGGCAATCTCGGAGTTTGACGAATGAATTCTCATGCTCGTTACGCCATACAAAGGGCGCGTCCTTTTTTAACAAATTCGTTAGAGGCTTAGCAATATTGGAAAAATTTGCGATGAACCGCCTGTAGTATCCCGCGAGCCCGAGGAATTGTTTGATCTGTTTCGCGTTGCGCGGGCGCGGAAAATTTTTGACGGCGCTAATTTTCGCAGGGTCAGGTTTTACACCGTGCTCACTGATAATATGACCCAAATAGCTTACTTCTCTCCTCAAGAATTCGCACTTATCCGGCTGCAATACTAAATTAGCTTCTTTGAGCCGTTGAGTTAATTTATCGAATTTAAGTCGATGTTCTTGAAGAGAGCTAGCGTAGATAACAATGTCGTCCAAATAGACGAAAATTTCGTTCCCCTGGAGACCGGACAGGACATTGTCCATAAGTCGTTGGAACGTTGCTGGCGCATTTTTTAATCCGAATGGCATTCTTTTAAATTCATAATGCCCGTGAGGCGTCGAAAAAGCAGTTTTAGGAGCATCGGCGGGCTCCATTGGGATCTGGTGAAATCCGCTCGCGAGATCGAATGTACTAAATACTTCGCACTCCCGAGCTGATCAAGTATCTCGGTAATGCAAGGGAGGGGATAGGCATCGGCGACAGATTTCTCATTGAGTGCGCGGTAGTCGATGACGACGCGCCATTGCTTGTTGCCCAAGGAGTCCGGTTTCTTTGGGACAACCCACAATGGCGAATTATATGGTGATTTTGACGGAGAGATGACACCATTTTGTAAAAATTTGTCGACTTGTCGTCGAATCTCCTCCTTATGAGCTGGTGGGAAACGGTATTGTTTCACATTGACGGGGCGGTCGTCGACGGTTGGAATCTTGTGCGTGGTTGCTGACGTATGTCCTAATTTATCCCCCTCAATGTGAAAAAGCTCCTGCGTGCTTTGAACGAGACGGACGACGTGCTCTCTTTCCTCTGCGTTGAGGTGGTCGAGACGGAGGAGACTAAGAATTCGGTCTAGGCGAGATTTCGAAGGATTGGCGGATTTCGATGTTTGTTTTAACGGCGCCTGTTGTATATTATTTTTAACCGCCTGAGCATAAGAGATCTGTTGAACATTCGCGATTTTGCAACGCGAAGGAGGAGTTTCGATTGTCGAGTATGGTGTCTGACTCGAGAAAGAAATAGAAGTTTTCCCTTTTTGGGATGAGCCGATCGGTACGGCGGATACGTTAGATTTAGTAGATTTAGAAAAAACCGGATACAGCGACGGACTATCCTCCTCGTGGAGGGGAGTCATGATTTGCGCGGGCTCAAGTACGATTTCTGGTAACGCGATTTCGACGGCGCGGTCGGATGAATTAATTATTCGAGTTACCGCTTTGCCCCGAATTACTCTGACGAGAGCGTTTCCGAAAAATATACCCGGCGCAAGATCGATACGGGGAATTATACCTTCCGCGAGGTTCGAATTAACTACGCGGACCTTGATACCGATATTTGATCTCGGCGGAATGGAGATACGGTCTCCTGACTTCGGAGAAGCTGCTTTGTCTTGCGTTCGAAGCTTCGATTTCGTTGCTGCATCGCGTTTCAGCGGAGGCGATGATTTACGCGGCGGGCGCGGCGGCGGAGGGGGAATAGATTCCGTGCGCGGCGCTTGTTTACGTTTCGGCGATAGGAGAGGCTTTATTTTCGAGTCCGGTGACGGTTCCTCGAGTGTTTCGATATCGTCTTCGAAAGGAATTCTCTTACCATTCCATTTGATTATTTTATTTGGAAAAGAGATTTCTGCGTCCATACAGAACCCGGAGCCGAGGATCCCGCTTGGTTTAAGGGGAAAATCATCCTCGACCACATTAAAAGGGACGACGCGACCGAAAATGACAAGATTCACCGTCCCTAAGGTTGCGGTTTTGCCATCGGTTACCCCTGTTATTATTACGATCTCGGACTTATCGATTCGCGCGGATGCTTTTAGAGCCGAACGTTTTATAATATTTATTTCCGCCCCAGTGTCCACCATGAAGCGAGTTGGTGAAATTAGAAGATCGGATTTTAGAATTACGTTTGGCGTGCTAGTTTTTCCGGTTATGTTTATCGCGGCGTTTCGTCGATTTCCGCGTTGGAGTTGTTCGCGGCGAGAGGACGGACTTGGTGCGCGGCCTCGCCACCTGTCTCGCGGCGGGTGCGGAGGCCATTGTCGTTTCCCGAATTTTTATTTACCGCGTTGTTGTACTGCCTTTTTCGGCACTCGCCTATTTCGTGCCCCGGGGTCTTGCAATAGCGACAAAATTTGGGCGCGTCCCTGGCTACGATTTGTCTCGGTTGTTCGTACGCGGGGCCTCGAGTAGGAGGCGGTACGTCCCTGGATCGCAAGTATTCCTGCGGTCGGTACGGCGATGGCGGTCTGAGCCGACACTCGGTCGCGTAATGTCCGATATTATTGCATTTTCGGCAAATAATTTCGGCTGGTTTTTCGCGCGATTCTGGTCGCGCGACACGCGATCTACCTAGCCGGTTGCAATCACGTTCGTGCATTTGATAGAGCTCCCGCGCTCGAGCGAACGTTTCTCGCAATGTACCGAATGAATTTACCGTCATTTGCATCCGAATTTCTGGAATGAGACCGTCTTTAAAACATTGTAATGTGAGCGCGTCTACGTCATCGAGCGATTCCGGTGTGTCTCGTCGAGCAAGCCTTTCGCAATCAATTATAGCGGTTCTAAGATCTTTTACTCGACCGATGTAATCTAGAATGTGCTCGTTCGCGCGCATAAATATATTGGCAAGTTCACCCCGATAATGATGAGCTGATTTTACGGAGCAAAATGTGCTGCGAAGAACGTCCGTTAATTCGAGTATTGTGTAACACGGCTCGTCTTCTAGCGCGGCGTAGGCACGACCCTTGAGTTTTCCCTTAAGCAGGCGTGTGAAGGTTCGCTCGCACCCATTAGGGATAAGCTCATAAGCGCGTTTACACGCTCGGGTAAACTGAAGAATGGGAATGTTCTGACCGTCGAATGTCGGCACGGCTTCGAGGGCCTGCTTAAGCGATAGCTCGTCGTGTTGCGAACTATTTGTATTGAAATCAGAGCTCGAATTATGTGCGGAAAGCGGATTTCCCCGAGGAATATCCAGCGAAACGGTATCGTCGCGCGTTAAATCAGGCGTTCTGCGAATAGATTCTAATTCACGACGTAAAATTTCTATTTGCTGGAGCAACGCGGCATTACTCGGATCGGTCGCTTTCGTATTTTTCGCGGAAGTATTTGGTTGCGCGGTACTAGGAAGAGGCTCGGCGATAGCGTCTTGGAAATCAAGCGTTCTGCTAGTGCGTTTTTCGCGTTCGGAATCGGCCATCGCGGCGGCTCGCTGTGTCTGCTGGCGCGTTTTTGTCGGAGTCCGGGTTGCCATATCTAGTTTCGCGGTTCCTTTCGGCGGAATTTCCGGAGGAAACGCGTGGCTATCCCACCGCTGTCACCAAAAATAACTTTCGTGTCACGTCCCGAGGTGCGGTTGCGCTCGCAACGGTGGCACAAAGTCGTAACCGTTCCCGAAAATAACGCGAATTGCGTCCGGACCGGGTTCGTTGGCGTTTCGGACTCGATAAAACGGTAATTAACACTAAACTTACCTTGCGAAGGCTTGATTCCGCTGTCTGATTTCTCTTTCTAGGTACCTGGAGCGCCTTGGATCCGCAACCGGGATGGCGGCGGCGTACGGCTGGAACGGAGGTACGGGTCGTGCGGCGAAGGAAACCTCCTTCACAGGTACCAGGACTCGAACGCAGGAAATTGAATATTCTGGTGCATCACCAACGTATTCCCGAGCGAGACGACGAATAAACTCTCTCCTCCCCGCGCGTCGTGTACGCTTTGTCGGAGGTGCAAGGCTCGTCGAGAATACTTGAACTTCGGTCGAGTACGGCGCGGCTAAGCGTTGGTTCGCTCTAGCTTACCGGGATCAACCTGGGCGCAAGATATTCTGTATACGGTAGAAGTGAGGATGGAGCAACTAAGCGCTGGTTCGCTCTAGTCGTCGAGCCTCAAGACTATCGCAGATGAGATATAGAAATAGAATAATCGCGAGCGTACCCGTGGAGTAGAATTAAGGAATTGTATTTGGACTCGAATAAAGATACTTTGAATCTGGTAAAAATAAACTATATTCTATGATTTCACTATACTAAATACACTTGACTAAGTTCTAAGTTACTGACTAGCGATTACAATGAGAATTAGAAATAGTATAAAGTATCGAATGGACTCCGCTATGGGAGTATGGATAGAGACGAATGCATTAGAGCTAATTGCTCGTTGCGAATGAGCCTATTGCTCGGATCGGAGGTGCATCGTTCGGATGCTGGATTAGAACTCCTCGGTTCGGAGATGAGATACGAACTCTCCAGTTCGGAGATGAGATACCAACTCTCCCGTTCGGAGGTGAGATTGGAACTGCCTCTCGGATCTCGCGTCCGCGACCTCCTCGGGTCGCGCGGCGCGCGAGTCGCTGGGCCCTCGCGGTGGGGCGGACGGTCGGAGTAGGGCGGCCGCTCGGCCCTCGTGGTGGGGCGGCCGTTCGGAGTGGGGCGCGGCCCGCGTTAAGCGTGAGCCGCGAGCGTCGAGTGTGCGCGCGAGTGCACGGAACATAACCGTGCATGAATAAAATATATACATATATTCACTTAAATCTAGGTGTGTGTTGGTGTGTATGTACATAGGTGAGTAGTGTGCTTATTCTAATCCCACATGTACGAGAAGTACGTATAGGGCTTCGTGATCGCTGGGGATTCGACCCAGTACGTGTCGGAGAGCTCCTCGCCCTCGTAATACGGGGTGAAGTCCTCCCCGTCGTGTGTGGAGATCGCGCGTGGGCGCGGCATGCTGCATCCTTCTTCCCTCTCGTACCTTTGTCTCCTTCTGTAAGGACGGCGAGTCGGCGGGTGGCCCGTGTGCAGGGGCTCCGGATACGGATGCTGGGGATGATGAGGTGGACGCCGGAGGGTGGCAGGCGGTACGCCTGACGTTACACTAGGTATCGTAGGAATAGAGTTCTAATGCTTCTTAAAACGCGATATCGCATCTCATTTCTATGTTTCATGGTAAGATGTAATATGGTTTGCGAAGTGTTATGTATTCCTCGTCTACACTTCAAATGAATGTAAATGCGACACTTCCTTGCAAGGAAATAGCGTTTGCAGATGTCTACGTATCGAAGCAATAGAGTTCAAATGCTTCTTAAAACGAGATATTGCATCTCATATCTATGTTTCATGATAAGATATAATATACATTGCGAAGTGTTATGCATTCCTCGTCTACACTTCAAATGAATGTGAATGCGACACTTCCTCGCTAGGAAATAGCGTTTGCAGATGTCTACGTATCGTAGCAATAGAGTTCATATGATTCTTAGAACGCGATATCGCATCTCATTTCTATGTTTCTTGGTAAGATATAACATGATTTGCGAAGTGTTATGTATTCCTCGTCTACACTTCAAATGAATGTGATAGCGATACTTCCTCGCTACTAAATAGCGTTTGCAGATGTCTACGTTTCGTAGCAATAGAGTTCAGATGATTCTTAAAACGCATTATAGCATCTCATTTCTATGTTTCATGGTAAGATATAACATGATTTGCGAAGTGTTATGTATTCCTCGTCTACACTTCAAATGAATGTGAATGCGATACTTCCTCGCTAGGAAATAGCGTTTGCAGATGTCTACGTATCGTAGCAATAGCTTTTTAATGCTTCTTAAGAAGCGATATCGCATCTCATTTCTATGTTTCATGGTAAGATATAATATGATTTGCGAAGTGTCACTTATTCCTCGTCTACACTTCAAATGAATGTAATTGCGACACTTCCTTGCAAGGAAGTAGAGATTGCTGATGTCTACGTATCGAAGCAATAGAGTTCAAATGCTTCTTAAAACGAGATATTGCATCTCATATCTATGTTTCATGATAAGATATAATATTCATTGCGAAGTGTTATGCATTCCTCGTCTACGATTCAAATGAATGTAAATGCAACACTTCCTTGCAAGGAAATAGCGTTTGCAGATGTCTACGTATCGTAGCAATAGAGTTCTTGTGATACTTAAAACGCGATATCGCATCTCATTTCTATGTTTCATGGTAAGATATAATATGATTTGCGCAGTGTCATGTATTCCTCGTCTACACTTCAAATGATCGTGAATGCGACACTTCCTCGCTAGGAAATAGCGTTTGCAGATGTCTACGTATCGTAGCAATAGAGTTCAGATGATTCTTAAAACGCGATATCGCATCTCATTTCTATGTTTCATGGTAAGATATAATATGATTTGCGAAGTGTCATGTATTCCTCGTCTACACTTCAAACGAATGTGAATGCGACACTTCCTCGCTAGGAAATAGCGTTTGCAGATGTCTACGTATCGTAGCAATAGAGTTCATATGATTCTTAGAACGCGATATCGCATCTCATTTCTATGTCTCATGGTAAGATATAACATGATTTGCGAAGTGTTATGTCTCCTTATTCCTCGTCTACACTTCAAATGAATGTGAATGCGATACTTCTTCGCTACTAAATAGCGTTTGCAGATGTCTACGATTCGTAGCAATAGAGTTCAGATGATACTTAAAACGCGATATCGCATCTCATTTCTATGTTTCATGGTAAGATATAACATGATTTGCGAAGTGTCATGTATTCCTCGTCTACGCTTCAAATGAATGTGAATGCGACACTTCCTCGCTAGGAAATAGCGTCTGCAGATGTCTAGGTATCGTAGCAATAGAGTTCTAATGCTTCTTAAAACGCGGTATCGCATCTCATTTCTATGTTTCATGGTAAGATATAATATACATTGCGAAGTGTTATGTATTCCCCGCCTACACTTTAAATGAATGTAAATGCGACACTTCCTTGCTAGGAAATAGCGTCTGCAGATGTCTAGGTATCGTGGCAATAGAGTTCTAATGCTTTTTAAAACGCGATATCGCATCTCATTTCTATGTTTCATGGTAAGATGTAATATGATTTGCGAAGTGTTATGTATTCCTCATCTACACTTCAAATGAATGTGAATGCGATACTTCCTCGCTAGGAAATAGCGTTTGCAGATGTCTACGTATCGTAGCAATAGCTTTCTAATGCTCCTTAAGACGCGATATCGCATCTCATTTCTATGTTTCATGGTAAGATATAATATGATTTGCGAAGTGTCATTTATTCCTCGTCTACACTTCAAATGAATGTAAATGCGACACTTCCTTGCTAGGAAATAGAGTCTGCAGATGTCTAGGTATCGTAGCAATAGAGTTCTAATGCTTCTTAACAGGCGATATCGCATCTCATTTCTATGTTTCGTGGTAAGATGTAGTATGATTTGCGAAGTGTTATGTATTCCTCGTCTACACTTCAAATGAATGTGAATGCGACATTTCCTCGCTAGGAAATAGCGTTTGCAGATGTCTACGTATCGTAGCAATAGAGTTCTTATGATTCTTAAAACGCGATATCGCAACTCATTTCTATGTTTCATGGTAAGATATAATATGATTTGCGAAGTGTCATGTATTCCTCGTCTACGCTTCAAATGAATGTGAATGCGACACTTCCTCGCTAGGAAATAGCGTCTGCAGATGTCTAGGTATCGTAGCAATAGAGTTCTAATGCTTCTTAAAACGCGGTATCGCATCTCATTTCTATGTTTCATGGTAAGATATAATATACATTGCGAAGTGTTATGTATTCCCCGCCTACACTTCAAATGAATGTAAATGCGACACTTCCTTGCAAGGAAGTAGCGATTGCAGATGTCTACGTATCGAAGCAATAGAGTTCAAATGCTTCTTAAAACGAGATATTGCATCTCATATCTATGTTTCATGGTAAGATATAATATGATTTGCGAAGTGTTATGTATTCCTCGTCTACGATTCAAATGAATGTAAATGCGACACTTCCTTGCAAGGATATAGCGTTTGCAGATGTCTACGTATCGTAGCAATAGAGTTCTTATGATTCATAAAACGCGATATCGCATCTCATTTCTATGTTTCATGGTAAGATATAATATGATTTGAGAAGTGTCATGTATTCCTCATCTACACTTCAAATGAATTTAAATGCGACACTTCCTTGCTAGGAAATAGCGTCTGCAGATGTCTAGGTATCGTAGCAATAGAGTTCTAATGCTTCTTAAAACGCGATATCGCATCTCATTTCTATGTTTCATGGTAAGATGTAATATGATTTGCGAAGTGTTATGTAGTCCTCGTCTACACTTCAAATGAAAGTAAATGCGACACTTCCTCGCTAGGAAATAGCGTTTGCAGATGTCTACGTATCGTAGCAATAGAGTTCATATGATTCTTAAAACGCGATATCGCATCTCATTTCTATGTTTCATGGTAAGTTATAATATGATTTGCGAAGTGTCATGTATTCCTCGTCTACACTTCAAATGAATGTAATTGCGACACTTCCTTGCTAGGAAATAGCGTCTGCAGATGTCTAGGTATCGTAGCAATAGAGTTCTAATGCTTCTTAAAACGCGATATCGCATCTCATTTCTATGTTTCATGGTAAGATGTAATATGATTTGCGAAGTGTTATGTATTCCTCGTCTACACTTCAAATGAATGTGAATGCGACACTTCCTCGCTAGGAAATAGCGTTTGCAGATGTCTACGTATCGTAGCAATAGAGTTCTTATGATTCTTAAAACGCGATATCGCATCTCATTTCTATGTTTCATGGTAAGATATAATATGATTTGCGAAGTGTCATGTATTCCTCGTCTACGCTTCAAATGAATGTGAATGCGACACTTCCTCGCTAGGAAATAGCGTCTGCAGATGTCTAGGTATCGTAGCAATAGAGTTCTAATGCTTCTTAAAACGCGGTATCGCATCTCATTTCTATGTTTCATGGTAAGACATAATATACATTGCGAAGTGTTATGTTTTCCTCGCCTACACTTCAAATGAATGTAAATGCGACACTTCCTTGCAAGGAAGTAGCGATTGCAGATGTCTACGTATCGAAGCAATAGAGTTCAAATGCTTCTTAAAACGAGATATTGCATCTCATATCTATGTTTCATGGTAAGATATAATATGATTTGCGAAGTGTTATGTATTCCTCGTCTACGATTCAAATGAATGTAAATGCGACACTTCCTTGCAAGGAAATAGCGTTTGCAGATGTCTACGTATCGTAGCAATAGAGTTCTTATGATTCTTAAAACGCGATATCGCATCTCATTTCTATGTTTCATGGTACGATATAATATGATTTGCGAAGGGTCATGTATTCCTTGTCTACACTTTAAATGAATGTGAATGCGATACTTCCTCGCTAGGAAATAGCGTTTGCAGATGTCTACGTATCGTAGCAATAGCTTTCTAATGCTCCTTAAGACGCGATATCGCATCTCATTTCTATGTTTCATGGTAAGATATAATATGATTTGCGAAGTGTCATTTATTCCTCGTCTACACTTCAAATGAATGTAAATGCGACACTTCCTTGCTAGGAAATAGCGTCTGCAGATGTCTAGGTATCGTAGCAATAGAGTTCTAATGCTTCTTAACAGGCGATATCGCATCTCATTTCTATGTTTCGTGGTAAGATGTAGTATGATTTGCGAAGTGTTATGTATTCCTCGTCTACACTTCAAATGAATGTGAATGCGACATTTCCTCGCTAGGAAATAGCGTTTGCAGATGTCTACGTATCGTACCAATAGAGTTCTTATGATTCTTAAAACGCGATATCGCAACTCATTTCTATGTTTCATGGTAAGATATAATATGATTTGCGAAGTGTCATGTATTCCTCGTCTACGCTTCAAATGAATGTGAATGCGACACTTCCTCGCTAGGAAATAGCGTCTGCAGATGTCTAGGTATCGTAGCAATAGAGTTCTAATGCTTCTTAAAACGCGGTATCGCATCTCATTTCTATGTTTCATGGTAAGATATAATATACATTGCGAAGTGTTATGTATTCCCCGCCTACACTTCAAATGAATGTAAATGCGACACTTCCTTGCAAGGAAGTAGCGATTGCAGATGTCTACGTATCGAAGCAATAGAGTTCAAATGCTTCTTAAAACGAGATATTGCATCTCATATCTATGTTTCATGGTAAGATATAATATGATTTGCGAAGTGTTACGTATTCCTCGTCTACGATTCAAATGAATGTAAATGCGACACTTCCTTGCAAGGATATAGCGTTTGCAGATGTCTACGTATCGTAGCAATAGAGTTCTTATGATTCATAAAACGCGATATCGCATCTCATTTCTATGTTTCATGGTAAGATATAATATGATTTGAGAAGTGTCATGTATTCCTCGTCTACACTTCAAATGAATTTAAATGCGACACTTCCTTGCTAGGAAATAGCGTCTGCAGATGTCTAGGTATCGTAGCAATAGAGTTCTAATGCTTCTTAAAACGCGATATCGCATCTCATTTCTATGTTTCATGGTAAGATGTAATATGATTTGCGAAGTGTTATGTAGTCCTCGTCTACACTTCAAATGAAAGTAAATGCGACACTTCCTCGCTAGGAAATAGCGTTTGCAGATGTCTACGTATCGTAGCAATAGAGTTCATATGATTCTTAAAACGCGATATCGCATCTCATTTCTATGTTTCATGGTAAGTTATAATATGATTTGCGAAGTGTCATGTATTCCTCGTCTACACTTCAAATGAATGTAATTGCGACACTTCCTTGCTAGGATATAGCGTCTGCAGATGTCTAGGTATCGTAGCAATAGAGTTCTAATGCTTCTTAAAACGCGATATCGCATCTCATTTCTATGTTTCATGGTAAGATGTAATATGATTTGCGAAGTGTTATGTATTCCTCGTCTACACTTCAAATGAATGTGAATGCGACACTTCCTCGCTAGGAAATAGCGTTTGCAGATGTCTACGTATCGTAGCAATAGAGTTCTTATGATTCTTAAAACGCGATATCGCATCTCATTTCTATGTTTCATGGTAAGATATAATATGATTTGCGAAGTGTCATGTATTCCTCGTCTACGCTTCGAATGAATGTGAATGCGACACTTCCTCGCTAGGAAATAGCGTCTGCAGATGTCTAGGTATCGTAGCAATAGAGTTCTAATGCTTCTTAAAACGCGGTATCGCATCTCATTTCTATGTTTCATGGTAAGACATAATATACATTGCGAAGTGTTATGTTTTCCTCGCCTACACTTCAAATGAATGTAAATGCGACACTTCCTTGCAAGGAAGTAGCGATTGCAGATGTCTACGTATCGAAGCAATAGAGTTCAAATGCTTCTTAAAACGAGATATTGCATCTCATATCTATGTTTCATGGTAAGATATAATATGATTTGCGAAGTGTTATGTATTCCTCGTCTACGATTCAAATGAATGTAAATGCGACACTTCCTTGCAAGGAAATAGCGTTTGCAGATGTCTACGTATCGTAGCAATAGAGTTCTTATGATTCTTAAAACGCGATATCGCATCTCATTTCTATGTTTCATGGTACGATATAATATGATTTGCGAAGGGTCATGTATTCCTTGTCTACACTTTAAATGAATGTGAATGCGATACTTCCTCGCTAGGAAATAGCGTTTGCAGATGTCTACGTATCGTAGCAATAGCTTTCTAATGCTCCTTAAGACGCGATATCGCATCTCATTTCTATGTTTCATGGTAAGATATAATATGATTTGCGAAGTGTCATTTATTCCTCGTCTACACTTCAAATGAATGTAAATGCGACACTTCCTTGCTAGGAAATAGCGTCTGCAGATGTCTAGGTATCGTAGCAATAGAGTTCTAATGCTTCTTAACAGGCGATATCGCATCTCATTTCTATGTTTCGTGGTAAGATGTAGTATGATTTGCGAAGTGTTATGTATTCCTCGTCTACACTTCAAATGAATGTGAATGCGACATTTCCTCGCTAGGAAATAGCGTTTGCAGATGTCTACGTATCGTAGCAATAGAGTTCTTATGATTCTTAAAACGCGATATCGCAACTCATTTCTATGTTTCATGGTAAGATATAATATGATTTGCGAAGTGTCATGTATTCCTCGTCTACGCTTCAAATGAATGTGAATGCGACACTTCCTCGCTAGGAAATAGCGTCTGCAGATGTCTAGGTATCATAGCAATAGAGTTCTAATGCTTCTTAAAACGCGGTATCGCATCTCATTTCTATGTTTCATGGTAAGATATAATATACATTGCGAAGTGTTATGTATTCCCCGCCTACACTTCAAATGAATGTAAATGCGACACTTCCTTGCAAGGAAGTAGCGATTGCAGATGTCTACGTATCGAAGCAATAGAGTTCAAATGCTTCTTAAAACGAGATATTGCATCTCATATCTATGTTTCATGGTAAGATATAATATGATTTGCGAAGTGTTATGTATTCCTCGTCTACGATTCAAATGAATGTAAATGCGACACTTCCTTGCAAGGATATAGCGTTTGCAGATGTCTACGTATCGTAGCAATAGAGTTCTTATGATTCATAAAACGCGATATCGCATCTCATTTCTATGTTTCATGGTAAGATATAATATGATTTGAGAAGTGTCATGTATTCCTCGTCTACACTTCAAATGAATTTAAATGCGACACTTCCTTGCTAGGAAATAGCGTCTGCAGATGTTTAGGTATCGTAGCAATAGAGTTCTAATGCTTCTTAAAACGCGATATCGCATCTCATTTCTATGTTTCATGGTAAGATGTAATATGATTTGCGAAGTGTTATGTAGTCCTCGTCTACACTTCAAATGAAAGTAAATGCGACACTTCCTCGCTAGGAAATAGCGTTTGCAGATGTCTACGTATCGTAGCAATAGAGTTCATATGATTCTTAAAACGCGATATCGCATCTCATTTCTATGTTTCATGGTAAGTTATAATATGATTTGCGAAGTGTCATGTATTCCTCGTCTACACTTCAAATGAATGTAATTGCGACACTTCCTTGCTAGGAAATAGCGTCTGCAGATGTCTAGGTATTGTAGCAATAGAGTTCTAATGCTTCTTAAAACGCGATATCGCATCTCATTTCTATGTTTCATGGTAAGATGTAATATGATTTGCGAAGTGTTATGTATTCCTCGTCTACACTTCAAATGAATGTGAATGCGACACTTCCTCGCTAGGAAATAGCGTTTGCAGATGTCTACGTATCGTAGCAATAGAGTTCTTATGATTCTTAAAACGCGATATCGCATCTCATTTCTATGGTTCATGGTAAGATATAATATAATTTGCGAAGTGTCATGTATTCCTCGTCTACGCTTCAAATGAATGTGAATGCGACACTTCCTCGCTAGGAAATAGCGTCTGCAGATGTCTAGGTATCGTAGCAATAGAGTTCTAATGCTTCTTAAAACGCGGTATCGCATCTCATTTCTATGTTTCATGGTAAGATATAATATACATTGCGAAGTGTTATGTATTCCCCGCCTACACTTCAAATGAATGTAAATGCGACACTTCCTTGCAAGGAAGTAGCGATTGCAGATGTCTACGTATCGAAGCAATAGAGTTCAAATGCTTCTTAAAACGAGATATTGCATCTCATATCTATGTTTCATGGTAAGATATAATATGATTTGCGAAGTGTTATGTATTCCTCGTCTACGATTCAAATGAATGTAAATGCGACACTTCCTTGCAAGGATATAGCGTTTGCAGATGTCTACGTATCGTAGCAATAGAGTTCTTATGATTCATAAAACGCGATATCGCATCTCATTTCTATGTTTCATGGTAAGATATAATATGATTTGAGAAGTGTCATGTATTCCTCGTCTACACTTCAAATGAATTTAAATGCGACACTTCCTTGCTAGGAAATAGCGTCTGCAGATGTCTAGGTATCGTAGCAATAGAGTTCTAATGCTTCTTAAAACGCGATATTGTAACGTCAGGCGTACCGCCTGCCACCCTCCGGCGTCCACCTCATCATCCCCAGCATCCGTATCCGGAGCCCCTGCACACGGGCCACCCGCCGACTCGCCGTCCCTACAGAAGGAGACAAAGGTACGAGAGGGAAGAGGGATGCAGCATGCCGCGCCCACGCGCGATCTCCACACACGAGGGGGAGGACTTCACCCCGTATTACGAGGGCGAGGAGCTCTCCGACACGTACTGGGTCGAATCCCCAGCAATCACGAAGCCCTATATGTACTTCTCGTACATGTGGGATTAGAATAAGCACACTACTCACCTATGTACATACACACCAACACACACCTAGATTTAAGTGAATATATGTATATATTTTATTCATGCACGGTTATGTTCCGTACACTCGCGCGCACACTCGACGCTCGCGGCTCACGCTTAAAGCGGGCCGCGCCCCACTCCGAACGGCCGCCCCACCACGAGGGCCGAGCGGCCGCCCTACTCCGACCGTCCGCCCCCACCGCGAGGGCCCAGCGACTCGCGCGCCGCGCGGACCCGAGGAGGTCGCGGACGCGAGATCCGAGAGTCAGTTCCAATCTCACCTCCGAACGGGAGTTGGTATCTCATCTCCGACCGAGGAGGTTCTTATCTCATCTCCGAACCGAGGAGTTCTAATCCAGCATCCGAACGATGCACTTCCGATCCGAGCAATAGGCTCATTCGCAACGAGCAATTAGCTCTAATGCATTCGTCTCTATCCATACTCCCATAGCGGAGTCCGTTCGATACTTTATACTATTTCTAATTCTCATTGTAATCGCTAGTCAGTAACTTAGAATTTAGTCAAGTGTATCTAGTATAGTGAAATCATAGAATATAGTTTATTTTTACCAGATTCAAAGTATCTTTATTCGAGTTCAAATACAATTCCTTAATTCTACTCCACGGGTACGCTCGCGATTATTCTATTTCTATATCTCATCTGCGATAGTCTTGAGGCTCGACGACTAGAGCGAACCAGCGCTTAGTTGCTCCATCCTCACTTCTACCGTATACAGAATATCTTGCGCCCAGGTTGATCCCGGTAAGCTAGAGCGAACCAACGCTTAGCCGCGCCGTACTCGACCGAAGTTCAAGTATTCTCGACGAGCCTTGCACCTCCGACAAAGCGTACACGACGCGCGGGGAGGAGAGAGTTTATTCGTCGTCTCGCTCGGGAATACGTGGGTGATGCACCAGAATATTCAATTTCCTGCGTTCGAGTCCTGGTACCTGTGAAGGAGGTTTCCTTCGCCGCACGACCCGTACCTCCGTTCCAGCCGTACGCCGCCGCCATCCCGGTTGCGGATCCAAGGCGCTCCAGGTACCTAGAAAGAGAAATCAGACAGCGGAATCAAGCCTTCGCAAGGTAAGTTTAGTGTTAATTACCGTTTTATCGAGTCCGAAACGCCAACGAACCCGGTCCGGACGCAATTCGCGTTATTTTCGGGAACGGTTACGACTTTGTGCCACCGTTGCGAGCGCAACCGCACCTCGGGACGTGACAATATCGCATCTCATTTCTATGTTTCATGGTAAGATGTAATATGATTTGCGAAGTGTTATGTAGTCGTCGTCTACACTTCAAATGAAAGTAAATGCGACACTTCCTCGCTAGGAAATAGCGTTTGCAGATGTCTACGTATCGTAGCAATAGAGTTCATATGATTCTTAAAACGCGATATCGCATCTCATTTCTATGTTTCATGGTAAGTTATAATATGATTTGCGAAGTGTCATGTATTCCTCGTCTACACTTCAAATGAATGTAAATGCGACACTTCCTTGCTAGGAAATAGCGTCTGCAGATGTCTAGGTATCGTAGCAATAGAGTTCTAATGCTTCTTAAAACCCGATATCGCATCTCATTTCTATGTTTCATGGTAAGATGTAATATGATTTGCGAAGTGTTATGTATTCCTCGCCTACACTTCAAATGAATGTGAATGCGACATTTCCTCGCTAGGAAATAGCGTTTGCAGATGTCTACGTATCGTAGCAATAGAGTTCTTATGATCCTTAAAACGCGATATCGCAACTCATTTCTATGTTTCATGGTAAGATATAATATGATTTGCGAAGTGTCATGTATTCCTCGTCTACACATCAAATGAATGTGAATGCGACACTTCCTCGCTAGGAAATAGCGTTTGCAGATGTCTACGTATCGTAGCAATAGCTTTCTAATGCTCCTTAAGACGCGATATCGCATCCCATTTCTATGTTTCATGCTAAGATATAATATGATTTGCGAAGTGTCATGTATTCCTCGTCTACGCTTCAAATGAATGTGAATGCGACACTTCCTCGCTAGGAAATAGCGTCTGCAGATGTCTAGGTATCGTAGCAATAGAGTTCTAATGCTTCTTAAAACGCGGTATCGCATCTCATTTCTATGTTTCATGGTAAGATATAATATACATTGCGAAGTGTTATGTATTCCTCGCCTACACTTCAAATGAATGTAAATGTGACACTTCCTTGCAAGGAAGTAGCGATTGCAGATGTCTACGTATCGAAGCAATAGAGTTCAAATGCTTCTTAAAACGAGATATTGCATCTCATATCTATGTTTCATGGTAAGATATAATATGATTTGCGAAGTGTTATGTATTCCTCGTCTACGATTCAAATGAATGTAAATGCGACACTTCCTTGCAAGGATATAGCGTTTGCAGATGTCTACGTATCGTAGCAATAGAGTTCTTATGATTCTTAAAACGCGATATCGCATCTCATTTCTATGTTTCATGGTACGATATAATATGATTTGCGAAGGGTCATGTATTCCTTGTCTACACTTCAAATGAATGTAAATGCGACACTTCCTTGCTAGGAAATAGCGTCTGCAGATGTCTAGGTATCGTAGCAATAGAGTTCTAATGCTTCTTAAAACGCGATATCGCATCTCATTTCTATGTTTCATGGTAAGATGTAATATGATTTGCGAAGTGTTATGTAGTCCACGTCTACACTTCAAATGAAAGTAAATGCGACACTTCCTCGCTAGGAAATAGCGTTTGCAGATGTCTACGTATCGTAGCAATAGTGTTCATATGATTCTTAAAACGCGATATCGCATCTCATTTCTATGTTTCATGGTAAGTTATAATATGATTTGCGAAGTGTCATGTATTCCTCGTCTACACTTCAAATGAATGTAAATGCGACACTTCCTTGCTAGGAAATAGCGTCTGCAGATGTCTAGGTATCGTAGCAATAGAGTTCTAATGCTTCTTAAAACGCGATATCGCATCTCATTTCTTTGTTTCATGGTAAGATGTAACATGATTTGCGAAGTGTTATGTATTCCTCGTCTACACTTCAAATGAATGTGAATGCGACACTTCCTCGCTAGGAAATAGCGTTTGCAGATGTCTACGTATCGTAGCAATAGAGTTCTTATGATTCTTAAAACGCGATATCGCATCTCATTTCTATGTTTCATGGTAAGATATAATATGATTTGCGAAGTGTCATGTATTCCTCGTCTACGCTTCAAATGAATGTGAATGCGACACTTCCTCGCTAGGAAATAGCGTCTGCAGATGTCTAGGTATCGTAGCAATAGAGTTCTAATGCTTCTTAAAACGCGGTATCGCATCTCATTTCTATGTTTCATGGTAAGACATAATATACATTGCGAAGTGTTATGTATTCCTCGCCTACACTTCAAATGAATGTAAATGCGACACTTCCTTGCAACGAAGTAGCGATTGCAGATGTCTACGTATCGAAGCAATAGAGTTCAAATGCTTCTTAAAACGAGATATTGCATCTCATATCTATGTTTCATGGTAAGATATAATATGATTTGCGAAGTGTTATGTATTCCTCGTCTACGATTCAAATGAATGTAAATGCGACACTTCCTTGCAAGGAAATAGCGTTTGCAGATGTCTACGTATCGTAGCAATAGAGTTCTTATGATTCTTAAAACGCGATATCGCATCTCATTTCTATGTTTCATGGTACGATATAATATGATTTGCGAAGGGTCATGTACTCCTTGTCTACACTTCAAATGAATGTAAATGCGACACTTCCTTGCTAGGAAATAGCGTCTGCAGATGTCTAGGTATCGTGGCAATAGAGTTCTAATGCTTTTTAAAACGCGATATCTCATCTCATTTCTATGTTTCATGGTAAGATGTAATATGATTTGCGAAGTGTTATGTATTCCTCGTCTACACTTCAAATGAATGTGAATGCGACATTTCCTCGCTAGGAAATAGCGTTTGCAGATGTCTAGGTATCGTAGCAATAGAGTTCTAATGCTTCTTAAAACGCGATATCGCATCTCATTTCTATGTTTCATGGTAAGATGTAAAATTATTTGCGAAGTGTTATGTATTCCTCGCCTACACTTCAAGTGAATGTAAATGCGACACTTCCTTGCAAGGAAGTAGCGATTGCAGATGTCTACGTATCGAAGCAATAGAGTTCAAATGCTTCTTAAAACGCGATATCGCATCTCATTTCTATGTTTCATGGTAAGATGTAATATGATTTGCGAAGTGTTATGCATTCCTCGTCTACGATTCAAATGAATGTAAATGCGACACTTCCTTGCAAGGAAATAGCGTTTGCAAATGTCTACGTATCGTAGCAATAGAGTTCTTATGATTCTTAAAACGCGATATCGCATCTCATTTCTATGTTTCATGGTAAGATATAATATGATTTGCGAAGTGTTATGTATTCCTCGTCTACACTTCAAATGAATGTGAATGCGATACTTCCTCGCTAGGAAATAGCGTTTGCAGATGTCTACGTATCGTAGCAATAGCTTTCTAATGCTTCTTAAAACGCGATATCGCATCTCATTTCTATGTTGCATGGTAAGATATAATATGATTTGCGAAGTGTCATGTATTCCTCGTTGTCACGTCCCGAGGTGCGGTTGCGCTCGCAACGGTGGCACAAAGTCGTAACCGTTCCCGAAAATAACGCGAATTGCGTCCGGACCGGGTTCGTTGGCGTTTCGGACTCGATAAAACGGTAATTAACACGAAACTTACCTTGTGATGGCTTGATTCTACTGTCTGATTTCTCTTTCCAGGTACCTGGAGCGCCTTGGATCCGCAACCGGGATGGCGGCGGCGTACGGCTGGAACGGAGGTACGGGTCGTGCGGCGAAGGAAACCTCCTTCACAGGAACCAGGACTCGAACGCAGGAAATTGAATATTCCGGTGCGTCACCCACGTATTCCCGAGCGAGACGACGAATAAACTCTCTCCTCCCCGCGCGTCGTGTACGCTTTGTCGGAGGTGCAAGGCTCGTCGAGAATACTTGAACTTCGGTCGAGTACGGCGCGGCTAAGCGTTGGTTCGCTCTAGCTTACCGGGATCAACCTGGGCGCAAGATATTCTGTATACGGTAGAAGTGAGGATGGAGCAACTAAGCGCTGGTTCGCTCTAGTCGTCGAGCCTCAAGACTATCGCAGATGAGATATAGAAATAGAATAATCGCGAGCGTACCCGTGGAGTAGAATTAAGGAATTGTATTTGAACTCGAATAAAGATACTTTGAATCTGGTAAAAATAAACTATATTCTATGATTTCACTATACTAGATACACTTGACTAAATTCTAAGTTACTGACTAGCGATTACAATGAGAATTAGAAATAGTATAAAGTATCGAATGGACTCCGCTATGGGAGTATGGATAGAGACGAATGCATTAGAGCTAATTGCTCGTTGCGAATGAGCCTATTGCTCGGATCGGAAGTGCATCGTTCGGATGCTGGATTAGAACTCCTCGGTTCGGAGATGAGATACGAACTCTCCAGTTCGGAGATGAGATACCAACTCTCCAGTTCGGAGGTGAGATTGGAACTGACTCTCGGATCTCGCGTCCGCGACCTCCTCGGGTCGCGCGGCGCGCGAGTCGCTGGGCCCTCGCGGTGGGGCGGACGGTCGGAGTAGGGCGGCCGCTCGGCCCTCGTGGTGGGGCGGCCGTTCGGAGTGGGGCGCGGCCCGCGTTAAGCGTGAGCCGCGAGCGTCGAGTGTGCGCGCGAGTGCACGGAACATAACCGTGCATGAATAAAATATATACATATATTCACTTAAATCTAGGTGTGTGTTGGTGTGTATGTACATAGGTGAGTAGTGTGCTTATTCTAATCCCACATGTACGAGAAGTACGTATAGGGCTTCGTGATCGCTGGGGATTCGACCCAGTACGTGTCGGAGAGCTCCTCGCCCTCGTAATACGGGGTGAAGTCCTCCCCCTCGTGTGTGGAGATCGCGCGTGGGCGCGGCATGCTGCATCCCTCTTCCCTCTCGTATCTTTGTCTCCTTCTGTAGGGACGGCGAGTCGGCGGGTGGCCCGTGTGCAGGGGCTCCGGATGCGGATGCTGGGGATGATGAGGTGGGCGTCGGAGGGTGGCAGGCGGTACGCCTGACGTTACACCACCCCCCTTGGAAAAAGAATCTCGGCCATGCCGAGATCTCTTGTCTGTTGGGTAGATTTCGGGATGCTGGATCCTTCTCTTGGTCCTGTCGGCTGGATGCTGCGGAATCTGAGGTTTTTCGCCTGGTTGATCCTGGCGATAACGTTTGGAGATTGGACCGTGACTGCGGGCTTCCTTCGGATTGCAGGCACTTTCGTCGCTTTCACTTTCAGCGTTCGTTTGAATGTCACTGCTCTCACTGACTTCATTTTCAGTTTTTCGCACTTTTCTTTCACTAGCATCCACACTCTGCATACTATGCATTCGTTTACAAATTTTGATTTTGTTCGTATGAACAATTTTATGGCGCCCTTTTACATTTAGCTTAACATTACAGTTGCCCAAAATTTCGAGGATACGGTACGGTCCAGAGTATTGTGCCTGGAACTTATGTTTGTTCGGCTCTTTTAAAAGATAGACCCATTGGCCTACCTCGAAGTTTTGGACATTGAGATTTCGGTCATAATAATATTTAGAACGGCGTTTCGCATTGTCTAGATTGGCTTTAGCCAAATCCTGAGATTTCGAGATTTTCTCCTGAAGTTGTATAAGATAGTCGCTATAAGTTTCGTTATCAGAGCTGTCCTGAAAAGGAGTGGCTGACGGCGTCCTAGCTATCCTGCCGAACACTAGTTCGTGTGGGGTGTATAATGTACCCTCGTGCACACTGGTGTTGTATGAAAACATTGCATACGGTAACCAATTCACCCAATCGTTACTCGACTCTATGTAATGCTTCAGATATTCGGCCAGGACGTGGTGAGATCGTTCAACGGACCCGTTTGTTTGTGGATGGAACGCAGTGGACTTGTATTGCTTAATACGGAATTTGATTGCTATGGCTTTAATCAAGCTATTTATAAAGTTCGAACCTTGGTCCGTGAGTATGCCTTTCGGGCATCCGAACTTACAAATGAATTCTTTTATTAAAGCTTCGGCAATGTCTACTGCGGTGGTGGTTTTGAGAGGAACTGCGACTGAGTATTTAGTGAGGAGATCTTGGATCGTGAGGATACTCGTATAACCGTCGGAAGTTTCGGGAAGAGGACCCATTACGTCCATTGAAATCTTATCGAATGCCCTGCCAGGGGTGTCGGTTAAAGTGAGAGGCTGTCTGGTCTTTACCCGGACCAGTTTCTCTGTCTGACAACTTTTACATTTGCCAATATATTCTTGTATTTGTGTTTTCATGTTTGGCCAAAAGTATTGTTGTCTGATGCGAGAATAAGTTTTATTAACCCCTTTGTGACCTCCCACAGGGGAGTCGTGGTTTTCTCTTATTATTTTCAGTCGCTCTTCGACCGAAGGGGTTTTAATGAGGCCCTGGCAGACCGTAATCTGGACAGTTGTTTCGTAAAACAGGTCTTGAAGGATTTTCTGGATTCGGGACCAGGATACGGAGTCTAGATAGGTTTGTGCGATACTAAATGTTTGTAATTGTAATTCGTTTACAACGTCGCACAAGGATCTGAATGTTTCTATTACGGTCTGGAAATTGATTGATCTGGTGGAATGTTCGATGATTGGAAGCTGGATTTGGAATTCGTTTCCGATTTGTATGACTTTGGCTTTGGTAAGGACGTGATTTTTGTTTAGGAGGAATTTTTCAGCGTTTGCTAGATCTTTGGCGCCCGTGTCATAGGGGTGCCCAGATTGCGTGACGAAGACAACTACATTGTCTCGTCGCGTTGATAATGCGTCACGGCTGAAATTAAATAGAGGTTCGCGTCGGAAAAATTCATTTGGAGCAGGAGTATAGAAGTCGGTGCTGTCGCTGGCGACTTGCGGAGGTGGTGCTGTGTTGGTACGGAAGGACGTGCCTGGAGTCGGTAATTCAGGTTCTGATGTTACCGGAGTAGGAGGAGGCGCTAGTGTGGTATACTTTTTACGGGTTTCCGGAGGCACATCGAAGATGTCGTCCTCCGAGTTTTCTGAATACGAGAGCGGAAAAATTTGAGCGGGATTCCGCGACAATGCGTCCGCATTAAGGTTCGTTTTTCCACTTTTATAGACCATCTCGTAGTCAAATTCTGCTAACTTAAGCCTCCACCGTACGAGTCTACTTGACGGGTCCTTGACCGAATTCATCCACACTAACGGTCGATGGTCGGTAACGAGTTTGAATTGATTACCGTATATGTATGGACGAAAGTAATGGACGGCGTAGACAATCGCCAGACACTCCTTCTCGATCGTGGAGTAGTTTTTCTCCGCAGCGTTTAACAGTCGCGACGTGTACGCGATTGGCAAGTCGCGGCCTATTGGTCCTTGACTCAAGATAGCACCAATAGCTTCGGCGGACGCGTCGGTCGTTATCACGAATGGTTGTTTAAAGTTGGGGGTACTGCAAGATAGGCGCTTCGCATAGGCAATCTCGGAGTTTGACGAATGAATTCTCATGCTCGTTACGCCATACAAAGGGCGCGTCCTTTTTTAACAAATTCGTTAGAGGCTTAGCAATATTGGAAAAATTTGCGATGAACCGCCTGTAGTATCCCGCGAGCCCGAGGAATTGTTTGATCTGTTTCGCGTTGCGCGGGCGCGGAAAATTTTTGACGGCGCTAATTTTCGCAGGGTCAGGTTTTACACCGTGCTCACTGATAATATGACCCAAATAGCTTACTTCTCTCCTCAAGAATTCGCACTTATCCGGCTGCAATACTAAATTAGCTTCTTTGAGCCGTTGAGTTAATTTATCGAATTTAAGTCGATGTTCTTGAAGAGAGCTAGCGTAGATAACAATGTCGTCCAAATAGACGAAAATTTCGTTCCCCTGGAGACCGGACAGGACATTGTCCATAAGTCGTTGGAACGTTGCTGGCGCATTTTTTAATCCGAATGGCATTCTTTTAAATTCATAATGCCCGTGAGGCGTCGAAAAAGCGGTTTTGGGAGCATCGGCGGGCTCCATTGGGATCTGGTGAAATCCGCTCGCGAGATCGAATGTACTAAAATACTTCGCACTCCCGAGCTGATCAAGTATCTCGGTAATGCAAGGGAGGGGATAGGCATCGGCGACAGATTTCTCATTGAGTGCGCGGTAGTCGATGACGACGCGCCATTGCTTGTTGCCCAAGGAGTCCGGTTTCTTTGGGACAACCCACAATGGCGAATTATATGGTGATTTTGACGGAGAGATGACACCATTTTGTAAAAATTTGTCGACTTGTCGTCGAATCTCCTCCTTATGAGCTGGTGGGAAACGGTATTGTTTCACATTGACGGGGCGGTCGTCGACGGTTGGAATCTTGTGCGTGGTTGCTGACGTATGCCCTAATTTATCCCCCTCAATGTGAAAGAGCTCCTGCGTGCTTTGAACGAGACGGACGACGTGCTCTCTTTCCTCTGCGTTGAGGTGGTCGAGACGGAGGAGACTAAGAATTCGATCTAAGCGAGATTTCGAAAGGTTGGCGGATTTCGATGTTTGTTTTAACGGCGCCTGTTGTACATTATTTTTAACCGCCTGAGCATAGGAGATTTGCTGAGTATTCGCGATTTTGCAACGCGAAGGAGGAGTTTCGATTGTCGAATATGGTGTCTGATTCGAGAAAGAAATAGAAGTTTTCCCTTTTTGGGATGAGCCGATCGGTACGGCGGATACGTTGGATTTAGTAGATTTAGAAAAAACCAGATACAGCGACGGACTATCCTCCTCGTGGAGGGGAGTCATGATTTGCGCGGGCTCGAGTATGATCTCTGGTAACGCGATTTCGACGGCGCGGTCGGATGAATTAATTATTCGAGTTACCGCTTTGCCCCGAATTACTCTGACGAGAGCGTTTCCGAAAAATATGCCCGGCGCAAGATCGATACGAGGAATTATACCTTCCGCGAGATTCGAATTAACTACGCGGACCTTGATACCGATATTTGATCTCGGCGGAATGGAGATACGGTCTCCTGACTTCGGAGAAGCTGCTTTGTCTTGCGTTCGAAGCTTCGATTTCGTTGCTGCATCGCGTTTCAGCGGAGGCGATGATTTACGCGGCGGGCGCGGCGGCGGAGGGGGAATAGATTCCGTGCGCGGCGCTTGTTTACGTTTCGGCGATAGGAGAGGCTTTATTTTCGAGTCCGGTGACGGTTCCTCGAGTGTTTCGATATCGTCTTCGAAAGGAATTCTCTTACCATTCCATTTGATTATTTTATTTGGAAAAGAGATTTCTGCGTCCATACAGAACCCGGAGCCGAGGATCCCGCTTGGTTTAAGGGGAAAATCATCCTCGACCACATTAAAAGGGACGACGCGACCGAAAATGACAAGATTCACCGTCCCTAAGGTTGCGGTTTTGCCATCGGTTACCCCTGTTATTATGACGATCTCGGACTTATCGATTCGCGCGGATGCTTTTAGAGCCGAACGTTTTATAATATTTATTTCCGCCCCAGTGTCCACCATGAAGCGAGTTGGTGAAATTAGAAGATCGGATTTTAGAACTACGTTTGGCGTGCTAGTTTTTCCGGTTATGTTTATCGCGGCGTTTCGTCGATTTCCGCGTTGGAGTTGTTCGCGGCGAGAGGACGGACTTGGTGCGCGGCCTCGCCACCTGTCTCGCGGCGGGTGCGGAGGCCATTGTCGTTTCCCGAATTTTTATTTACCGCGTTGTTGTACTGCCTTTTTCGGCACTCGCCTATTTCGTGCCCCGGGGTCTTGCAATAGCGACAAAATTTGGGCGCGTCCCTGGCTACGATTTGTCTCGGTTGTTCGTACGCGGGGCCTCGAGTAGGAGGCGGTACGTCCCTGGATCGCAAGTATTCCTGCGGTCGGTACGGCGATGGCGGTCTGAACCGACACTCGGTCGCGTAATGTCCGATATTATTGCATTTTCGGCAAATAATTTCGGCTGGTTTTTCGCGCAATTCTGGTCGCGCGGCACGCGATCTACCTAGTCGGTTGCAATCACGTTCGTGCATTTGGTAAAGTTCTCGCGCTCGAGCGAACGTTTCTCGCAATGTGCCGAATGAATTTATCGTCATTTGCATTCGAATTTCCGGAATGAGACCGTCTTTAAAACATTGTAATGTGAGCGCGTCTACGTCATCGAGCGATTCCGGTGTGTCTCGTCGAGCAAGCCTCTCGCAATCAATTATAGCGGTTCTAAGATCTTTTACTCGACCGATGTAATCTAGAATGTGCTCGTTCGCGCGCATGAATATATTTGCAAGTTCACCCCGATAATGATGAGCTGATTTTACGGAGCAAAATGTGCTGCGAAGAACGTCCGTTAATTCGAGTATTGTGTAACACGGCTCGTCTTCTAGCGCGGCGTAGGCACGACCCTTGAGTTTTCCCTTAAGCAGGCGTGTGAAAGTTCGCTCGCACCCATTAGGGATAAGCTCATAAGCGCGTTTACACGCTCGGGTAAACTGAAGAATGGGAATGTTCTGACCATCGAATGTCGGCACGGCTTCGAGGGCCTGCTTAAGCGATAGCTCGTCGTGTTGCGAACTATTTGTATTGGAATCGGAGCTCGAATTATGTCCGGAAAGCGGATTTCCCCGAGGAATATCCAGCGAAACGGTATCGTCGCGCGTTAAATCAGGCGTTCTGCGAATAGATTCTATTTCACGACGTAAAATTTCTATTTGCTGGAGCAACGCGGCATTACTCGGATCGGTCGCTTTCGTATTTTTCGCTGAAGTATTTTGTTGCGCGGTACTAGGAAGAGGCTCGGCGATAGCGTCTTGGAAGTCGAGCGTTCTGCTAATGCGTTTTTCGCGTTCGGAATCGGCCATCGCGGCGGCTCGCTGTGTCTGCTGGCGCGTTTTTGTCGGAGTCCGGGTTGCCATATCTAGTTTCGCGGTTCCTTTCGGCGGAATTTCCGGAGGAAACGCGTGGCTATCCCACCGCTGTCACCAAAAATAACTTTCGTGTCACGTCCCGAGGTGCGGTTGCGCTCGCAACGGTGGCACAAAGTCGTAACCGTTCCCGAAAATAACGCGAATTGCGTCCGGACCGGGTTCGTTGGCGTTTCGGACTCGATAAAACGGTAATTAACACGAAACTTACCTTGTGATGGCTTGATTCTACTGTCTGATTTCTCTTTCCAGGTACCTGGAGCGCCTTGGATCCGCAACCGGGATGGCGGCGGCGTACGGCTGGAACGGAGGTACGGGTCGTGCGGCGAAGGAAACCTCCTTCACAGGAACCAGGACTCGAACGCAGGAAATTGAATATTCCGGTGCGTCACCCACGTATTCCCGAGCGAGACGACGAATAAACTCTCTCCTCCCCGCGCGTCGTGTACGCTTTGTCGGAGGTGCAAGGCTCGTCGAGAATACTTGAACTTCGGTCGAGTACGGCGCGGCTAAGCGTTGGTTCGCTCTAGCTTACCGGGATCAACCTGGGCGCAAGATATTCTGTATACGGTAGAAGTGAGGATGGAGCAACTAAGCGCTGGTTCGCTCTAGTCGTCGAGCCTCAAGACTATCGCAGATGAGATATAGAAATAGAATAATCGCGAGCGTACCCGTGGAGTAGAATTAAGGAATTGTATTTGAACTCGAATAAAGATACTTTGAATCTGGTAAAAATAAACTATATTCTATGATTTCACTATACTAGATACACTTGACTAAATTCTAAGTTACTGACTAGCGATTACAATGAGAATTAGAAATAGTATAAAGTATCGAATGGACTCCGCTATGGGAGTATGGATAGAGACGAATGCATTAGAGCTAATTGCTCGTTGCGAATGAGCCTATTGCTCGGATCGGAAGTGCATCGTTCGGATGCTGGATTAGAACTCCTCGGTTCGGAGATGAGATACGAACTCTCCAGTTCGGAGATGAGATACCAACTCTCCAGTTCGGAGGTGAGATTGGAACTGACTCTCGGATCTCGCGTCCGCGACCTCCTCGGGTCGCGCGGCGCGCGAGTCGCTGGGCCCCTCGCGGTGGGGCGGACGGTCGGAGTAGGGCGGCCGCTCGGCCCTCGTGGTGGGGCGGCCGTTCGGAGTGGGGCGCGGCCCGCGTTAAGCGTGAGCCGCGAGCGTCGAGTGTGCGCGCGAGTGCACGGAACATAACCGTGCATGAATAAAATATATACATATATTCACTTAAATCTAGGTGTGTGTTGGTGTGTATGTACATAGGTGAGTAGTGTGCTTATTCTAATCCCACATGTACGAGAAGTACGTATAGGGCTTCGTGATCGCTGGGGATTCGACCCAGTACGTGTCGGAGAGCTCCTCGCCCTCGTAATACGGGGTGAAGTCCTCCCCCTCGTGTGTGGAGATCGCGCGTGGGCGCGGCATGCTGCATCCCTCTTCCCTCTCGTATCTTTGTCTCCTTCTGTAGGGACGGCGAGTCGGCGGGTGGCCCGTGTGCAGGGGCTCCGGATGCGGATGCTGGGGATGATGAGGTGGGCGTCGGAGGGTGGCAGGCGGTACGCCTGACGTTACATCGTCTACGATTCAAATGAATGTAAATGCGACACTTCCTTGCAAGGAAATAGCGTTTGCAGATGTCTACGTATCGTAGCAATAGAGTTCTTATGATTCTTAAAACGCGATATCGCATCTCATTTCTTTGTTTCATGGTAAGATATAATATGATTTGCGAAGTGTCATGTATTCCTCGTCTACACTTCAAATGAATGTAAATGCAACACTTCCTTGAAAGGAAATAGCGATTGCAGATGTCTACGTATCGAAGCAATAGAGTTCAAATGCTTCTTAAAACGAGATATTGAATCTCATATCTATGTTTCATGATAAGATATAATATACATTGCGAAGTGTTATGCATTCCTCGTCTACGATTCAAATGAATGTAAATGCGACACTTCCTTGCAAGGAAATAGCGTTTGCAGATGTCTACGTATCGTAGCAATAGAGTTCTTATGATTCTTAAAACGCGATATCGCATCTCATTTCTATGTTTCATGGTAAGATATAATATGATTTGCGAAGTGTCATGTATTCCTCGTCTACACTTGAAATGAATGTGAATGCGACACTTCCTCGCTAGGAAATAGCGTTTGCAGATGTCTACGTATCGTAGCAATAGAGTTCATATGATTCTTAAAACGCGATATCGCATCTCATTTCTATGTTTCATGGTAGGATATAACATAATTTGCGAAGTGTTATGTATTCCTCGTCTACACTTGAAATGAATGTAAATGCGACACTTCCTTGCAAGGAAATAGCGTTTGCAGATGTCTACGTATCGTAGCAATAGAGTTCTAATGCTTCTTAAAACGCGATATCGCATCTCATTTCTATGTTTCATGGTAGGATGTATAATTATTTGCGAAGTGTTATGTATTCCTCGCCTACACTTCAAGTGAATGTAAATGCGACACCTCCTTGCAAGGAAGTAGCGATTGCAGATGTCTACGTATCGAAGAAATAGAGTTCAAATGCTTCTTAAAACGAGATATTGCATCTTATATCTATGTTTCATGATAAGATATAATATACATTGCGAAGTGTTATGCATTCCTCGTCTACGATTCAAATGAATGTAAATGCGACACTTCCTTGCAAGGAAATAGCGTTTGCAAATGTCTACGTATCGTAGCAATAGAGTTCTTATGATTCTTAAAACGCGATATCGCATCTCATTTCTATGTTTCATGGTAAGATATAATATGATTTGCGAAGTGTCATGTATTCCGCGTCTACACTTCAAATGAATGTAAATGCGACACTTCCTCGCTAGGAAATAGCGTTTGCAGATGTCTACGTATCGTAGCAATAGAGTTCATATGATTCTAAAAACGCGATATCGCATCTCATTTCTATGTTTCATGGTAAGATATATCATGATTTGGGAAGTGTTATGTATTCCTCGTCTACACTTCAAATGAATGTGAATGCGATACTTCCTCGCTAGGAAATAGCGTTTTCAGATGTCTACGTATCGTAGCAATAGATTTCTAATGCTTCTTAAAACGCGATATCGCATCTCATTTCTATGTTTCACTGTAAGATGTAACATGATTTAGGAAGTGTTATGTATTCCTCGTCTACACTTCAAATGAATGTGAATGCGATACTTCCTCGCTAGGAAATAGCGTTTTCAGATGTCTAGGTATCGTAGCAATAGAGTTCTAATGCTTCTTAAAACGAGATATTGCATCACATATCTATGTTTCATGATAAGATATATTATTCATTGCGAAGTGTTATGCATTCTGCGTCTACGATTCAAATGAACGTAAATGCGACACTACCTTGCTAGGAAATAGCGTCTGCAGATGTCTAGGTATCATAGCAATAGAGTTCTAATGCTTCATAAACGCGATATCGCATCTCATTTTGTATGTTTCATGGTAAGATATAATATGATTTGCGAAGTGTTATGTATTCCTCGTCTACACTTCATATGAATGTTAATGCGACACTTCCTTGCAAGGAAAGTGCGTTTGCAGATGTCTACCTATCGTGGCAGTAGAGTTCTAATGCTTCTTAAAACGCGATATCGCATCCCATTTCTATGTTTCATGTTAAGATATAATATGATTTGCGAAGTGTCATGTATTCCTCGTCTACACTTCAAATGAATGTAAATGCGACACTTCCTTGCAAGGTAATAGCGTTTACAGATGTCTACGTATCGAAGCAATAGTGTTCAAATGCTTCTTAAAACGATATATTGCATCACATATCTATGTTTCATGATAAGATATATTATTCATTGTGAAGTGTTATGCATTCTGCGTCTACGATTCAAGTGAACGTAAATGCGACACTTCCTTGCTAGGAAATAGCGTCTGCAGTTGTCTAGGTATCGTAGCAATAGAGTTCTAATGCTTCATAAAAGCGATATCGCATCTCACTTCTATGTTTCATGGTAAGATATTATATAATTTGAGAAGTGTTATGTATTCCTCGTCTACACTTCAAATGAATGTAAATGCGACACTTCCTCGCAAGGAAATAGCGTTTGCAGATGTCTACCTATCGTAGCAGTAGAGTTCTAATGCTTCTTAAAACGCGATATCGCATCTCATTTCTATGTTTCATGATAAGATATAATATGATTTGCGATGTGTTATGTATTCCTCGTCTACACTTCAAATGAATGTAAATGCGACACTTCCCTGCAAAGAAATAGCGTTTGCAGATGTCTACGTATCGTAGCAATAGAGTTCTAATGCTTCTTGCAACGCGATATCGCATCTCATTTCTATGTTTCATGGTAAGATATAATATGATTTGCGAAATGTTATGTATTCCTCGTCTACACTTCAAATGAATGTAAATGCGACACTTCCTTGCAAGGAAATAGCGTTTGCAGATGTCTACGTATCGAAGCAATAGTGTTCAAATTGTTCTTAAAAAGAGATATTGCATCACATATCTATGTTTCATGATAAGATATATTATTCATTGCGAAGTGTTATGCATTCTACGTCTACGATTCAAATGAATGTAAATGCGACACTTCCTTGCAAGGAAATAGCGTCTGCAGATGTCTACGTATCGTAGCAATAGAGTTCTTATGATACTTAAAACGCGATATCGCATCTCATTTCTATGTTTCACGGTAAGATATAATATGATTTGCGAAGTGTTATGTATTCCTCGTCTACACTTCAAATGAATGTAAATGCGACACTTCCTTGCAAGGAAATAGCGTTTGCAGATGTCTACCTATCGTAGCAATAGTGCTCTTATGCTTCTTAAAACGCGATATCGCATCTCATTTCTATGTTTCATGGTAAGATATAATATGATTTGCGAAGTGTTATGTATTCCTCGTCTACACTTCAAATGAATGTAAATGCGACACTTCCTCGCAAGGAAATAGCGTTTGCAGATGTCTACCTATAGTAGTAGTAGAGTTCTAATGCTTCTTAAAACGCGATATCGCATCTCATTTCTATGTTTCACTGTAAGATATAATATGGTTTGCGAAGTGTCATGTATTCCTCGTCTACACTTCAAATGAATGTAAATGCGACACTTCCTTGCAAGGAAATAGCGTTTGCAGATGTCTACGTATCGAAGCAATAGTGTTCAAATTCTTCTTAAAAAGAGATATTGCATCACATATCTATGTTTCATGATAAGATATATTATTCATTGCTAAGTGTTATGCATTCTACGTCTACGATTCAAATGAACGTAAATGCGACACTTCCTTGCTAGGAAATAGCGTCCGCAGACGTCTAGCTTTCGTAGCAATAGAGTTCTAATGCTTCTTAAAACGCGATATCGCATCTCATTTCTATGTTTCATGGTAAGATATTATATGGTTTGCGAAGTGTTATGTATTCCTCGTCTACACTTCAAATGAATGTAAATGCGACACTTCCTTGCAAGGAAATAGCGTCTGCAGATGTCTACGTATCGTAGCAATAGAGTTCTTATGATTCTTAAAACGCGATATCGCATCTCATTTCTATGTTTCACGGTAAGATATAATATGATTTGCGAAGTGTTATGTATTCCTCGTCTACACTTCAAATGAATGTAAATGCGACACTTCCTTGCAAGGAAATAGCGTTTGCAGATGTCTACCTATCGTAGCAATAGTGCTCTTATGCTTCTTAAAACGCGATATCGCATCTCATTTCTATGTTTCATGGTAAGATATAATATGATTTGCGAAGTGTTATGTATTCCTCGTCTACACTTCAAATGAATGTAAATGCGACACTTCCTTGCCAGGAAATAGCGATTGCAGATGTCTACGTATCGAAGCAATAGAGTTCAAATGCTTCTTAAAACGAGATATTGCATCTCATATCTATGTTTCATGATAAGATATAATATTCATTGCGAAGTATTATGCATTCCTCGTCTACACTTCAAATGAACGTGAATACGATACTTCCTCACTAGGAAATAGCGTTTGCAGATATCTACGTATCGTAGCAATAGATTTCTAATGCTTCTTAAAACGCGATATCGCATCTCATTTCTATGTTTCACTGTAAGATATAATATGGTTTGCGAAGTGTCATGTATTCCTCGTCTACACTTCAAATGAATGTAAATGCGACACTTCCTCGCTAGGAAATAGCGTTTGCAGATATCTACGTATCGTAGCAATAGATTTCTAATGCTTCCTAAAACGCGATATCGCATCTCATTTCTATGTTTCACTGTAAGATATAATATGGTTTGCGAAGTGTCATGTATTCCTCGTCTACACTTCAAATGAATGTAAATGCGACACTTCCTTGCAAGGAAATAGCGTTTGCAGATGTCTACGTATCGAAGCAATAGAGTTCAAATGCTTCTTAAAACGAGATATTGCATCACATATCTATGTTTCATGATAAGATATATTATTCATTGCGAAGTGTTATGCATTCTGCGTCTACGATTCAAATGAACGTAAATGCGACACTTCCTTGCTAGGAAATAGCATCTGCAGATGTCTAGGTATCGTAGCAATAGAGTTCTAATGATTCTTAAAACGCGATATCGCATCTCATTTCTATGTTTCATGGTAAGATATAGTATGATTTGCGTAGTGTTATGTGCTCCTCGTCTACACTTCAAATGAATGTAAATGCGACACTCCCTTGAAAGGAAATAGCGTCTGCAGATGTCTAGGTATCGTAGCGATAGAGTTCTAATGCTTCTCAAAACGCAATATCGCATCTCATTTCTATGTTTCATCGTAAGATATTATATGATTTGCGAACTGTTATGTATTCCTCGTCTACACTTCAAATGAATGTAAATGCGACACTTCCTTGCAAGGAAATAGCGTTTGCAGGTGTCTACGTATCGAAGCAATAGTGTTCAAATGCTTCCTAAAAAGAGATATTGCATCACATATCTATGTTTCATGATAAGATATATTATTCATGGAGAAGTGTTATGCATTCTACGTCTACGATTCAAATGAACGTAAATGCGACACTTCCTTGCTAGGAAATAGCGTCTGCAGATGTCTAGGTATCGTAGCAATAGAGTTCTAATGCTTCTTAAAACGAGATATTGCATCTCATATCTATGTTTCATGATAAGATATAATATTCATTGCGAAGTGTCATGTATACCTCGTATTCACTTCAAAAGAATGTAAATGCGACACTTCCCTGCTAGGAATTATTGTTTGCAGATGTCTACGTATTGTAGCAATGGAGTTCTAATGCTTCTTAAAACGAGATGTCGCATTTCATTTCTATGTTTCGTGATAATATATAATATACATTGTGGATTGTTATGTATACCTCGTATTCACTTCAAAAGAATGTAAATGCGACACTTCCCTGCTAGGAAATATTGTTTGCAGATGTCTACGTATAGTAGCAATAGAGTTCCAATGCTTCTTAAAACGAGATGTCGAACTTCATTTCTATGTTTCATGAAAAGATATAATATTCATTGCGAAGTGTCATGTATACCTCGTATTCACTTCAAAAGAATGTAAATACGACACTTACATGCTAGGAAATAGCGTTTGCAGATGTCTACGTATCATAGCAGTAGAGTTCTAATGCTTCTTAAAACGCGATATCGCATCTCACTGCTATGATTCATGATAAGATATAATATTCATTGTGGAATGTCATGTATACCTCGCATTCACGTCAAAAGAATGTAAATGCGACACTTCCTCGCTAGGAAATAACATTTGCAGATGTCTACGCATAGTAGCAATAGAGTTTTAATGCTTCCTAAAACGCGATATCGCATCTCACTTCTATGTTTCATGATAAGATATAATATTCACTGCGAAGTGCCATGTATACCTCGTATTCACTTCCAAAGAATGTAAATGCGACACTTCCCTGCTAGGAAATAACATTTGCAGATGTCTACGCATCGTAGCAATAGAGATCTAATGATTCTTAAAACGCGATATCACATCTCACTTCTATTTTTCATGATAAGATATATTATTCATTATGGAGTATTATGTATACCTCGTATTCACGTCAAAAGAATGTAAATGCGACACTTCCACGCAAGGAAATAGCGTTTGCAGATGTCTACGTGTCGAAACAAGAGAGATCTAATGATTCTTAAAACACGATATCACATCTCACTTCTATGTTTCAAGATAAGATATATTATTCATTATGGAGTGTTATGTATACCTCGTATTGACTTCAAAATAATGTAAATACTACACTTCCTTGCTAGGAAATATTGTTTGCAGATGTCTACGTATCGTAGCAATAGTGTTCTAATGCTTCTTAAAATGAGAAGTCGTATTTCATATCTATGTTTCGTAATAAGATATAATATTCATTGTGGAATGTTATGTTTACCTCGTATTCACTTCAAAAGAATGTAAATGCGACACTTCCATGCTAGGAAATAGCGTTTGCAGATGTCTACGTATCGTAGCAATAGAGTTCTAATGCTTCCTAAAACGCGATATAGCATCTCAGTTCTATGTTTCATGATAAGATATAACATTCATTGCTAAGTGTCATGTATACCTCGTATTCACTTCAAAAGAATGTAAATGCGACACTTCCATGCTAGGAAATAGCGTTTGCAGATGTCTACGTATCGTAGCAATAGAGTTCTAATGCTTCCTAAAACGCGATATCGCATCTCAGTACTATGTTTCATGATAAGATATAATACTCATTGCGAAGTGTCATGTATACCTCGTATTCACTTCAAACGAATGTAAATGCGACACTTCCATGCTCGGAAATAGCGTTTGCAGATGTCTACGTATCACAGCAATAGAGTACTAATGCTTCTTAAAACGAGATGTCGCATTTCATTTCTATGTTTCGTAATAAAATATAATATTCATTGCGAAGTGTCATGTATACCTCGTATTCACTTCAAAAGAATGTAAATGCGACACTTCCATGCTAGGAAATAGCGTTTGCAGATGTCTACGTATCGTAGCAATAGAGTTCTAATGCTTCCTAAAACGCGATATCGCATCTCAGTTCTATGTTTCATGATAAGATATAATACTCATGGCGAAGTGTCATGTATACCTCGTATTCACTTCAAATGAATGTAAATGCGACACTTCCATGCTGGGAAATAGCGTTTGCAGATGTCTACGTATCACAGCAATAGAGTACTAATGCTTCTTAAAACGAGATGTCGCATTTCATTTCTATGTTTCGTAATAAAATATAATATTCATTGCGAAGTGTCATGTATACCTCGTATTCACTTCAAAAGAATGTAAATGCGACACATCCATGCTAGGAAATAGCGTTTGCAGATGTCTACGTATCGTAGCAATCGAGTTCTAATGCTTCCTAAAACGCGATATCGCATTTCACTTCTATGTTTCATGATAAGATATAATACTCATTGCGAAGTGTCATGCATACCTCGATTTCACATCACAAGAATGTAAATGCGACACTGCCTTGCTAGGAAATATTGTTTGCAGATGTCTACGTATATTAGCAATAGAGTTCTAATGCTTCTCAAAACGCGATATAGCACCTCATTCCTATGTTTCATGATAAGATATAATATTCATTGCGAAGTGTCACGTATATCTCGTATTCACTTCAAAAGAATGTAAATGCGACACTTCCATGCTAGGAAATAGCGTTTGCAGATGTCTACGTATCATAGCATTAGAGTTCTAATGCTTCTTAAAATGCGATATCGAATCTCACTTCTATGTTTCACGATAAGATATAATATTCATTGCGAAGTGTCATGTATACCTCGTATTCACTTCAAAAGAATGTAAATGCGACACTTCCTTGCTAGGAAATAGCGTTGACAGATGACCACGTATGGTAAGAATAGAGTTCTAATACTTCTTAAAACGAGATGTCGCATCTCACTTCTATGTTTCGTGATAAGATATAATATTCATTGCTAAGTGTCATGTATACCTCGTATTCACTTCAAATGAATGTCAATGCGACACTTCCATGCTAGGAAATAGCGTTTGCTGATGTCTACGTATCGTAGCAATAGGGTTCTAATGCTTCTTAAAACGCGATATCGCATCACATTTCTATGCTTCATGATAAGATATAATATTCCTTGCGAAGTGTCATGTATACCTCGTATTCACTTCAAAAGAATGTAAATGCGACACTTCCTTGCTAGGAAATAACATTTGCAGATGTCTACGCATCGTAGCAATAGAGGTCTAGTGCTTCTTATATCGCGATATCGCATCTCACTTCTATGTTTCGAGATAAGATATAATATTCATTGCGAAGTGTTATGTATACCTCGTATTATCTTCAAAAGAATGTAAATGCGACACTTCCTTGCTAGGAAATAGCGTTTCCAGATGACTACGTATCGTAAGAATAGAGTTCTAATACTTCTTAAAATGAGAAGTCGTATTTCATTTCTATGTTTCGTAATAAGATATAATATTCATTGCGAAGTGTCATGTATACCTCGTACTCACTTCAAAGGATTGTAAATGCGACACTTCCTTGCTAGGAAATAGCGTTTCCAGATGTCCACGTATCGAAGCAATGGAGCTCTAATGCTTCTTAAAACGAGATGTCGCATCTGATTTCTACGTTTGATGATAAGATATAATATTCATTGGGAAGTGCGATGTATACCTCGTATTCACTTCAAAAGAATGTAAATGCGACACTTCCATCCTAGGAAATAGCGTTTGTAGATCTCTACGTATCGAAGCAATAGAGATTCAATGCTTCTTAAAACGCAATATCGCAACCCTTTTCTATGTTTCATGATAAGATATAATATTCATTGCAAAGTGTCATGTATGCCTCGTATTGACTTCACTAGAATGTAAATGCGACTATTACCTGCTAGGAAATAGCGTTTGCAGATGTCTACGTATCGCCGCAATAAGGATCTAATGATTCTTAAAACGCGATATCGCATCTCACTTCTATGTTTCATGATAATATATAATATCCATTGCGAAGTGTCATGTATACCTCGTATTCACATCAAAAGAATGTAAATGCGACACTTCCTTGCTAGGAAATAGCGTTTGCAGATGTCTCCGTATCGAAGCAGTGGAGTTCTATTGCTTTTTAGAACGCGATATCGCATCTCATTTCTATGTTTCATGATAAGATATAATATTCATTGCGAAGTGTCATATATATCTCGTATTTACTTCAAAAGAATGTAATGGCGACACTTCCATGCTAGGAAATAGCGTTTCCAGATGACCACGTATCGTAGGAATAGAGTTCTAATACTTCTTAAAACGAGATGTCGCATCTCACTTCTATGTTTCGTGATAAGATATAATATTCATTGCGAAGTGTCATGTATACCTGGTATTCACATCAAATGAATGTAGATGCGGCACTTCCATGCCAGGAAATAGCGTTTGCAGGTGTATACGTATCGTAGCAATAGAGTTCTAATGCTTCTTAAAACGAGATGTCGCATTTCATTTCTATGTTTCGTGATAAGATATAATATTCATTGCGAAGTGTCTTGTATACCTCGTATTCACTTCAAAAGAATGTAAATGCTACACTTCCTTGCTAGGAAATAGCGTTTCCAGATGACCACGCATCGTAGGAATAGAGTTCTAATACTTCTTAAAACGAGATGTCGCATCTCACTTCTATGTTTCGTGATAAGATATAATATTCATTGCGAAGTGTCACGTATATCTCGTATTCACATCAAAAGAATGTAAATGCGACACTTCCATGCTAGGAAATAGCGAGTGCAGATGTCTACGTATCGAAGCAATAGATTTCTTACGCTTCTTGAAACGCAATATCACATCTCATTTATATGTTTCATGATAAGATATAATGTTCATTGCGATGTGTCATGTATACCTCACATTCACTTTAAAAGAATGTAGATGCGTCTCTTCCTTGCTAGGAAATAGCGTTTTCAGATGTCTACGTTTCGAAGCTATAGAGTTCTAATGCTTCTTAAAACGCGATATCGCATTTCATTTCTATGTTTCATGATAAGACATAATATTCATTGCGAAGTGTCATGTATACCTCGTACGCACTTCAAATGAATGTAAATGTGACACTTCCTTGCTAGGAAATAGCGAGTGCAGATGTCTACGTATCGAAGCAATAGTGTTCTAATGCTTCTTAAAACGCGATATCGCATCACATTTCTATATTTCATGATAAGATATAATGTTCATTGCGATGTGTTATGTACACCTCGTATTCACTTCAAATGAATGTAAATGCGACACTTCCTTGCTAGGAAGTAGCGAGTGCAGATGTCTACGTATCGAAGCAATAGTGTTCTAATGCTTCTTAAAACGCGATATCGCATCTCATTTCTATATTTCATGATAAGATATAATGTTCATTGCGATGTGTCATGTACACCTCGTATTCACTTCAAATGAATGTAGATGCGACACTTCCTTCCTAGGAAATAGCGTTTGCAGATGTCTACGTATCGTAGCAACAGTGTTCTAATGCTACTTAAATCGCGATATCGCATCTCATTTCTGTTTCGTGATAAGATATAATATTCATTGCGAAGTGTCGTGTATACCTCGTATTCACTTCAAAAGAATGTAAATGCGACACTTCCTTCCTAGGAAATAGCGTTTGCAGATGTTTACGTACGGAAGCAATAGAGCACTAATGCTTCTTAAAACGACATGTTGCATCTCATTTTTATGTTTCATGGTAAGATATAGTATTCATTGCGAAGTGTCATGTATACCTCGCATTCACTTCAACAGAATGTAAATGCGCCACTTCCTTGCTAGGAAATAGCGTTTGCAGATGGGTACGTATCGTAGCAATAGATTTCTAACGCTTCTTGAAACGCGATATCACATCTCATTCATATGTTTCATGATAAGATATAATGTTCATTGCGATGTGACATGTATACCTCACATTCACTACAAAAGAATGTAGATGCGACACTTCCTTGCAAGGAAATAGCGTTTTCAGATGTCAACGTATCGAAGCTATAGAGTTCTAATGCTACTTATAACGCGATGTCTCATCTCAATTCTATGTTCCATGATAAGATATAATATTCATTACGATGTGTCATGTATACCTCGTATTCACTTCAAATGAATGTAAATGCGACACTTCCTTGCTAGGAAATAGCGTTTCCAGATGTCTACGTATCGTAGCAGCAGAGTTCTAACGCTTCTTAAAACGAGATGTCGCATATCATTTCTATGTTTCATGATGCGATATAATATTCATTGCGGAATGTCATGTATACCACGTAACCACTTCAAAAGTATGTAAATGCGACACTTCCTCGCTAGGAAATAGCATTTCCAGATGTCTACGTATCGTAGCAGTAGAGTTCTAACGCTTCTTAAAACGAGATGTCGCATATCATTTCTATGTTTCATGATACGATATAATATTCATTGCGGAGTGTCATGTATACCTCGTAAGCACTTCAAAAGTATGTAAATGCGACACTTCCTTGCTAGGAAATAGCGTTTGCTGATGTCTACGTATCGAAGCAACAAGGTTCTACTGCTTTCTAAATCGCGATATCGCATTACACTTCTATGTTTCGTCATAAGGTATAATATGCATTGCCCAGTGTCAATTATACCACGCATACACTTCAAATGAATGTAAATGCGGTCCTTCCTTGCTAGGAAATAGTGTTTGCAGATGTCTCCATATCGAAGCAATAGAGTTCTAATGCTTCTTAAAACGCGATATCGCATTTCATTTCTATGTTTCATGATAAGATATAATATTCATTGCGATGTGTCACTTATATCTCGCATACACTTCAAATGAATGTAAATGCGGTACTTCCTTGCTAGGAAATAGCGTTTTCAGATGTCTACGCATCGAAACAATAGAGTTTTAATGTTTCTTAAAACGAGATGTCGCACCTCACTTCTTTGTTTCATGATAAAAAATAATATTCATTGCGAAGAGCCATGTATAACTGGTATTCACTTCAAAATTATGTTGCTGTGACAGTCCTTGCTAGGGAATAGCGTTTGCAGATGTCTACTTATCGAAACAATAGTGTTTTAATGCTTCTTAAAACGAGATGTCGCATCTCACTCCTATGCTTCATGATAAGAAATAATATTCATTGCGAAATGTCATGTATACCTGGTGTTCACTTCAAATGAATGTAAATGTGACAGTCCTTGCTAGGGAATAGCGTCTGCAGATGTCTACGTATCGTAGCAATAGAGTTCTAATTCTTCCTAAAAGGCATGAGATGATATCGCATCTCATTTCTATGTTTCATGATAAGAAATAATATTCATTGCGAAGTGTCATGTATACCTCGTATACACTTCAAATGAATGTAAATGCGACACTTCCTTGCTAGAAGATACCGTTTCCAGATGTCTACGTATCGTAGCAATAGAGTTCTAATGCTTCTTAGAACGCGATATCGCATCTCATTTCTGTTTCGTGATAAGATATAATATTCATTGCGAAGTGTCGTGTATACCTCGTATTCACTTCAAGTGAATGTAAATGCGACACTTCCTTCCTAGGAAATAACGTTTGCAGATGTCTGCGTATCGAAGCAACGGAGTTTTAATGCTTCTCAAAACGCGATACCGCATCTCATTTCTATGTTTCAGGATGAGACATGATCCTCATTGCGAAGTGTCATGTATACGTCGTATTCACTTCAAAAGAATGTAAATGCGTCACTTCCTTCCTAGGAAATAGCGTTTGCAGATGTCTACGTATCGTAGCAACAGTGTTCTAATGCTACTTAAATCGCGATACCGCATCTCATTTCTGTTTCGTGATAAGATATAATATTCATTGCGAAGTGTCGTGTATACCTCGTATTCACTTCAAAAGAATGTAAATGCGACACTTCCTTCCTAGGAAATAGCGTTTGCAGATGTTTACGTACCGAAACAATAGAGCACTAATGCTTCTTAAAACGACATGTTGCATCTCATTTTTATGTTTCATGGTAAGATATAGTATTCATTGCGAAGTGTCATGTATACCTCGCATTCACTTCAACAGAATGTAAATGCGACACTTCCTTGCTAGGAAATAGCGTTTGCAGATGGGTACGTATCGCAGCAATAGATTTCTAACGCTTCTTGAAACGCGATATCACATCTCATTCATATGTTTCATGATAAGATATAATGTTCATTGCGATGTGACATGTATACCTCACATTCACTACAAAAGAATGTAGATGCGACACTTCCTTGCAAGGAAATAGCGTTTTCAGGTGTCTACGTATCGAAGCTATAGAGTTCTAATGCTACTTATAACGCGATGTCTCATCTCAATTCTATGTTCCATGATAAGATATAATATTCATTACGATGTGTCATGTATACCTCGTATTCACTTCAAATGAATGTAAATGCGACACTTCCTTGCTAGGAAATAGCGTTTCCAGATGTCTACGTATCGTAGCAGCAGAGTTCTAACGCTTCTTAAAACGAGATGTCGCATATCATTTCTATGTTTCATGATGCGATATAATATTCATTGCGGAGTGTCATGTATACCACGTAACCACTTCAAAAGTATGTAAATGCGACACTTCCTCGCTAGGAAATAGCATTTCCAGATGTCTACGTATCGTAGCAGCAGAGTTCTAATGCTTCTTAAAACGAGATGTCGCATATCATTTCTATGTTTCATGATACGATATAATATTCATTGCGGAGTGTCATGTATACCTCGTAAGCACTTCAAAAGTATGTAAATGCGACACTTCCTTGCTAGGAAATAGCGTTTGCAGATGTCTGCTAGGAAATAGCGTTTGCAGATGTCTACGTATCGAAGCAACAAGGTTCTACTGCTTTCTAAATCGCGATATCGCATTACACTTCTATGTTTCGTCATAAGGTATAATATGCATTGCCCAGTGTCAATTATACCACGCATACACTTCAAATGAATGTAAATGCGGTCCTTCCTTGCTAGGAAATAGTGTTTGCAGATGTCTCCATATCGAAGCAATAGAGTTCTAATGCTTCTTAAAACGCGATATCGCATTTCATTTCTATGTTTCATGATAAGATATAATATTCATTGCGATGTGTCACTTATATCTCGCATACACTTCAAATGAATGTAAATGCGGTACTTCCTTGCTAGGAAATAGCGTTTTTAGATGTCTACGCATCGAAACAATAGAGTTTTAATGTTTCTTAAAACGAGATGTCGCACCTCACTTCTATGTTTCATGACAAAAAATAATATTCATTGCGAAGAGCCATGTATAACTGGTATTCACTTCAAAATTATGTTACTGTGACAGTCCTTGCTAGGGAATAGCGTCTGCAGATGTCTACGTATCGTAGCAATAGAGTTCTAATTCTTCCTAAAAGGCGATATCGCATCTCATTTCTATGTTTCATGATAAGAAATAATATTCATTGCGAAGTGTCATGTATACCTCGTATACACTTCAAATGAATGTAAATGCGACACTTCCTTGCTAGGTAATAGCGAGTGCAGATGTCTACGTATCGAAGCAATAGTGTTCTAATGCTTCTTAAAACGCGATATCGCATCTCATTTCTTTTTTTCATGATAAGATATAATGTTCATTGCGATGTGTCATGTATACCTCGTATTCACTTCAAATGAATGTAAATGCGACACATCCTTGCTAGAAGATAGCGTTTCCAGATGTCTACGTATCGTAGCAATAGAGTTCTAATGCTCCTTAGAACGCGATATCGCATCTCATTTCTATGTTTCATGGTAAGATATTTTATTCATTGGGAAGTGTCATGTATACCTCGCATTCACTACAAATGAATATCAAGGTGACACTTCCTTGGTAGGAAATAGCGTTTGCAGATGGGTACGTATCGTAGCAATAGATTTCTAACGCTTCTTGAAACGCGAGATCACATCTCATTTATATGTTTCATGATAAGATATAATGTTCATTGCGATGTGACATGTATACCTCACATTCACTACAAAAGAATGTAGATGCGACACTTCCTTGCTAGGAAATAGCGTTTTCAGATGTCTACGTATCAAAGCTATAGAGTCCTAATGCTACTTATAACGCGATGTCTCATCTCAATTCTATGTTCCATGATAAGATATAATATTCATTACGAAGTGTCCTGTATACCTCGTATTCACTTCAAATGAATGTAAATGCGACACTTCCTTGCTAGGTAATAGCGAGTGCAGATGTCTACGTATCGAAGCAATAGTGTTCTAATGCTTCTTAAAACGCGATATCGCATCTCATTTCTTTTTTTCATGATAAGATATAATGTTCATTGCGATGTGTCATGTATACCTCGTATTCACTTCAAATGAATGTAAATGCGACACATCCTTGCTAGATGATAGCGTTTCCAGATGTCTACGTATGGTAGCAATAGAGTTCTAATGCTTCTTAGAACGCGATATCGCATCTCATTTCTATGTTTCATGGTAAGATATTTTATTCATTGGGAAGTGTCATGTATACCTCGCATTCACTACAAATGAATATCAAGGCGACACTTCCTTGGTAGGAAATAGCGTTTGCAGATGGGTACGTATCGTAGCAATAGATTTCTAACGCTTCTTGAAACGCGAGATCACATCTCATTTATATGTTTCATGATAAGATATAATGTTCATTGCGATGTGACATGTATACCTCACATTCACTACAAAAGAATGTAGATGCGACACTTCCTTGCTAGGAAATAGCGTTTTCAGATGTCTACGTATCGAAGCTATAGAGCTCTAATGCTACTTATAACGCGATGTCTCATCTCAATTCTATGTTCCATGATAAGATATAATATTCATTACGAAGTGTCCTGTATACCTCGTATTCACTTCAAATGAATGTAAATGCGACACTTCCTTGCTAGGAAATAGCGTTTCCAGATGTCTACGTATCGTAGCTATAGAGTTCTAACGCTTCTTAAAACGAAATGTCGCATATCATTTCTATGTTTCATGAGACGATATAATATTCATTGCGGAGTGTCATGTATACCTCGTAACCACTTCAAAAGTATGTAAATGCGACACTTCCTCGCTAGGAAATAGCGTTTGCAGATGTCTACGTATCGAAGCAATAAGGTTCAACTGCTTTCTAAATCGCGATATCGCATTTCACTTCTATGTTCCGTGATAAGGTATAATATTCATTGCCCAGTGTCAATTATACCTCGCATACACTTCAAATGAATGCAAATGCGGTCCTTCCTTGCTACGAAATAGTGTTTGCAGATGTCTCCGTATCGAAGCAATAGATTTCTAATGCTTCTTAAAACGCGATATCGCATTTCATTTCTATGTTTCATGATAAGATATAATATTCATTGCGATGTGTCACTTATATCTCGCATACACTTCAAATGAATGTAAATGCTACACTTCCTTGCTAGGAAATAGCGTTTTCAGATGTTTACGCATCGAAACAATAGAGTTTTAATGTTTCTTAAAACGAGATGTCGCACCTCACTTCTATGTTTCATGATAAAAAATAATATTCATTGCGAAGAGCCATGTATAACTGGTATTCACTTCAAAATTATGTTACTGTGACAGTCCTTGCTAGGGAATAGCGTTTGCAGATGTCTACTTATCGAAACAATAGTGTTTTAATGCTTCTTAAAACGAGATGTCGCATCTCACTCCCATGTTTCATGATAAGAAATAATATTCATTGCGAAATGTCATGTATACCTGGTGTTCACTTCAAATGAATGTAAATGTGACAGTCCTTGCTAGGGAATAGCGTCTGCAGATGTCTACTTATCGTAGCAATAGAGTTCTAATTCTTCCTAAAAGGCGATATCGCATCTCATTTCTATGTTTCATGATAAGAAATAATATTCATTGCGAAGTGTCATGTATACCTCGTATACACTTCAAATGAATGTAAATGCGACACTTCCTTGCTAGGTAATAGCGAGTGCAGATGTCTACGTATCGAAGCAATAGTGTTCTAATGCTTCTTAAAACGCGATATCGCATCTCATTTCTATATTTCATGATAAGATATAATGTTCATTGCGATGTGTCATGTATACCTCGTATTCACTTCAAATGAATGTAAATGCGACACATCCTTGCTAGAAGATAGCGTTTCCAGATGTCTACGTATCGTAGCAATAGAGTTCTAATGCTTCTTAGAACGCGATATCGCATCTCATTTCTATGTTTCATGGTAAGATATTTTATTCATTGGGAAGTGTCATGTATACCTCGCATTCACTACAAATGAATATTGTCACGTCCCGAGGTGCGGTTGCGCTCGCAACGGTGGCACAAAGTCGTAACCGTTCCCGAAAATAACGCGAATTGCGTCCGGACCGGGTTCGTTGGCGTTTCGGACTCGATAAAACGGTAATTAACACTAAACTTACCTTGCGAAGGCTTGATTCCGCTGTCTGATTTCTCTTTCTAGGTACCTGGAGCGCCTTGGATCCGCAACCGGGATGGCGGCGGCGTACGGCTGGAACGGAGGTACGGGTCGTGCGGCGAAGGAAACCTCCTTCACAGGTACCAGGACTCGAACGCAGGAAATTGAATATTCTGGTGCATCACCCACGTATTCCCGAGCGAGACGACGAATAAACTGTCTCCTCCCCGCGCGTCGTGTACGCTTTGTCGGAGGTGCAAGGCTCGTCGAGAATACTTGAACTTCGGTCGAGTACGGCGCGGCTAAGCGTTGGTTCGCTCTAGCTTACCGGGATCAACCTGGGCGCAAGATATTCTGTATACGGTAGAAGTGAGGATGGAGCAACTAAGCGCTGGTTCGCTCTAGTCGTCGAGCCTCAAGACTATCGCAGATGAGATATAGAAATAGAATAATCGCGAGCGTACCCGTGGAGTAGAATTAAGGAATTGTATTTGAACTCGAATAAAGATACTTTGAATCTGGTAAAAATAAACTATATTCTATGATTTCACTATACTAAATACACTTGACTAAGTTCTAAGTTACTGACTAGCGATTACAATGAGAATTAGAAATAGTATAAAGTATCGAATGGACTCCGCTATGGGAGTATGGATAGAGACGAATGCATTAGAGCTAATTGCTCGTTGCGAATGAGCCTATTGCTCGGATCGGAAGTGCATCGTTCGGATGCTGGATTAGAACTCCTCGGTTCGGAGATGAGATACGAACTCTCCCGTTCGGAGGTGAGATTGGAACTCTCCCGTTCGGAGACGTGATACGAACTCTCCGGTTCGGAGATGAGACGCGAACTGACTCTCGGATCTCGCGTCCGCGACCTCCTCGGGTCGCGCGGCGCGCGAGTCGCTGGGCCCTCGCGGTGGGGCGGACGGTCGGAGTAGGGCGGCCGCTCGGCCCTCGTGGTGGGGCGGCCGTTCGGAGTGGGGCGCGGCCCGCGTTAAGCGTGAGCCGCGAGCGTCGAGTGTGCGCGCGAGTGTACGGAACATAACCGTGCATGAATAAAATATATACATATATTTACTTAAATCTAGGTGTGTGTTGGTGTGTATGTACATAGGTGAGTAGTGTGCTTATTCTAATCCCACATGTACGAGAAGTACGTATAGGGCTTCGTGATCGCTGGGGATTCGACCCAGTATGTGTCGGAGAGCTCCTCGCCCTCGTAATACGGGGTGAAGTCCTCCCCCTCGTGTGTGGAGATCGCGCGTGGGCGCGGCATGCTGCATCCCTCTTCCCTCTCGTACCTTTGTCTCCTTCTGTAGGGACGGCGAGTCGGCGGGTGGCCCGTGTGCAGGGGCTCCGGATACGGATGCTGGGGATGATGAGGTGGACGCCGGAGGGTGGCAGGCGGTACGCCTGACGTTACACCACCCCCCTTGGAAAAAGAATCTCGGCCATGCCGAGATCTCTTGTCTGTTGGGTAGATTTCGGGATGCTGGATCCTTCTCTTGGTCCTGTCGGCTGGATGCTGCGGAATCTGAGGTTTTTCGCCTGGTTGATCCTGGCGATAACGTTTGGAGATTGGACCGTGACTGCGGGCTTCCTTCGGATTGCAGGCACTTTCGTCGCTTTCACTTTCAGCGTTCGTTTGAATGTCACTGCTCTCACTGACTTCATTTTCAGTTTTTCGCACTTTTCTTTCACTAGCATCCACACTCTGCATACTATGCATTCGTTTACAAATTTTGATTTTGTTCGTATGAACAATTTTATGGCGCCCTTTTACATTCAGCTTAACATTACAATTGCCCAAAATTTCGAGGATACGGTACGGTCCAGAATACTGTGCCTGGAACTTATGTTTGTTCGGCTCTTTTAAAAGATAGACCCATTGGCCTACCTCGAAGTTTTGGACATTGAGATTTCGGTCATAATAATATTTAGAACGGCGTTTCGCATTGTCTAGATTGGCTTTAGCCAAATCCTGAGATTTCGAGATTTTCTCCTGAAGTTGTATAAGATAGTCGCTATAAGTTTCGTTATCAGAGCTGTCCTGAAAAGGAGTGGCTGACGGCGTCCTAGCTATCCTGCCGAACACTAGTTCGTGTGGGGTGTATAATGTACCCTCGTGCACACTGGTGTTGTATGAAAACATTGCATACGGTAACCAATTCACCCAATCGTTACTCGACTCTATGTAATGCTTCAGATATTCGGCCAGGACGTGGTGAGATCGTTCAACGGACCCGTTTGTCTGTGGATGGAACGCAGTGGACTTGTATTGCTTAATACGGAATTTGATTGCTATGGCTTTAATCAAGCTATTTATAAAGTTCGAACCTTGGTCCGTGAGTATGCCTTTCGGGCATCCGAACTTACAAATGAATTCTTTTATTAAAGCTTCGGCAATGTCTACTGCGGTGGTGGTTTTGAGAGGAACTGCGACTGAGTATTTAGTGAGGAGATCTTGGATCGTGAGGATACTCGTATAACCGTCGGAAGTTTCGGGAAGAGGACCCATTACGTCCATTGAAATCTTATCGAATGCCCTGCCAGGGGTGTCGGTTAAAGTGAGAGGCTGTCTGGTCTTCACCCGGACCAGTTTCTCTGTCTGACAACTTTTACATTTGCCAATATATTCTTGTATTTGTGTTTTCATGTTTGGCCAAAAGTATTGTTGTCTGATGCGAGAATAAGTTTTATTAACCCCTTTGTGACCTCCCACAGGGGAGTCGTGGTTTTCTCTTATTATTTTCAGTCGCTCTTCGACCGAAGGGGTTTTAATGAGGCCCTGGCAGACCGTAATCTGGACAGTTGTTTCATAAAACAAGTCCTGAAGGATTTTCTGGATTCGGGACCAGGATACGGAGTCTAGATAGGTTTGTGCGATACTAAATGTTTGTAATTGTAATTCGTTTACAACGTCGCACAAGGATCTGAATGTTTCTATTACGGTCTGGAAATTGATTGATCTGGTGGAATGTTCGATGATTGGAAGCTGGATTTGGAATTCGTTTCCGATTTGTATGACTTTGGCTTTGGTAAGAACGTGATTTTTGTTTGGAAGGAATTTTTCAGCGTTCGCTAGGTCTTTGGCGCCCGTGTCATAGGGGTGCCCAGATTGCGTGACGAAGACAACTACATTGTCTCGTCGCGTTGATAATGCGTCACGGCTGAAATTAAATAGAGGTTCGCGTCGGAAAAATTCATTTGGAGCAGGAGTATAGAAGTCGGTGCTGTCGCTGGCGACTTGCGGAGGTGGTGCTGTGTTGGTACGGAAAGACGTGCCTGGAGTCGGTAATTCAGGTTCTGATGTTACCGGAGTAGGAGGAGGCGCTAGTGTGGTATACTTTTTACGGGTTTCCGGAGGCACATCGAAGATGTCGTCCTCCGAGTTTTCTGAATACGAGAGCGGAAAAATTTGAGCGGGATTCCGCGACAATGCGTCCGCATTAAGGTTCGTTTTTCCACTTTTATAGACCATCTCGTAGTCAAATTCCGCTAACTTAAGCCTCCACCGTACGAGTCTACTTGACGGGTCCTTGACCGAATTCATCCATACTAACGGTCGATGGTCGGTAACGAGTTTGAATTGATTACCGTATATGTATGGACGAAAGTAATGGACGGCGTAGACAATCGCCAGACACTCCTTCTCGATCGTGGAGTAGTTTTTCTCCGCAGCGTTTAACAGTCGCGACGTGTACGCGATTGGCAAGTCGCGGCCTATTGGTCCTTGACTCAAGATAGCACCAATAGCTTCGGCGGACGCGTCGGTCGTTATCACGAATGGTTGTTTGAAGTTGGGGTACTGCAAGATAGGCGCTTCGCATAGGCAATCTCGGAGTTTGACGAATGAATTCTCTTGCTCGTTACGCCATACAAAGGGCGCGTCTTTTTTTAACAAATTTGTAAGTGGCTTAGCAATATTAGAAAAATTTGCGATGAACCGCCTGTAGTATCCCGCGAGCCCGAGGAATTGTTTGATCTGTTTCGCGTTGCGCGGGCGCGGAAAATTTTTGACGGCGCTAATTTTCGCAGGGTCAGGTTTTACACCGTGCTCACTGATAATATGACCCAAATAGCTTACTTCTCTCCTCAAGAATTCGCACTTATCCGGCTGCAATACTAAATTAGCTTCTTTGAGCCGTTGAGTTAATTTATCGAATTTAAGTCGATGTTCTTGAAGAGAGCTAGCGTAGATAACAATGTCGTCCAAATAGACGAAAATTTCGTTCCCCTGGAGACCGGACAGGACATTGTCCATAAGTCGTTGGAACGTCGCTGGCGCATTTTTTAATCCGAATGGCATTCTTTTAAATTCATAATGCCCGTGAGGCGTCGAAAAAGCGGTTTTGGGAGCATCGGCGGGCTCCATTGGGATCTGGTGAAATCCGCTCGCGAGATCGAATGTACTAAAATACTTCGCGCTCCCGAGCTGATCAAGTATCTCGGTAATGCAAGGGAGGGGATAGGCATCGGCGACAGATTTCTCATTGAGTGCGCGGTAGTCGATGACGACGCGCCATTGCTTGTTGCCCAAGGAGTCCGGTTTCTTTGGGACAACCCACAATGGCGAATTATATGGTGATTTTGACGGAGAGATGACACCATTTTGTAAAAATTTGTCGACTTGTCGTCGAATCTCCTCCTTATGAGCTGGTGGGAAACGGTATTGTTTCACATTGACGGGGCGGTCGTCGACGGTTGGAATCTTGTGCGTGGTTGCTGACGTATGCCCTAATTTGTCCCCCTCAATGTGAAAAAGCTCCTGCGTGCTTTGAACGAGACGGACGACGTGCTCTCTTTCCTCTGCGTTGAGGTGGTCGAGACGGAGGAGACTAAGAATTCGATCTAAGCGAGATTTCGAAAGGTTGGCGGATTTCGATGTTGGTTTTAACGGCGCCTGTTGTACATTATTTTTAACCGCCTGAGCATAGGAGATTTGCTGAGTATTCGCGATTTTGCAACGCGAAGGAGGAGTTTCGAGTGTCGAATATGGTGTCTGACTCGAGAAAGAAATAGAAGTTTTCCCTTTTTGGGATGAGCCGATCGGTACGGCGGATACGTTAGATTTAGTAGATTTAGAAAAAACCGGATACAGCGACGGACTATCCTCCTCGTGGAGGGGAGTCATGATTTGCGCGGGCTCAAGTACGATTTCTGGTAACGCGATTTCGACGGCGCGGTCGGATGAATTAATTATTCGAGTTACCGCTTTGCCCCGAATTACTCTGACGAGAGCGTTTCCGAAAAATATACCCGGCGCAAGATCGATACGGGGAATTATACCTTCCGCGAGGTTCGAATTAACTACGCGGACCTTGATACCGATATTTGATCTCGGCGGAATGGAGATACGGTCTCCTGACTTCGGAGAAGCTGCTTTGTCTTGCGTTCGAAGCTTCGATTTCGTTGCTGCATCGCGTTTCAGCGGAGGCGATGATTTACGCGGCGGGCGCGGCGGCGGAGGGGGAATAGATTCCGTGCGCGGCGCTTGTTTACGTTTCGGCGATAGGAGAGGCTTTATTTTCGAGTCCGGTGACGGTTCCTCGAGTGTTTCGATATCGTCTTCGAAAGGAATTCTCTTACCATTCCATTTGATTATTTTATTTGGAAAAGAGATTTCTGCGTCCATACAGAACCCGGAGCCGAGGATCCCGCTTGGTTTAAGGGGAAAATCATCCTCGACCACATTAAAAGGGACGACGCGACCGAAAATGACAAGATTCACCGTCCCTAAGGTTGCGGTTTTGCCATCGGTTACCCCTGTTATTATTACGATCTCGGACTTATCGATTCGCGCGGATGCTTTTAGAGCCGAACGTTTTATAATATTTATTTCCGCCCCAGTGTCCACCATGAAGCGAGTTGGTGAAATTAGAAGATCGGATTTTAGAATTACGTTTGGCGTGCTAGTTTTTCCGGTTATGTTTATCGCGGCGTTTCGTCGATTTCCGCGTTGGAGTTGTTCGCGGCGAGAGGACGGACTTGGTGCGCGGCCTCGCCACCTGTCTCGCGGCGGGTGCGGAGGCCATTGTCGTTTCCCGAATTTTTATTTACCGCGTTGTTGTACTGCCTTTTTCGGCACTCGCCTATTTCGTGCCCCGGGGTCTTGCAATAGCGACAAAATTTGGGCGCGTCCCTGGCTACGATTTGTCTCGGTTGTTCGTACGCGGGGCCTCGAGTAGGAGGCGGTACGTCCCTGGATCGCAAGTATTCCTGCGGTCGGTACGGCGATGGCGGTCTGAATCGACACTCGGTCGCGTAATGTCCGATATTATTGCATTTTCGGCAAATAATTTCGGCTGGTTTTTCGCGCGATTCTGATCGCGCGGCACGCGATCTACCTAGTCGGTTGCAATCACGTTCGTGCATTTGATAGAGCTCCCGCGCTCGAGCGAACGTTTCTCGCAATGTACCGAATGAATTTACAGTCATTTGCATTCGAATTTCCGGAATGAGACCGTCTTTAAAACATTGTAATGTGAGCGCGTCTACGTCATCGAGCGATTCCGGTGTGTCTCGTCGAGCAAGCCTTTCGCAATCAATTATGGCGGTTCTAAGATCTTTTACTCGACCGATGTAATCTAGAATGTGCTCGTTCGCGCGCATAAATATATTAGCAAGTTCACCCCGATAATGATGAGCTGATTTTACGGAGCAAAAAGTGCTGCGAAGAACGTCCGTTAATTCGAGTATTGTGTAACACGGCTCGTCTTCTAGCGCGGCGTAGGCACGACCCTTGAGTTTTCCCTTAAGCAGGCGTGTGAAAGTTCGCTCGCACCCATTAGGGATAAGCTCATAAGCGCGTTTACACGCTCGGGTAAACTGAAGAATAGGAATGTTCTGACCATCGAATGTCGGCACGGCTTCGAGGGCCTGCTTAAGCGATAGCTCGTCGTGTTGCGAACTATTTGTATTGAAATCAGAGCTCGAATTATGTGCGGAAAGCGGATTTCCCCGAGGAATATCCAGAGAAACGGTATCGTCGCGCGTTAAATCAGGCGTTCTGCGGATAGATTCTATTTCACGACGTAGAATTTCTATTTGCTGGAGCAACGCGGCATTACTAGGATCGGTCGTTTTCGTATTTTTCGCGGAAGTATTTTGTTGCGCGGTACTAGGAAGAGGCTCGGAGATAGCGTCTTGGAAGTCGAGCGTTCTGCTAGTGCGTTTTTCGCGTTCAGAATCGGCCATCGCGGCGGCTCGCTGTGTCTGCTGGCGCGTTTTTGTCGGAGTCCGGGTTGCCATATCTAGTTTCGCGGTTCCTTTCGGCAGAATTTCCGGAGGAAACGCGTGGCTATCCCACCGCTGTCACCAAAAATAACTTTCGTGTCACGTCCCGAGGTGCGGTTGCGCTCGCAACGGTGGCACAAAGTCGTAACCGTTCCCGAAAATAACGCGAATTGCGTCCGGACCGGGTTCGTTGGCGTTTCGGACTCGATAAAACGGTAATTAACACTAAACTTACCTTGCGAAGGCTTGATTCCGCTGTCTGATTTCTCTTTCTAGGTACCTGGAGCGCCTTGGATCCGCAACCGGGATGGCGGCGGCGTACGGCTGGAACGGAGGTACGGGTCGTGCGGCGAAGGAAACCTCCTTCACAGGTACCAGGACTCGAACGCAGGAAATTGAATATTCTGGTGCATCACCCACGTATTCCCGAGCGAGACGACGAATAAACTGTCTCCTCCCCGCGCGTCGTGTACGCTTTGTCGGAGGTGCAAGGCTCGTCGAGAATACTTGAACTTCGGTCGAGTACGGCGCGGCTAAGCGTTGGTTCGCTCTAGCTTACCGGGATCAACCTGGGCGCAAGATATTCTGTATACGGTAGAAGTGAGGATGGAGCAACTAAGCGCTGGTTCGCTCTAGTCGTCGAGCCTCAAGACTATCGCAGATGAGATATAGAAATAGAATAATCGCGAGCGTACCCGTGGAGTAGAATTAAGGAATTGTATTTGAACTCGAATAAAGATACTTTGAATCTGGTAAAAATAAACTATATTCTATGATTTCACTATACTAAATACACTTGACTAAGTTCTAAGTTACTGACTAGCGATTACAATGAGAATTAGAAATAGTATAAAGTATCGAATGGACTCCGCTATGGGAGTATGGATAGAGACGAATGCATTAGAGCTAATTGCTCGTTGCGAATGAGCCTATTGCTCGGATCGGAAGTGCATCGTTCGGATGCTGGATTAGAACTCCTCGGTTCGGAGATGAGATACGAACTCTCCCGTTCGGAGGTGAGATTGGAACTCTCCCGTTCGGAGACGTGATACGAACTCTCCGGTTCGGAGATGAGACGCGAACTGACTCTCGGATCTCGCGTCCGCGACCTCCTCGGGTCGCGCGGCGCGCGAGTCGCTGGGCCCTCGCGGTGGGGCGGACGGTCGGAGTAGGGCGGCCGCTCGGCCCTCGTGGTGGGGCGGCCGTTCGGAGTGGGGCGCGGCCCGCGTTAAGCGTGAGCCGCGAGCGTCGAGTGTGCGCGCGAGTGTACGGAACATAACCGTGCATGAATAAAATATATACATATATTTACTTAAATCTAGGTGTGTGTTGGTGTGTATGTACATAGGTGAGTAGTGTGCTTATTCTAATCCCACATGTACGAGAAGTACGTATAGGGCTTCGTGATCGCTGGGGATTCGACCCAGTATGTGTCGGAGAGCTCCTCGCCCTCGTAATACGGGGTGAAGTCCTCCCCCTCGTGTGTGGAGATCGCGCGTGAGCGCGGCATGCTGCATCCCTCTTCCCTCTCGTACCTTTGTCTCCTTCTGTAGGGACGGCGAGTCGGCGGGTGGCCCGTGTGCAGGGGCTCCGGATACGGATGCTGGGGATGATGAGGTGGACGCCGGAGGGTGGCAGGCGGTACGCCTGACGTTACAATATCAAGGCGACACTTCCTTGGTAGGAAATAGCGTTTGCAGATGGGTACGTATCGTAGCAATAGATTTCTAACGCTTCTTGAAACGCGATATCACATCTCATTTATATGTTTCATGATAAGATATAATGTTCATTGCGATGTGACATGTATACCTCACATTCACTACGAAAGAATGTAGATGCGACACTTCCTTGCTAGGAAATAGCGTTTTCAGATGTCTACGTATCGAAGCTATAGAGTTCTAATGCTACTTATAACGCGATGTCTCATCTCAATTCTATGTTCCATGATAAGATATAATATTCATTACGAAGTGTCCTGTATACCTCGTATTCACTTCAAATGAATGTAAATGCGACACTTCCTCGCTAGGAAATAGCGTTTGCAGATGTCTACGTATCGAAGCAATAAGGTTCAACTGCTTTCAAAATCGCGATATCGCATTTCACTTCTATGTTCCGTGATAAGGTATAATATTCATTGCCCAGTGTCAATTATACCTCGCATACACTTCAAATGAATGCAAATGCGGTCCTTCCTTGCTAGGAAATAGTGTTTGCAGATGTCTCCGTATCGAAGCAATAGATTTCTAATGCTTCTTAAAACGCGATATCGCATTTCATTTCTATGTTTCATGATAAGATATAATATTCATTGCGATGTGTCACTTATATCTCGCATACACTTCAAATGAATGTAAATGCGACACTTCCTTGCTAGGAAATAGCGTTTTCAGATGTCTACGCATCGAAGCAATAGAGTTTTAATGCTTCTTAAAACGAGATGTCGCACCTCACTTCTATGTTTCATGAAAAAAAATAATATTCATTCCGAAGTGTCATGTATACCTGGTATTCACCTCAAAATTATGTAAATGTGACAGTCCTTGCTAGGAAATAGCGTTTGCAGATGTCTACGTATCGGAGCAATAGTGTTTTAATGCTTCTTAAAACGAGATGTCGCATCTCATTTCTATGTTTCGTGATAAGATATAATATTCATTGCGAAGTGTCATGTATGCCTCGTATTCACTTCTAAAGAATGTAAATGTGACACTTCCTTGCTAGGAAATAGCGTTTGCAGATGTCTACGTATCGTAGCAATGGAGTTCTAATGCTACTGAATTAGCGACATCACATCTCATTTCTATGTTTCGTGATAGGGTATAATATTCATGGGAAGTGTCATGTATACCTCGTATTCACTTCAAAAGAAAATAAATGCGACGTTTCCGTCCTAGGAAATAGCGTTCGCAGATGTCTATGTATCGCAGCAATGGAGTCCTAATGCTTCTTCAAAGGAGATGTCGCATTTCATTTCTATGTTTCGTGATAGGATATAATATTCATTGCGAAGTGTCACGTATACCTCGTATTCGCTTCAAAAGAATGAAAATGCGACACTTCCTTTATATTAAATAGCGTTTGCAGATGTCTCCGTATCGAAGCAATAGAGTTCCAATGCTTCTCTAAACGCGATATCGCATCTCATTTCTATGTTTCATGGTAAGATATAATATTAACTGCAAAGTGTCATATATACCTCGCATACACTTCAAACGAATGTAAATGAGACATTTCCTTGCTAGGAAATAGCGTTGGCAGTTGTCTACGTATCGTAGCAATAAAGTTCAAATGCTTCTTACATCGCGATATCGCATCTCATTTCTATGCTTCATGATGAGATATAATATTCATTGCGAAGTGTCATGTATGCCTCGTATTCACTTCAAATGAAAGTAAATGCTACACTTCCTTGCTGGGAAATAGCGGTTCGAGATGTCTACGTATCGAAGCGTTGGAGTTCTAATGCTTCTTAAAACGCGACATCGCACCTTTCTTCGATGTTTCATGATAAGATATAACATTCATTGCGAAGTATTATGTATACTTCGTCTATACTCTGAATGAAAGTAAATGCCACATTTCCTTGCTGGGAATTATTCCACCATTGCTTCGATACGTGGACAACAGGAAACGCATTTCCTAGGATGGACGTGTGCAATTTACATTCTTTTGAAGTGTACACGACGTATACATAACACTTTGCAATGAACATTATATCTTATCATGCAACATAGAAATGAGATGCTATATCGCGTTTTAAAAAGCATTAGAACACTAATGCTCCGATACGTAGACATTTACAAACGCTATTTCCTAACATGCAAGTGTCGCACTTACATTCTTTTGAAGTGAATACGAGGTATACATAACACTCCACAATGAATATTATATCTTATCACGAAATATAGAAATGAAATGCTACATCTCGTTTTAAGAAGCATTAGAACTCTCTTGCTACGATACGTAGACATCAGCAAACGCTATTTCCTAGCATGGAATTGTCGCATTTACATTCTTTTGAAGTGAATACGAGATATACATGACAATTCGCAATGAATATTATAGCTTATCATGAAACATAGGAATGAGGTGCTATATCGCGTTTTGAGAAGCATTAGAACTCTATTGCTAATATGCGTAGACATCTGCAAACTCTATTTCCTAGCATTACAGTTACATTCCACTTACGTTCCACTGAAGTGAAAACGAGGTATACATAACACTCCACAATGATTATTATATCTTATCACGAAACATGGAAATGAAATGCCGCATCTCGTTTTAAGACGCATTAGAACTCTATTGCTACGATACGTAGACACCTGCAAACGCTATTTCCTAGCATGGAAGTGTCGCATTTACATTCATTTGAAGCGAATACGAGGTATACATGACACTTCGCAATGAATATTATACCTTATCATGAAACATAGAAGAGAGATGCGATATCGCGTTTTAGGAAGCATTAGAACTCTATTGCTAATATGCGTAGACATCTGCAAACAATATTTCCTAGCAAGGAAGTGTCGCATTTACATTCTTTTGAAGTGAATACGAGGTATACATGACACTTCGCAATGAATATTATACCTTATCATGAAACATAGAAGAGAGGTGCGATATCGCTTTCCAAGAAGCATTAGAACCCTATTGCTACGATACGTAGACATCTGCAAACACTATTTCCTAGCATGGAAGTGTCGCATTTACATTCTTTTGAAGTGAATACGAGGTATACATGACACTTCGCAATGAATATTATACCTTATCATGAAACATAGAAGGGAGATGCGATATCGCGTTTTAGGAAGCATTGGAACTCTATTGCTGCGATATGTAGACATCTGCAAACGCTATTTCCTAGCATGGAAGTGTAGCATTTACATTCTTTTGATGTGAATACGAGATATACATGACACTTCGCAATGAATATTATATCTTATCATGAAACATAGATATGAGGTGCTATATCGCGTTTTGAGAAGCATTAGAACTCTATTGTTACGATACGTAGACATCTGCAAACGCTATTTCCTAGCATGGAAGTGTCGCATTTACATTCTTTTGAAGTGAATACGAGGTATACATGACACATCGCAATAAATATTATACCTTATCATGAATCATAAAAGTGAGATGCGGTATCGCGTTCTAAGAAGCATTAGAACTCTATTGCTACGATACGTAGACATCTGCAAAGGCTATTCCCTAGCATAGAAGGGTCGCATTTACATTCTTTTGAAGTGAGTACGAGGTATACATATCACTCCATAATGAATATTATATCTTATCATGAAACATAGCAGTGAGATGCGACATCTCGTTTTAAGAAGCATTATTACTCTACTGCTACGGTACGTAGACATCTGCAAACGCTATTTCCTAGCATGGAAGGGTCGCATTTACATTCTTTTGAAGTGAGTACGAGGTATACATGTCACTCCATAATGAATATTATATCTCATCATGAAACATAGCAGTGAGATGCGACATCTCGTTTTAAGAAGCATTATTACGCTATTGCTACGATACGTAGACATCTGCAAACGCTATTTCCTAGCATGGAAGTGTCGCATTTACATTCATTTGAAGTGAATACGAGGTATTGTAACGTCAGGCGTACCGCCTGCCACCCTCCGGCGTCCACCTCATCATCCCCAGCATCCGTATCCGGAGCCCCTGCACACGGGCCACCCGCCGACTCGCCGTCCCTACAGAAGGAGACAAAGGTACGAGAGGGAAGAGGGATGCAGCATGCCGCGCCCACGCGCGATCTCCACACACGAGGGGGAGGACTTCACCCCGTATTACGAGGGCGAGGAGCTCTCCGACACGTACTGGGTCGAATCCCCAGCGATCACGAAGCCCTATACGTACTTCTCGTACATGTGGGATTAGAATAAGCACACTACTCACCTATGTACATACACACCAACACACACCTAGATTTAAGTGAATATATGTATATATTTTATTCATGCACGGTTATGTTCCGTTGCACTCGCGCGCACACTCGACGCTCGCGGCTCACGCTTAACGCGGGCCGCGCCCCACTCCGAACGGCCGCCCCACCACGAGGGCCGAGCGGCCGCCCTACTCCGACCGTCCGCCCCACCGCGAGGGCCCAGCGACTCGCGCGCCGCGCGACCCGAGGAGGTCGCGGACGCGAGATCCGAGAGTCAGTTCCAATCTCACCTCCGAACTGGAGAGTTGGTATCTCATCTCCGAACTGGAGAGTTCGTATCTCATCTCCGAACCGAGGAGTTCTAATCCAGCATCCGAACGATGCACTTCCGATCCGAGCAATAGGCTCATTCGCAACGAGCAATTAGCTCTAATGCATTCGTCTCTATCCATACTCCCATAGCGGAGTCCATTCGATACTTTATACTATTTCTAATTCTCATTGTAATCGCTAGTCAGTAACTTAGAATTTAGTCAAGTGTATCTAGTATAGTGAAATCATAGAATATAGTTTATTTTTACCAGATTCAAAGTATCTTTATTCGAGTTCAAATACAATTCCTTAATTCTACTCCACGGGTACGCTCGCGATTATTCTATTTCTATATCTCATCTGCGATAGTCTTGAGGCTCGACGACTAGAGCGAACCAGCGCTTAGTTGCTCCATCCTCACTTCTACCGTATACAGAATATCTTGCGCCCAGGTTGATCCCGGTAAGCTAGAGCGAACCAACGCTTAGCCGCGCCGTACTCGACCGAAGTTCAAGTATTCTCGACGAGCCTTGCACCTCCGACAAAGCGTACACGACGCGCGGGGAGGAGAGAGTTTATTCGTCGTCTCGCTCGGGAATACGTGGGTGACGCACCGGAATATTCAATTTCCTGCGTTCGAGTCCTGGTTCCTGTGAAGGAGGTTTCCTTCGCCGCACGACCCGTACCTCCGTTCCAGCCGTACGCCGCCGCCATCCCGGTTGCGGATCCAAGGCGCTCCAGGTACCTGGAAAGAGAAATCAGACAGTAGAATCAAGCCATCACAAGGTAAGTTTCGTGTTAATTACCGTTTTATCGAGTCCGAAACGCCAACGAACCCGGTCCGGACGCAATTCGCGTTATTTTCGGGAACGGTTACGACTTTGTGCCACCGTTGCGAGCGCAACCGCACCTCGGGACGTGACACGAAAGTTATTTTTGGTGACAGCGGTGGGATAGCCACGCGTTTCCTCCGGAAATTCCGCCGAAAGGAACCGCGAAACTAGATATGGCAACCCGGACTCCGACAAAAACGCGCCAGCAGACACAGCGAGCCGCCGCGATGGCCGATTCTGAACGCGAAAAACGCACTAGCAGAACGCTTGATTTCCAAGACGCTATCGCCGAGCCTCTTCCTAGTACCGCGCAACAAAATACTTCCGCGAAAAATACGAAAGCGACCGATCCGAGTAATGCCGCGTTGCTCCAGCAAATAGAAATTTTACGTCGTGAATTAGAATCTATTCGCAGAACGCCTGATTTAACGCGCGACGATACCGTTTCGCTGGATATTCCTCGGGGAAATCCGCTTTCCGGACATAATTCGAGCTCCGATTTCAATACAAATAGTTCGCAACACGACGAGCTATCGCTTAAGCAGGCCCTCGAAGCCGTGCCGACATTCGATGGTCAGAACATTCCCATTCTTCAGTTTACCCGAGCGTGTAAACGCGCTTATGAGCTTATCCCTAATGGGTGCGAGCGAACTTTCACACGCCTGCTTAAGGGAAAACTCAAGGGTCGTGCCTACGCCGCGCTAGAAGACGAGCCGTGTTACACAATACTCGAATTAACGGACGTTCTTCGCAGCACATTTTGCTCCGTAAAATCAGCTCATCATTATCGGGGTGAACTTGCTAATATATTTATGCGCGCGAACGAGCACATTCTAGATTACATCGGTCGAGTAAAAGATCTTAGAACCGCTATAATTGATTGCGAGAGGCTTGCTCGACGAGACACACCGGAATCGCTCGATGACGTAGACGCGCTCACTCTACAATGTTTTAAAGACGGTCTCATTCCGGAAATTCGAATGCAAATGACGATAAATTCATTCGGCACATTGAGAGAAACGTTCGCTCGAGCGCGGGAGCTCTATCAAATGCACGAACGTGATTGCAACCGACTAGGTAGATCGCGTGCCGCGCGATCAGAATCGCGCGAAAAACCAGCCGAAATTATTTGCCGAAAATGCAATAATATCGGACATTACGCGACCGAGTGTCGGCTCAGACCGCCATCGCCGTACCGACCGCAGGAATACTTGCGATCCAGGGACGTACCGCCTCCTACTCGAGGCCCCGCGTACGAACAACCGAGACAAATCGTAGCCAGGGACGCGCCTAAATTTTGTCGCTATTGCAAGACCCCGGGGCACGAAATAGGCGAGTGCCGCAAAAGACAGTACAACAACGCGGTAAATAAAAATTCGGGAAACGACAATGGCCTCCGCACCCGCCGCGAGACAGGTGGCGAGGCCGCGCACCAAGTCCGTCCTCTCGCCGCGAACAACTCCAACGCGGAAATCGACGAAACGCCGCGATAAATATAACCGGAAAAACTAGCACGCCAAACGTAATTCTAAAATCCGATCTTCTAATTTCACCAACTCGCTTCATGGTGGACACTGGGGCGGAAATAAATATTATAAAACGTTCGGCTCTAAAAGCATCCGCGCGAATCGATAAGTCCGAGATCGTCATAATAACAGGGGTAACCGATGGCAAAACCGCAACCTTAGGGACGGTGAATCTTGTCATTTTCGGTCGCGTCGTTCCTTTTAATGTGGTCGAGGATGATTTTCCCCTTAAACCAAGCGGGATCCTCGGCTCCGGGTTCTGTATGGACGCAGAAATCTCTTTTCCAAATAAAATAATCAAATGGAATGGTAAGAGAATTCCTTTCGAAGACGATATCGAAGCACTCGAGGAACCGTCACCGGAGTCGAAAATAAAGCCTCTCCTATCGCCGAAACGTAAACAAGCGCCGCGCACGGAATCTATTCCCCCTCCGCCGCCGCGCCCGCCGCGTAAATCATCGCCTCCGCTGAAACGCGATGCAGCAACGAAATCGAAGCTTCGAACGCAAGACAAAGCAGCTTCTCCGAAGTCAGGAGACCGTATCTCCATTCCGCCGAGATCAAATATCGGTATCAAGGTCCGCGTAGTTAATTCGAATCTCGCGGAAGGTATAATTCCTCGTATCGATCTTGCGCCGGGCATATTTTTCGGAAACGCTCTCGTCAGAGTAATTCGGGGCAAAGCGGTAACTCGAATAATTAATTCATCCGACCGCGCCGTCGAAATCGCGTTACCAGAAATCGTACTTGAGCCCGCGCAAATCATGACTCCCCTCCATAAGGAGGAAAGTCCGTCGCTCTATCCGGTTTTTTCTAAATCTACTAAATCCAACGTATCCGCCGTACCGATCGGCTCATCCCAAAAAGGGAAAACTTCTATTTCTTTCTCGAATCAGACACCATATTCGACAATCGAAACTCCTCCTTCGCGTTGCAAAATCGCGAATACTCAGCAAATCTCCTATGCTCAGGCGGTTAAAAATAATATACAACAGGCGCCGTTGAAACAAACATCGAAATCCGCCAATCCTTCGAAATCTCGCTTAGATCGAATTCTTAGTCTCCTCCGTCTCGACCACCTCAACGCAGAGGAAAGAGAGCACGTCGTCCGTCTCGTTCAAAGCACGCAGGAGCTTTTTCACATTGAGGGGGATAAATTAGGGCATACGTCAGCAACCACGCACAAGATTCCAACCGTCGACGACCGCCCCGTCAATGTGAAACAATACCGGTTCCCACCAGCTCATAAGGAGGAGATTCGACGACAAGTCGACAAATTTTTACAAAATGGTGTCATCTCTCCGTCAAAATCACCATATAATTCGCCATTGTGGGTTGTCCCAAAGAAACCGGACTCCTTGGGCAACAAGCAATGGCGCGTCGTCATCGACTACCGCGCACTCAATGAGAAATCTGTCGCCGATGCCTATCCCCTCCCTTGCATTACCGAGATACTTGATCAGCTCGGGAGCGCGAAGTATTTTAGTACATTCGATCTCGCGAGCGGATTTCACCAGATCCCAATGGAGCCCGCCGATGCTCCCAAAACCGCTTTTTCGACGCCTCACGGGCATTATGAATTTAAAAGAATGCCATTCGGATTAAAAAATGCGCCAGCGACGTTCCAACGACTTATGGACAATGTCCTGTCCGGTCTCCAGGGGAACGAAATTTTCGTCTATTTGGACGACATTGTTATCTACGCTAGCTCTCTTCAAGAACATCGACTTAAATTCGAGAAATTAACTCAACGGCTCAAAGAAGCTAATTTAGTATTGCAGCCGGATAAGTGCGAATTCTTGAGGAGAGAAGTAAGCTATTTGGGTCATATTATCAGTGAGCACGGTGTAAAACCTGACCCTGCGAAAATTAGCGCCGTCAAAAATTTTCCGCGCCCGCGCAACGCGAAACAGATCAAACAATTCCTCGGGCTCGCGGGATACTACAGGCGGTTCATCGCAAATTTTTCCAATATTGCTAAGCCACTTACAAATTTGTTAAAAAAAGACGCGCCCTTTGTATGGCGTAACGAGCAAGAGAATTCATTCGTCAAACTCCGAGATTGCCTATGCGAAGCGCCTATCTTGCAGTACCCCAACTTTAAACAACCATTCGTGATAACGACCGACGCGTCCGCCGAAGCTATTGGTGCTATCTTGAGTCAAGGACCAATAGGCCGCGACTTGCCAATCGCGTACACGTCGCGACTGTTAAACGCTGCGGAGAAAAACTACTCCACGATCGAGAAGGAGTGTCTGGCGATTGTCTACGCCGTCCATTACTTTCGTCCATACATATACGGTAATCAATTCAAACTCGTTACCGACCATCGACCGTTAGTGTGGATGAATTCGGTCAAGGACCCGTCAAGTAGACTCGTACGGTGGAGGCTTAAGTTAGCGGAATTTGACTATGAGATGGTCTATAAAAGTGGAAAAACGAACCTTAATGCGGACGCATTGTCGCGGAATCCCGCTCAAATTTTTCCGCTCTCGTATTCAGAAAACTCGGAGGACGACATCTTCGATGTGCCTCCGGAAACCCGTAAAAAGTATACCACACTAGCGCCTCCTCCTACTCCGGTAACATCAGAACCTGAATTACCGACTCCAGGCACGTCCTTCCGTACCAACACAGCACCACCTCCGCAAGTCGCCAGCGACAGCACCGACTTCTATACTCCTGCTCCAAATGAATTTTTCCGACGCGAACCCCTATTTAATTTCAGCCGTGACGCATTATCAACGCGACGAGACAATGTAGTTGTCTTCGTCACGCAATCTGGGCACCCCTATGACACGGGCGCCAAAGATCTAGCAAACGCTGAAAAATTCCTCCTAAACAAAAATCACGTCCTTACCAAAGCCAAAGTCATACAAATCGGAAACGAATTCCAAATCCAGCTTCCAATCATCGAACATTCCACCAGATCAATCAATTTCCAGACCGTAATAGAAACATTCAGATCCTTGTGCGACGTTGTAAACGAATTACAATTACAAACATTTAGTATCGCACAAACCTATCTAGACTCCGTATCCTGGTCCCGAATCCAGAAAATCCTTCAGGACCTGTTCTACGAAACAACTGTCCAGATTACGGTCTGCCAGGGCCTCATTAAAACCCCTTCGGTCGAAGAGCGACTGAAAATAATAAGAGAAAACCACGACTCCCCTGTGGGAGGTCACAAAGGGGTTAATAAAACTTATTCTCGCATCAGACAACAATACTTTTGGCCAAACATGAAAACACAAATACAAGAATATATTGGCAAATGTAAAAGTTGTCAGACAGAGAAACTGGTCCGGGTAAAGACCAGACAGCCTCTCACTTTAACCGACACCCCTGGCAGGGCATTCGATAAGATTTCAATGGATGTAATGGGTCCTCTTCCCGAAACTTCCGACGGTTATACGAGTATCCTCACGATCCAAGATCTCCTCACTAAATACTCAATCGCAGTTCCTCTCAAAACCACCACCGCAGTAGACATTGCCGAAGCTTTAATAAAAGAATTCATTTGTAAGTTCGGATGCCCGAAAGGCATACTCACGGACCAAGGTTCGAACTTTATAAATAGCTTGATTAAAGCCATAGCAATCAAATTCCGTATTAAGCAATACAAGTCCACTGCGTTCCATCCACAGACAAACGGGTCCGTTGAACGATCTCACCACGTCCTGGCCGAATATCTGAAGCATTACATAGAGTCGAGTAACGATTGGGTGAATTGGTTACCGTACGCAATGTTTTCATACAACACCAGTGTGCACGAGGGTACATTATACACCCCACACGAACTAGTGTTCGGCAGGATAGCTAGGACGCCGTCAGCCACTCCTTTTCAGGACAGCTCTGATAACGAAACTTATAGCGACTATCTTATACAACTTCAGGAGAAAATCACGAAATCTCAGGATTTGGCTAAAGCCAATCTAGACAACGCGAAACGCCGTTCCAAATATTATTATGACCGAAATCTCAATGTCCAAAACTTCGAGGTAGGCCAATGGGTCTATCTTTTAAAAGAGCCGAACAAACATAAGTTCCAGGCACAGTATTCTGGACCGTACCGTATCCTCGAAATTTTGGGCAATTGTAATGTTAAGCTGAATGTAAAAGGGCGCCATAAAATTGTTCATACGAACAAAATCAAAATTTGTAAACGAATGCATAGTATGCAGAGTGTGGATGCTAGTGAAAGAAAAGTGCGAAAATCTGAAAATGAAGTCAGTGAGAGCAGTGACATTCAAACGAACGCTGAAAGTGAAAGCGACGAAAGTGCCTGCAATCCGAAGGAAGCCCGCAGCCACGGTCCAAACTCCAAACGTTATCGCCAGGATCAACCAGGCGAAAAACCTCAGATTCCGCAGCATCCAGCCGACAGGACCAAGAGAAGGATCCAGCATCCCGAAATCTACCCAACAGACAAGAGATCTCGGCATGGCCGAGATTCTTTTTCCAAGGGGGGTGGTGTAACGTCAGGCGTACCGCCTGCCACCCTCCGGCGTCCACCTCATCATCCCCAGCATCCGTATCCGGAGCCCCTGCACACGGGCCACCCGCCGACTCGCCGTCCCTACAGAAGGAGACAAAGGTACGAGAGGGAAGAGGGATGCAGCATGCCGCGCCCACGCGCGATCTCCACACACGAGGGGGAGGACTTCACCCCGTATTACGAGGGCGAGGAGCTCTCCGACACGTACTGGGTCGAATCCCCAGCGATCACGAAGCCCTATACGTACTTCTCGTACATGTGGGATTAGAATAAGCACACTACTCACCTATGTACATACACACCAACACACACCTAGATTTAAGTGAATATATGTATATATTTTATTCATGCACGGTTATGTTCCGTTGCACTCGCGCGCACACTCGACGCTCGCGGCTCACGCTTAACGCGGGCCGCGCCCCACTCCGAACGGCCGCCCCACCACGAGGGCCGAGCGGCCGCCCTACTCCGACCGTCCGCCCCACCGCGAGGGCCCAGCGACTCGCGCGCCGCGCGACCCGAGGAGGTCGCGGACGCGAGATCCGAGAGTCAGTTCCAATCTCACCTCCGAACTGGAGAGTTGGTATCTCATCTCCGAACTGGAGAGTTCGTATCTCATCTCCGAACGGGAGAGTTCCAATCTCGCCTCCGAACGGAGGAGTTCCAATCTCGCCTCCGAACGGAGGAGTTCCAATCTCGCCTCCGAACGGAGGAGTTCCAATCTCGCCTCCGAACGGAGGAGTTCCAATCTCGCCTCCGAACGGAGGAGTTCCAATCTCGCCTCCGAACGGAGGAGTTCCAATCTCGCCTCCGAACGGAGGAGTTCCAATCTCATCTCCGAACTGGAGAGTTGCTAACTCATCTCCGAACCGAGGAGTTCTAATCCAGCATCCGAACGATGCACTTCCGATCCGAGCAATAGGCTCATTCGCAACGAGCAATTAGCTCTAATGCATTCGTCTCTATCCATACTCCCATAGCGGAGTCCATTCGATACTTTATACTATTTCTAATTCTCATTGTAATCGCTAGTCAGTAACTTAGAACTTAGTCAAGTGTATTTAGTATAGTGAAATCATAGAATATAGTTTATTTTTACCAGATTCAAAGTATCTTTATTCGAGTCCAAATACAATTCCTTAATTCTACTCCACGGGTACGCTCGCGATTATTCTATTTCTATATCTCATCTGCGATAGTCTTGAGGCTCGACGACTAGAGCGAACCAGCGCTTAGTTGCTCCATCCTCACTTCTACCGTATACAGAATATCTTGCGCCCAGGTTGATCCCGGTAAGCTAGAGCGAACCAACGCTTAGCCGCGCCGTACTCGACCGAAGTTCAAGTATTCTCGACGAGCCTTGCACCTCCGACAAAGCGTACACGACGCGCGGGGAGGAGAGAGTTTATTCGTCGTCTCGCTCGGGAATACGTGGGTGACGCACCGGAATATTCAATTTCCTGCGTTCGAGTCCTGGTTCCTGTGAAGGAGGTTTCCTTCGCCGCACGACCCGTACCTCCGTTCCAGCCGTACGCCGCCGCCATCCCGGTTGCGGATCCAAGGCGCTCCAGGTACCTGGAAAGAGAAATCAGACAGTAGAATCAAGCCATCACAAGGTAAGTTTCGTGTTAATTACCGTTTTATCGAGTCCGAAACGCCAACGAACCCGGTCCGGACGCAATTCGCGTTATTTTCGGGAACGGTTACGACTTTGTGCCACCGTTGCGAGCGCAACCGCACCTCGGGACGTGACAGTATACATGACACTTCGCAATGGATATTATACCTTATCATGAAACATAGAAGGGAGATGCGATATCGCGTTTTAGGAAGCATTGGAACTCTATTGCTGCGATATGTAGACATCTGCAAACGCTATTTCCTAGCATGGAAGTGTCGCATTTACATTCTTTTGATGTGAATACGAGATATACATGACACTTCGCAATGAATATTATATCTTATCATGAAACATAGATATGAGGTGCTATATCGCGTTTTGAGAAGCATTAGAACTCTATTGCTACGATACGTAGACATCTGCAAACGCTATTTCCTAGCATGGAAGTGTCGCATTTACATTCTTTTGAAGTGAATACGAGGTATACATGACACATCGCAATGAATATTATATCTTATCATGAAACATAAAAGTGAGATGCGATATCGCGTTCTAAGAAGCATTAGAACTCTATTGCTACGATACGTAGACATCTGCAAAGGCTATTCCCTTGCATAGAAGGGTCGCATTTACATTCTTTTGAGGTGAGTACGATGTACACATGACACTTCGCAATGAATATTATATCTTATCATGGAACATAGAAGTGAGATGCGATATCGCGTTCTAAGAAGCATTAGAACCCTATTGCTACGATACGTAGACATCTGCAAACACTATTTCCTAGCATGGAAGTGTCGCATTTAAATTCTTTTGAAGTGAATACGAGGTATAGATGACACTTCGCAATGAATATTATATCTTATCATGAAACATAGAAGTGAGATGCGATATCGCGTTTTAAGGAGCATTGGAACTCTATTGCTACGATACGTAGACATCTGCAAACGCTATTTCCTAGCATGGAAGTGTCGCATTTACATTCGTTTGAAGTGAATACGAGATATACATGACACTTCGCAATGAATATTATACCTTATCATGAAACATAGAAGAGAGATGCGATATCGCGTTTTAAGAAGCATCAGAACTCTATTGCTGCGATACGTAGACATCTGCAAACGCTATTTCCTAGGACGGAAGGGTCGCATTTACATTCTTGTGAAGCGAAATCGAGGTATACATGACACTTCGCAAAGAATACTATATCTTATCATGAAACATAGAGGTGAGATGCGATATAGCGTTCTAAGAAGCACTAGAACTCTATTGCTACGATACGTAGACATCTGCAAACGCTGTTTCCTAGGATGGAAGGGTCGCATTTACATTCTTTTGAAGTGAGTACGAGGTATACATAACACTCCATAATGAATATTATATCTTCTCATGAAACATAGGAATGAGGTGCTATATCGCGTTTTGAGAAGCATTAGAACTCTATTGCTACGATACGTAGACATCTGCAAACGCTATTTCCTAGCATGGAAGTGTCGCATTTACATTCGTTTGAAGTGAATACGAGATATACATGACACTTCGCAATGAATATTATATCTTATCATGAAACATAGGAATGAGATGCGATATCGCGTTTTAAGAAGCATTAGAACTCTATTGCTACGATACGTAGACATCTGCAAACGCTATTTCCTAGCATGGAAGTGTCGCATTTACATTCGTTTGAAGTGAATACGAGATATACATGACACTTCGCAATGAATATTATACCTTATCATGAAACATAGAAGAGAGATGCGATATCGCGTTTTAAGAAGCATAAGAACTCTATTGCTGCGATACGTAGACATCTGCAAACTCTATTTCCTAGCATGGACATGTGGCACTTACATTCCACTGAAGTGAATACGAGGTATATATAACATTACACAATGAGTATTATATCTTATTACGAAACATAGAAATGAAATACGACATCTCGTTTTAGGAAGCATTAGTACTCTATTGCTGTGATACGTAGACATCTGCAAACAATATTTCCTAGCAAGGAAGTGTCGCATTTACATTCTTGTGAAGTGAAATCGAGGTATACATGACACTTCGCACTGAATAATATATCTTATCATGAAACATAGAAGAGAGGTGCGATATCGCATTTTAGGGAGCATTAGAACTCTATTGCTGTGATACGTAGACATCTGCAAACAATATTTCCTAGCAAGGAAGTGTCGCATTTACATTCTTGTGAAGTGAAATCGAGGTATACATGACACTTCGCAACGAATATTATACCTTATCATGAAACATAGAAGAGAGATGCCATATCGCGTTTTAGGACGCATTAGAACTCTATTGCTGCGATACGTAGACATCTGCAAACGCTATTTCCTAGCATGGAAGTGTCGCATTTACATTCTTTTGAAGTGAGTACGAGGTATACATAACACTCCATAATGAATATTATATCTTATCATGAAACATAGCAGTGAGATGCGATATCGCGTTTTAAGAAGCATTAGAACTCTATTGCTACGACACGTAGACATCTGCAAACGCTATTTCCTAGCATTGAAGTGTCACATTTACATTCATTTGAAGTGAGTACGAGGTATACATAACGCTCCATAATGAATATTATATCTTATCATGAAACATAGCAGTGAGATGCGATATCGCGTTTTAGGAAGCATTAGAACTCTATTGCTGCGATACGTAGACATCTGCAAACGCTATTTCCTAGCATGGAAGTGTCGCATTTACATTCTTTTAAAGTGAATACGAGATATACATGACACTTCGCAATGAATATTATATCTTATCATGAAACATAGGTATGAGGTGCTATATCGCGTTTTGAGAAGCATTAGAACTCTATTGTTACGATACGTAGACATCTGCAAACGCTATTTCCTAGCATGGAAGTGTCGCATTTACATTCTTTTGAAGTGAATACGAGGTATACATGACACATCGCAATGAATATTATATCTTATCATGAAACATAAAAGTGAGATGCGGTATCGCGTTCTAAGAAGCATTAGAACTCTATTGCTACGATACGTAGACATCTGCAAAGGCTATTCCCTAGCATAGAAGGGTCGCATTTACATTCTTTTGAAGTGAGTACGAGGTATACATATCACTCCATAATGAATATTATATCTTATCTTGAAACATAGCAGTGAGATGCGACATCTCGTTTTAAGAAGCATTATTACTCTATTGCTACGGTACGTGGACATCTGCAAACGCTATTTCCTAGCATGGAAGTGTCATATTTACATTCTTTTGAAGTGAATACGATGTATACATGACACTTCGCAATGAATATTATATCTTATCATGAAACATAGAAGTGAGATGCGATATCGCGTTTTAAGAAGCATTAGAACTCTATTGCTACGATACGTAGACATCTGCAAAGGCTATTCCCTAGCATGGAAGGGTCGCATTTACATTCTTTTGAAGTGAGTAGGAGGTATACATATCACTCCATAATGAATATTATATCTCATCATGAAACATAGCAGTGAGATGCGACATCTCGTTTTAAGAAGCATTATTACGCTATTGCTACGATACGTAGACATCTGCAAACGCTATTTCCTAGCATGGAAGTGTCATATTTACATTCTTTTGAAGTGAATACGATGTATACATGACACTTCGCAATGAATATTATATCTTATCATGAAACATAGAAGTGAGATGCGATATCGCGTTTTAAGAAGCATTAGAAATCTATTGCTACGATACGTAGACATCTGCAAAGGCTATTCCCTAGCATGGAAGGGTCGCATTTACATTCTTTTGAAGTGAGTACGAGGTATACATATCACTCCATAATGAATATTATATCTTATCATGAAACATAGCAGTGAGATGCGATATCGCGTTTTAAGAAGCATTAGAACTCTATTGCTACGATACGTAGACATCTGCCAACGTTATTTCCTAGCATGGAAGTGCCGCATTTACATGCATTTGAAGTGAATACGAGGTATACATGACACTTCGCAATGAATATTATACCTTATCATGAAACATAGAAGGGAGATGCGATATCGCGTTTTAGGAAGCATTGGAACTCTATTGCTGCGATACGTAGAAATCTGCAAACGCTATTTCCTAGCATGGAAGTGTCGCATTTACATTCTTTTGATGTAAATACGAGGTATACATGACACTCCACAATGAATATTATATCTTATCACGGAACATAGAAATGAAATGAGGCATCTCGTTTTAAGAAGCATTAGAACTCTATTGCTACGATACGTAGACATCTGCAAACGCTATTTCCTAGCATGGAAGTGTCATATTTACATTCTTTTGAAGTGAGTACGAGGTATACATAACACTCCATAATGAATATTATATCTTCTCATGAAACATAGGAATGAGGTGCTATATCGCGTTTTGAGAAGCATTAGAACTCTATTGCTACGATACGTAGACGTCTGCAAACGCTATTTCCTAGCATGGAAGTGTCGCATTTACATTCGTTTGAAGTGAATACGAGATATACATGACACTTCGCAATGATTATTATATCTTATCATGAAACATAGGAATGAGATGCGATATCGCGTTTTAGGAAGCATTGAAACTCTATTGCTGCGATACGTAGACATCTGCAAACGCTATTTCCTATCAAGGAAGTGTCGCATTTACATTCTTGTGAAGAGAAATCGCGGTATACATGACACTCCGCAATGAATATTATATCTTATCATGAAACATAAAAGTGAGATGCGATATCGCGTTCTAAGAAGCATTGGAACTCCATTGCTACGATACGTAGACATCTGCAAAGGCTATTCCCTAGCATGGAAGGGTCGCATTTACATTCTTTTGAAGTGAGTACGAGGTATACATATCACTCCATAATGAATATTATATCTTATCATGAAACATAGCAGTGAGATGCGATATCGCGTTTTAAGAAGCATTAGAACTCTATTGCTACGATACGTAGACATCTGCAAACGCTATTTCCTAGCATGGAAGTGTCGCATTTACATGCATTTGAAGTGAATACGAGGTATACATGACACTTCGCAATGAATATTATACCTTATCATGAAACATAGAAGGGAGATGCGATATCGCGTTTTAGGAAGCATTGGAACTCTATTGCTGCGATACGTAGAAATCTGCAAACGCTATTTCCTAGCATGGAAGTGTCGCATTTACATTCTTTTGATGTGAATACGAGATATACATGACACTTCGCAATGAATATTATATCTTATCATGAAACATAGGAATGATGTGCTATATCGCGCTTTGAGAAGCATTAGAACTCTATTGCTACGATACGTAGACATCTGCAAACGCTATTTCCTAGCATGGAAGTGTCGCATTTACATTCTTTTGATGTGAATACGAGGTATACATGACACTCCACAATGAATATTATATCTTATCACGGAACATAGAAATGAAATGAGGCATCTCGTTTTAAGAAGCATTAGAACTCTATTCCTACGATACGTAGACATCTGCAAACGCTATTTCCTAGCATGGAAGTGTCGCATTTACATTCATTTGAAGTGAATACGAGGTATACATGACGCTTCGCAATGAATATTATACCTTATCATGAAACATAGAAGAGAGAAGCGATATCGCGTTTTAATAAGCATTAGAACTCTATTGCTACGATACGTAGACATCTGCAAACGCTATTTCCTAGCATGGAAGTGTCGCATTTACATTCTTTTGAAGTGAATACGAGGTATACATGACATATCGCAATGAATATTATATCTTATCATGAAACATAGATGTGAGATGCGATATCGCGTTTTAAGGAGCATTAGAACTCTATTGCTACGATACGTAGACATCTGCAAACGCTATTTCCTAGCATGGAAGTGTCTTATTTACGTTCTTTTGAAGTGAATACGAGGTATACATGACACTTCGCAATGAATATTATACCTTATCATGAAACATAGAAGGGAGATGCGATATCGCGTTTTAGGAAGCATTGGAACTCTATTGCTGCGATACGTAGACATCTGCAACCGCTATTTCCTATCAAGGAAGTGTCGCATTTACATTCTTATGAAGAGAAATCGCGGTATACATGACACTTCGCAGTGAATATTATATCTTATCATGAGACATAGGAATGAGGTGCTATATCGCGTTTTGAGAAGCATTAGAACTCTATTGCTAATATGCGTAGACATCTGCAAACTCTATTTCCTAGAATTACACTTACATTCCACTTACATTCCACTGAAGTGAATACGAGGTATACATAACACTCCACAATGAATATTATATCTTATCACGAAACATAGAAATGAAATGAGGCATCTCGTTTTAAGACGCATTAGAACTCTATTGCTACGATACGTAGACATCTGCAAACGATATTTCCTAGCATGGAAGTGTCATACTTACATTCTTTTGAAGTGAATACGAGGTATACATGACACTTCGCAATGAATATTATATCTTATCATGAAACATAGAAGTGAGAAACGATATCGCGTTCTAAGAAGCATTAGAACTCTATTGCTACGATACGTAGACATCTGCAAACGCTATTTCCTAGCATGGAAGGGGCGCATTTACACTCTTTTGAAGTGAGTACGAGGTATACATAACACTCCATAATGAATATTATATCTTTTCATGAAACATAGCAGTAGGATGCGATATCGCGTTTTAAGAAGCATTAGAAATCTATTGCTACGATACGTAGACATCTGCAAACTCTATTTCCTAGCAAGGAAATTTCGCACATACATTCCTCTGAAGTGAATACAAGGTATACATAACAATACACAATGAATATTATACCTTATTACGAAACATAGAAATGAAATACGACATCTCGTTTCAAGAATCATTAGTACTCTATTGCTGTGATACGTAGACATCTCCAAACAATATTTCCTGGCAAGGAAGTGTCGCATTTACATTCTTGTGATGTGAAATCGAGGTATACATGACACTTCGCAATGAATATTATATCTTATCATGGAACATAGAAGTGAGATGCGATATCGCGTTCTAAGAAGCATTAGAACCCTATTACTGCGATACGTAGACATCTGCAAACGCTACTTCCTAGCATGGAAGTGTCGCATTTACATTCTTTTGTAGTGAATACGAGGTATACATGACACTTCGCAATGAATATTATATCTTATCATGAAACATAGAAGTGAAATGCGATATCGCGTTCTAAGAAGCATTAGAACTCTATTGCTACGATACGTAGACATCTGCAAAGGCTATTTCCTAGCATGGAAGGGTCGCATTTACATTCATTAGAAGTGAATACGAGATATACATGACACTTCGCAATGAATATTATAGCTTATCATGAAACATAGGAATGAGGTGCTATATCGCGTTTTAAGACGCATTAGATCTATATTGCTATTATACGTAGACATCTGCAAACTCTATTTCCTTGCAAGGAAATTTCGCACTTACATTCCACTGAAGTGAATACGAGGTATACATAACATTACACAATGAATATTATACCTTACTACGAAACATAGAAGTGAAATACGACATCCCGTTTTAAGAAGCATTAGAACTCTATTGCTACGATACGTAGACATCTGCGAAGGCTATTTCCTAGCATGGAAGGGTCGCATTTACATTCTTTTGAAGTGAGTACGAGGTATACATAACACTCCATAATGAATATTATATCTTATCATGAAACATAGCAGTGAGAAGCGATATCGCGTTTTAAGAAGCATTAGAACTCTATTGCTACGATACGTAGACATCTGCAAACGCTATTTCCTAGCATGGAAGTGTCGCATTTACATTCATTTGAAGTGAATACGAGGTATACATGACACTTCGCAATGAATATTATACCTTATCATGAAACATAGAAGAGAGATGCGATATCGCGTTTTAGGAAGCATTAGAACTCTATTGCTGCGATACGTAGACATCTGCAAACGCTATTTCCTAGCATGGAAGTGTCGCATTTACATTCTTTTGATGTGAATACGAGATATACATGACACATCGCAATGAATATTATATCTTATCATGAAACATAGGAATGAGGTGCTATATCGCGTTTTGAGAAGCATTAGAACTCTATTGCTACGATACGTAGACATCTGCAAAGGCTATTCCCTAGCATGGAAGTGTCGCATTTACATTCTTTTGATGTGAATACGAGATATACATGACACATCGCAATGAATATTATATCTTATCATGAAACATAGGAATGAGGTGCTATATCGCGTTTTGAGAAGCATTAGAACTCTATTGCTACGATACGTAGACATCTGCAAACGCTATTTCCTAGCATGGAAGTGTCGCATTTACATTCTTTTGATGTGAATACGAGATATACATGACACTTCGCAATGAATATTATATCTTCTCATGAAACATAGAAGTGAGATGCGATGTCGCGTTTTAAGGAGCATTAGAACTCAATTGCTACGATACGTAGACATCTGCAAACGCTATTTCCTAGCATTGAAGTGTCTTATTTACGTTCTTTTGGAGTGAATACGAGGTATACATGACACTTCGCAATGAATATTATACCTTATCATGAAACATAGAAGGGAGATGCGATATCGCGTTTTAGGAAGCATTGGAACTCTATTGCTGCGATACGTAGACATCTGCAAACGCTATTTCCTAGGATGGAAGGGTCGCATTTACATTCTTTTGAAGTGAGTACGAGGTATACGTAACACTCCATAATGAATATTATATCTTCTCATGAAACATATGAATGAGGTGCTATATCGCGTTTTGAGAAGCATTAGAACTCTATTGCTACGATACGTAGACATCTGCAAACGCTATTTCCTAGCATGGAAGTGTCGCATTTACATTCGTTTGAAGTGAATACAAGATATACATGACACTTCGCAATGAATATTATATCTTATCATGAAACATAGGAATGAGATGCGATATCGCGTTTTAAGAAGCATTAGAACTCTATTGCTACGATACGTAGATATCTGCAAAAGCTATTTCCTAGCATGGAAGTGTCGCATTTACATTCGTTTGAAGTGAATACGAGATATACATGACACTTCGCAATGAATATTATATCTTATCATGAAACATAGGAATGAGGTGCTATATCGCGTTTTGAGAAGCATTAGAACTCTATTGCTACGATACGTAGGCATCTGCAAACGCTATTTCCTAGCATGGAAGTGTCGCATTTACATTCATGTGAAGTGAATACGAGGTATACATGACACTTCGCAATGAATATTATACCTTATCATGAAACATAGAAGGGAGATGCGATATCGCGTTTTAGGAAGCATTGGAACTCTATTGCTGCGATACGTAGACATCTGCAAACGCTATTTCCTAGCATGGAAGTGTCGCATTTACATTCTTTTGATGTGAATGCGAGATATACATGACACTTCGCAATGAATATTATATCTTATCATGAAACATAGGACTGAGATGCGATATCGCGTTTTAAGAAGCATTAGAACTCTATTGCTACGATACGTAGACTTCGGCAAACGCTATTTCCTAGCATGGAAGTGTCGCATTTACATTCGTTTGAAGTGAATACAAGATATACATGACACTTCGCAATGAATATTATATCTTATCATGAAACATAGGAATGAGATGCGATATCGCGTTTTAAGAAGCATTAGAACTCCATTGCTACGATACGTAGACATCTGCAAAGGCTATTCCCTAGCATGGAAGTGTCGCATTTACATTCTTTTGATGTGAATACGAGATATACATGACACATCGCAATGAATATTATATCTTATCATGAAACATAGGAATGAGGTGCTATATCGCGTTTTGAGAAGCATTAGAACTCTATTGCTACGATACGTAGACATCTGCAAACGCTATTTCCTAGCATGGAAGTGTCGCATTTACATTCTTTTGATGTGAATACGAGATATACATGACACTTCGCAATGAATATTATATCTTCTCATGAAACATAGAAGTGAGATGCGATGTCGCGTTTTAAGGAGCATTAGAACTCTATTGCTACGATACGTAGACATCTGCAAACGCTATTTCCTAGCATTGAAGTGTCCTATTTACGTTCTTTTGGAGTGAATACGAGGTATACATGACACTTCGCAATGAATATTATACCTTATCATGAAACATAGAAGGGAGATGCGATATCGCGTTTTAGGAAGCATTGGAACTCTATTGCTGCGATACGTAGACATCTGCAAACGCTATTTCCTAGGATGGAAGGGTCGCATTTACATTCTTTTGAAGTGAGTACGAGGTATACGTAACACTCCATAATGAATATTATATCTTCTCATGAAACATATGAATGAGGTGCTATATCGCGTTTTGAGAAGCATTAGAACTCTATTGCTACGATACGTAGACATCTGCAAACGCTATTTCCTAGCATGGAAGTGTCGCATTTACATTCGTTTGAAGTGAATACAAGATATACATGACACTTCGCAATGAATATTATATCTTATCATGAAACATAGGAATGAGATGCGATATCGCGTTTTAAGAAGCATTAGAACTCTATTGCTACGATACGTAGATATCTGCAAAAGCTATTTCCTAGCATGGAAGTGTCGCATTTACATTCGTTTGAAGTGAATACGAGATATACATGACACTTCGCAATGAATATTATATCTTATCATGAAACATAGGAATGAGGTGCTATATCGCGTTTTGAGAAGCATTAGAACTCTATTGCTACGATACTGTAACGTCAGGCGTACCGCCTGCCACCCTCCGGCGTCCACCTCATCATCCCCAGCATCCGTATCCGGAGCCCCTGCACACGGGCCACCCGCCGACTCGCCGTCCCTACAGAAGGAGACAAAGGTACGAGAGGGAAGAGGGATGCAGCATGCCGCGCCCACGCGCGATCTCCACACACGAGGGGGAGGACTTCACCCCGTATTACGAGGGCGAGGAGCTCTCCGACACGTACTGGGTCGAATCCCCAGCGATCACGAAGCCCTATACGTACTTCTCGTACATGTGGGATTAGAATAAGCACACTACTCACCTATGTACATACACACCAACACACACCTAGATTTAAGTGAATATATGTATATATTTTATTCATGCACGGTTATGTTCCGTTGCACTCGCGCGCACACTCGACGCTCGCGGCTCACGCTTAACGCGGGCCGGGCCCCACTCCGAACGGCCGCCCCACCACGAGGGCCGAGCGGCCGCCCTACTCCGACCGTCCGCCCCACCGCGAGGGCCCAGCGACTCGCGCGCCGCGCGACCCGAGGAGGTCGCGGACGCGAGATCCGAGAGTCAGTTCCAATCTCACCTCCGAACGGGAGAGTTGGTATCTCATCTCCGAACTGGAGAGTTCGTATCTCATCTCCGAACCGAGGAGTTCTAATCCAGCATCCGAACGATGCACCTCCGATCCGAGCAATAGGCTCATTCGCAACGAGCAATTAGCTCTAATGCATTCGTCTCTATCCATACTCCCATAGCGGAGTCCATTCGATACTTTATACTATTTCTAATTCTCATTGTAATCGCTAGTCAGTAACTTAGAATTTAGTCAAGTGTATCTAGTATAGTGAAATCATAGAATATAGTTTATTTTTACCAGATTCAAAGTATCTTTATTCGAGTTCAAATACAATTCCTTAATTCTACTCCACGGGTACGCTCGCGATTATTCTATTTCTATATCTCATCTGCGATAGTCTTGAGGCTCGACGACTAGAGCGAACCAGCGCTTAGTTGCTCCATCCTCACTTCTACCGTATACAGAATATCTTGCGCCCAGGTTGATCCCGGTAAGCTAGAGCGAACCAACGCTTAGCCGCGCCGTACTCGACCGAAGTTCAAGTATTCTCGACGAGCCTTGCACCTCCGACAAAGCGTACACGACGCGCGGGGAGGAGAGAGTTTATTCGTCGTCTCGCTCGGGAATACGTGGGTGACGCACCGGAATATTCAATTTCCTGCGTTCGAGTCCTGGTTCCTGTGAAGGAGGTTTCCTTCGCCGCACGACCCGTACCTCCGTTCCAGCCGTACGCCGCCGCCATCCCGGTTGCGGATCCAAGGCGCTCCAGGTACCTGGAAAGAGAAATCAGACAGTAGAATCAAGCCATCACAAGGTAAGTTTCGTGTTAATTACCGTTTTATCGAGTCCGAAACGCCAACGAACCCGGTCCGGACGCAATTCGCGTTATTTTCGGGAACGGTTACGACTTTGTGCCACCGTTGCGAGCGCAACCGCACCTCGGGACGTGACACGAAAGTTATTTTTGGTGACAGCGGTGGGATAGCCACGCGTTTCCTCCGGAAATTCCGCCGAAAGGAACCGCGAAACTAGATATGGCAACCCGGACTCCGACAAAAACGCGCCAGCAGACACAGCGAGCCGCCGCGATGGCCGATTCTGAACGCGAAAAACGCACTAGCAGAACGCTTGATTTCCAAGACGCTATCGCCGAGCCTCTTCCTAGTACCGCGCAACAAAATACTTCCGCGAAAAATACGAAAGCGACCGATCCGAGTAATGCCGCGTTGCTCCAGCAAATAGAAATTTTACGTCGTGAATTAGAATCTATTCGCAGAACGCCTGATTTAACGCGCGACGATACCATTTCGCTGGATATTCCTCGGGGAAATCCGCTTTCCGGACATAATTCGAGCTCCGATTTCAATACAAATAGTTCGCAACACGACGAGCTATCGCTTAAGCAGGCCCTCGAAGCCGTGCCGACATTCGATGGTCAGAACATTCCCATTCTTCAGTTTACCCGAGCGTGTAAACGCGCTTATGAGCTTATCCCTAATGGGTGCGAGCGAACTTTCACACGCCTGCTTAAGGGAAAACTCAAGGGTCGTGCCTACGCCGCGCTAGAAGACGAGCCGTGTTACACAATACTCGAATTAACGGACGTTCTTCGCAGCACATTTTGCTCCGTAAAATCAGCTCATCATTATCGGGGTGAACTTGCTAATATATTTATGCGCGCGAACGAGCACATTCTAGATTACATCGGTCGAGTAAAAGATCTTAGAACCGCTATAATTGATTGCGAGAGGCTTGCTCGACGAGACACACCGGAATCGCTCGATGACGTAGACGCGCTCACTCTACAATGTTTTAAAGACGGTCTCATTCCGGAAATTCGAATGCAAATGACGATAAATTCATTCGGCACATTGAGAGAAACGTTCGCTCGAGCGCGGGAGCTCTATCAAATGCACGAACGTGATTGCAACCGACTAGGTAGATCGCGTGCCGCGCGATCAGAATCGCGCGAAAAACCAGCCGAAATTATTTGCCGAAAATGCAATAATATCGGACATTACGCGACCGAGTGTCGGCTCAGACCGCCATCGCCGTACCGACCGCAGGAATACTTGCGATCCAGGGACGTACCGCCTCCTACTCGAGGCCCCGCGTACGAACAACCGAGACAAATCGTAGCCAGGGACGCGCCTAAATTTTGTCGCTATTGCAAGACCCCGGGGCACGAAATAGGCGAGTGCCGCAAAAGACAGTACAACAACGCGGTAAATAAAAATTCGGGAAACGACAATGGCCTCCGCACCCGCCGCGAGACAGGTGGCGAGGCCGCGCACCAAGTCCGTCCTCTCGCCGCGAACAACTCCAACGCGGAAATCGACGAAACGCCGCGATAAACATAACCGGAAAAACTAGCACGCCAAACGTAATTCTAAAATCCGATCTTCTAATTTCACCAACTCGCTTCATGGTGGACACTGGGGCGGAAATAAATATTATAAAACGTTCGGCTCTAAAAGCATCCGCGCGAATCGATAAGTCCGAGATCGTAATAATAACAGGGGTAACCGATGGCAAAACCGCAACCTTAGGGACGGTGAATCTTGTCATTTTCGGTCGCGTCGTCCCTTTTAATGTGGTCGAGGATGATTTTCCCCTTAAACCAAGCGGGATCCTCGGCTCCGGGTTCTGTATGGACGCAGAAATCTCTTTTCCAAATAAAATAATCAAATGGAATGGTAAGAGAATTCCTTTCGAAGACGATATCGAAACACTCGAGGAACCGTCACCGGACTCGAAAATAAAGCCTCTCCTATCGCCGAAACGTAAACAAGCGCCGCGCACGGAATCTATTCCCCCTCCGCCGCCGCGCCCGCCGCGTAAATCATCGCCTCCGCTGAAACGCGATGCAGCAACGAAATCGAAGCTTCGAACGCAAGACAAAGCAGCTTCTCCGAAGTCAGGAGACCGTATCTCCATTCCGCCGAGATCAAATATCGGTATCAAGGTCCGCGTAGTTAATTCGAATCTCGCGGAAGGTATAATTCCTCGTATCGATCTTGCGCCGGGCATATTTTTCGGAAACGCTCTCGTCAGAGTAATTCGGGGCAAAGCGGTAACTCGAATAATTAATTCATCCGACCGCGCCGTCGAAATCGCGTTACCAGAAATCGTACTTGAGCCCGCGCAAATCATGACTCCCCTCCATAAGGAGGAAAGTCCGTCGCTCTATCCGGTTTTTTCTAAATCTACTAAATCCAACGTATCCGCCGTACCGATCGGCTCATCCCAAAAAGGGAAAACTTCTATTTCTTTCTCGAATCAGACACCATATTCGACAATCGAAACTCCTCCTTCGCGTTGCAAAATCGCGAATACTCAGCAAATCTCCTATGCTCAGGCGGTTAAAAATAATATACAACAGGCGCCGTTGAAACAAACATCGAAATCCGCCAATCCTTCGAAATCTCGCTTAGATCGAATTCTTAGTCTCCTCCGTCTCGACCACCTCAACGCAGAGGAAAGAGAGCACGTCGTCCGTCTCGTTCAAAGCACGCAGGAGCTTTTTCACATTGAGGGGGATAAATTAGGGCATACGTCAGCAACCACGCACAAGATTCCAACCGTCGACGACCGCCCCGTCAATGTGAAACAATACCGGTTCCCACCAGCTCATAAGGAGGAGATTCGACGACAAGTCGACAAATTTTTACAAAATGGTGTCATCTCTCCGTCAAAATCACCATATAATTCGCCATTGTGGGTTGTCCCAAAGAAACCGGACTCCTTGGGCAACAAGCAATGGCGCGTCGTCATCGACTACCGCGCACTCAATGAGAAATCTGTCGCCGATGCCTATCCCCTCCCTTGCATTACCGAGATACTTGATCAGCTCGGGAGCGCGAAGTATTTTAGTACATTCGATCTCGCGAGCGGATTTCACCAGATCCCAATGGAGCCCGCCGATGCTCCCAAAACCGCTTTTTCGACGCCTCACGGGCATTATGAATTTAAAAGAATGCCATTCGGATTAAAAAATGCGCCAGCGACGTTCCAACGACTTATGGACAATGTCCTGTCCGGTCTCCAGGGGAACGAAATTTTCGTCTATTTGGACGACATTGTTATCTACGCTAGCTCTCTTCAAGAACATCGACTTAAATTCGAGAAATTAACTCAACGGCTCAAAGAAGCTAATTTAGTATTGCAGCCGGATAAGTGCGAATTCTTGAGGAGAGAAGTAAGCTATTTGGGTCATATTATCAGTGAGCACGGTGTAAAACCTGACCCTGCGAAAATTAGCGCCGTCAAAAATTTTCCGCGCCCGCGCAACGCGAAACAGATCAAACAATTCCTCGGGCTCGCGGGATACTACAGGCGGTTCATCGCAAATTTTTCCAATATTGCTAAGCCACTTACAAATTTGTTAAAAAAAGACGCGCCCTTTGTATGGCGTAACGAGCAAGAGAATTCATTCGTCAAACTCCGAGATTGCCTATGCGAAGCGCCTATCTTGCAGTACCCCAACTTTAAACAACCATTCGTGATAACGACCGACGCGTCCGCCGAAGCTATTGGTGCTATCTTGAGTCAAGGACCAATAGGCCGCGACTTGCCAATCGCGTACACGTCGCGACTGTTAAACGCTGCGGAGAAAAACTACTCCACGATCGAGAAGGAGTGTCTGGCGATTGTCTACGCCGTCCATTACTTTCGTCCATACATATACGGTAATCAATTCAAACTCGTTACCGACCATCGACCGTTAGTGTGGATGAATTCGGTCAAGGACCCGTCAAGTAGACTCGTACGGTGGAGGCTTAAGTTAGCGGAATTTGACTACGAGATGGTCTATAAAAGTGGAAAAACGAACCTTAATGCGGACGCATTGTCGCGGAATCCCGCTCAAATTTTTCCGCTCTCGTATTCAGAAAACTCGGAGGACGACATCTTCGATGTGCCTCCGGAAACCCGTAAAAAGTATACCACACTAGCGCCTCCTCCTACTCCGGTAACATCAGAACCTGAATTACCGACTCCAGGCACGTCCTTCCGTACCAACACAGCACCACCTCCGCAAGTCGCCAGCGACAGCACCGACTTCTATACTCCTGCTCCAAATGAATTTTTCCGACGCGAACCCCTATTTAATTTCAGCCGTGACGCATTATCAACGCGACGAGACAATGTAGTTGTCTTCGTCACGCAATCTGGGCACCCCTATGACACGGGCGCCAAAGATCTAGCGAACGCTGAAAAATTCCTTCCAAACAAAAATCACGTTCTTACCAAAGCCAAAGTCATACAAATCGGAAACGAATTCCAAATCCAGCTTCCAATCATCGAACATTCCACCAGATCAATCAATTTCCAGACCGTAATAGAAACATTTAGATCCTTGTGCGACGTTGTAAACGAATTACAATTACAAACATTTAGTATCGCACAAACCTATCTAGACTCCGTATCCTGGTCCCGAATCCAGAAAATCCTTCAGGACCTGTTCTACGAAACAACTGTCCAGATTACGGTCTGCCAGGGCCTCATTAAAACCCCTTCGGTCGAAGAGCGACTGAAAATAATAAGAGAAAACCACGACTCCCCTGTGGGAGGTCACAAAGGGGTTAATAAAACTTATTCTCGCATCAGACAACAATACTTTTGGCCAAACATGAAAACACAAATACAAGAATATATTGGCAAATGTAAAAGTTGTCAGACAGAGAAACTGGTCCGGGTAAAGACCAGACAGCCTCTCACTTTAACCGACACCCCTGGCAGGGCATTCGATAAGATTTCAATGGATGTAATGGGTCCTCTTCCCGAAACTTCCGACGGTTATACGAGTATCCTCACGATCCAAGATCTCCTCACTAAATACTCAATCGCAGTTCCTCTCAAAACCACCACCGCAGTAGACATTGCCGAAGCTTTAATAAAAGAATTCATTTGTAAGTTCGGATGCCCGAAAGGCATACTCACGGACCAAGGTTCGAACTTTATAAATAGCTTGATTAAAGCCATAGCAATCAAATTCCGTATTAAGCAATACAAGTCCACTGCGTTCCATCCACAGACAAACGGGTCCGTTGAACGATCTCACCACGTCCTGGCCGAATATCTGAAGCATTACATAGAGTCGAGTAACGATTGGGTGAATTGGTTACCGTACGCAATGTTTTCATACAACACCAGTGTGCACGAGGGTACATTATACACCCCACACGAACTAGTGTTCGGCAGGATAGCTAGGACGCCGTCAGCCACTCCTTTTCAGGACAGCTCTGATAACGAAACTTATAGCGACTATCTTATACAACTTCAGGAGAAAATCACGAAATCTCAGGATTTGGCTAAAGCCAATCTAGACAACGCGAAACGCCGTTCCAAATATTATTATGACCGAAATCTCAATGTCCAAAACTTCGAGGTAGGCCAATGGGTCTATCTTTTAAAAGAGCCGAACAAACATAAGTTCCAGGCACAGTATTCTGGACCGTACCGTATCCTCGAAATTTTGGGCAATTGTAATGTTAAGCTGAATGTAAAAGGGCGCCATAAAATTGTTCATACGAACAAAATCAAAATTTGTAAACGAATGCATAGTATGCAGAGTGTGGATGCTAGTGAAAGAAAAGTGCGAAAATCTGAAAATGAAGTCAGTGAGAGCAGTGACATTCAAACGAACGCTGAAAGTGAAAGCGACGAAAGTGCCTGCAATCCGAAGGAAGCCCGCAGCCACGGTCCAAACTCCAAACGTTATCGCCAGGATCAACCAGGCGAAAAACCTCAGATTCCGCAGCATCCAGCCGACAGGACCAAGAGAAGGATCCAGCATCCCGAAATCTACCCAACAGACAAGAGATCTCGGCATGGCCGAGATTCTTTTTCCAAGGGGGGTGGTGTAACGTCAGGCGTACCGCCTGCCACCCTCCGGCGTCCACCTCATCATCCCCAGCATCCGTATCCGGAGCCCCTGCACACGGGCCACCCGCCGACTCGCCGTCCCTACAGAAGGAGACAAAGGTACGAGAGGGAAGAGGGATGCAGCATGCCGCGCCCACGCGCGATCTCCACACACGAGGGGGAGGACTTCACCCCGTATTACGAGGGCGAGGAGCTCTCCGACACGTACTGGGTCGAATCCCCAGCGATCACGAAGCCCTATACGTACTTCTCGTACATGTGGGATTAGAATAAGCACACTACTCACCTATGTACATACACACCAACACACACCTAGATTTAAGTGAATATATGTATATATTTTATTCATGCACGGTTATGTTCCGTTGCACTCGCGCGCACACTCGACGCTCGCGGCTCACGCTTAACGCGGGCCGGGCCCCACTCCGAACGGCCGCCCCACCACGAGGGCCGAGCGGCCGCCCTACTCCGACCGTCCGCCCCACCGCGAGGGCCCAGCGACTCGCGCGCCGCGCGACCCGAGGAGGTCGCGGACGCGAGATCCGAGAGTCAGTTCCAATCTCACCTCCGAACGGGAGAGTTGGTATCTCATCTCCGAACTGGAGAGTTCGTATCTCATCTCCGAACCGAGGAGTTCTAATCCAGCATCCGAACGATGCACCTCCGATCCGAGCAATAGGCTCATTCGCAACGAGCAATTAGCTCTAATGCATTCGTCTCTATCCATACTCCCATAGCGGAGTCCATTCGATACTTTATACTATTTCTAATTCTCATTGTAATCGCTAGTCAGTAACTTAGAATTTAGTCAAGTGTATCTAGTATAGTGAAATCATAGAATATAGTTTATTTTTACCAGATTCAAAGTATCTTTATTCGAGTTCAAATACAATTCCTTAATTCTACTCCACGGGTACGCTCGCGATTATTCTATTTCTATATCTCATCTGCGATAGTCTTGAGGCTCGACGACTAGAGCGAACCAGCGCTTAGTTGCTCCATCCTCACTTCTACCGTATACAGAATATCTTGCGCCCAGGTTGATCCCGGTAAGCTAGAGCGAACCAACGCTTAGCCGCGCCGTACTCGACCGAAGTTCAAGTATTCTCGACGAGCCTTGCACCTCCGACAAAGCGTACACGACGCGCGGGGAGGAGAGAGTTTATTCGTCGTCTCGCTCGGGAATACGTGGGTGACGCACCGGAATATTCAATTTCCTGCGTTCGAGTCCTGGTTCCTGTGAAGGAGGTTTCCTTCGCCGCACGACCCGTACCTCCGTTCCAGCCGTACGCCGCCGCCATCCCGGTTGCGGATCCAAGGCGCTCCAGGTACCTGGAAAGAGAAATCAGACAGTAGAATCAAGCCATCACAAGGTAAGTTTCGTGTTAATTACCGTTTTATCGAGTCCGAAACGCCAACGAACCCGGTCCGGACGCAATTCGCGTTATTTTCGGGAACGGTTACGACTTTGTGCCACCGTTGCGAGCGCAACCGCACCTCGGGACGTGACAATACGTAGGCATCTGCAAACGCTATTTCCTAGCATGGAAGTGTCGCATTTACATTCATGTGAAGTGAATACGGGGTATACATGACACTTCGCAATGAATATTATACCTTATCATGAAACATAGAAGGGAGATGCGATATCGCGTTTTAGGAAGCATTGGAACTCTATTGCTGCGATACGTAGACATCTGCAAACGCTATTTCCTAGCATGGAAGTGTCGCATTTACATTCTTTTGATGTGAATGCGAGATATACATGACACTTCGCAATGAATATTATATCTTATCATGAAACATAGGACTGAGATGCGATATCGCGTTTTAAGAAGCATTAGAACTCTATTGCTACGATACGTAGACATCGGCAAACGCTATTTCCTAGCATGGAAGTGTCGCATTTACATTCGTTTGAAGTGAATACGAGATATTGTCACGTCCCGAGGTGCGGTTGCGCTCGCAACGGTGGCACAAAGTCGTAACCGTTCCCGAAAATAACGCGAATTGCGTCCGGACCGGGTTCGTTGGCGTTTCGGACTCGATAAAACGGTAATTAACACTAAACTTACCTTGCGAAGGCTTGATTCCGCTGTCTGATTTCTCTTTCTAGGTACCTGGAGCGCCTTGGATCCGCAACCGGGATGGCGGCGGCGTACGGCTGGAACGGAGGTACGGGTCGTGCGGCGAAGGAAACCTCCTTCACAGGTACCAGGACTCGAACGCAGGAAATTGAATATTCTGGTGCATCACCCACGTATTCCCGAGCGAGACGACGAATAAACTCTCTCCTCCCCGCGCGTCGTGTACGCTTTGTCGGAGGTGCAAGGCTCGTCGAGAATACTTGAACTTCGGTCGAGTACGGCGCGGCTAAGCGTTGGTTCGCTCTAGCTTACCGGGATCAACCTGGGCGCAAGATATTCTGTATACGGTAGAAGTGAGGATGGAGCAACTAAGCGCTGGTTCGCTCTAGTCGTCGAGCCTCAAGACTATCGCAGATGAGATATAGAAATAGAATAATCGCGAGCGTACCCGTGGAGTAGAATTAAGGAATTGTATTTGGACTCGAATAAAGATACTTTGAATCTGGTAAAAATAAACTATATTCTATGATTTCACTATACTAAATACACTTGACTAAGTTCTAAGTTACTGACTAGCGATTACAATGAGAATTAGAAATAGTATAAAGTATCGAATGGACTCCGCTATGGGAGTATGGATAGAGACGAATGCATTAGAGCTAATTGCTCGTTGCGAATGAGCCTATTGCTCGGATCGGAAGTGCATCGTTCGGATGCTGGATTAGAACTCCTCGGTTCGGAGATGAGATACGAACTCTCCAGTTCGGAGATGAGATTGGAACTCTCCAGTTCGGAGATGAGTTGGGAACTCTCCGGTTCGGAGATGAGACGCGAACTGACTCTCGGATCTCGCGTCCGCGACCTCCTCGGGTCGCGCGGCGCGCGAGTCGCTGGGCCCTCGCGGTGGGGCGGACGGTCGGAGTAGGGCGGCCGCTCGGCCCTCGTGGTGGGGCGGCCGTTCGGAGTGGGGCGCGGCCCGCGTTAAGCGTGAGCCGCGAGCGTCGAGTGTGCGCGCGAGTGCACGGAACATAACCGTGCATGAATAAAATATATACATATATTCACTTAAATCTAGGTGTGTGTTGGTGTGTATGTACATAGGTGAGTAGTGTGCTTATTCTAATCCCACATGTACGAGAAGTACGTATAGGGCTTCGTGATTGCTGGGGATTCGACCCAGTACGTGTCGGAGAGCTCCTCGCCCTCGTAATACGGGGTGAAGTCCTCCCCCTCGTGTGTGGAGATCGCGCGTGGGCGCGGCATGCTGCATCCCTCTTCCCTCTCGTACCTTTGTCTCCTTCTGTAGGGACGGCGAGTCGGCGGGTGGCCCGTGTGCAGGGGCTCCGGATACGGATGCTGGGGATGATGAGGTGGACGCCGGAGGGTGGCAGGCGGTACGCCTGACGTTACACCACCCCCCTTGGAAAAAGAATCTCGGCCATGCCGAGATCTCTTGTCTGTTGGGTAGATTTCGGGATGCTGGATCCTTCTCTTGGTCCTGTCGGCTGGATGCTGCGGAATCTGAGGTTTTTCGCCTGGTTGATCCTGGCGATAACGTTTGGAGATTGGACCGTGACTGCGGGCTTCCTTCGGATTGCAGGCACTTTCGTCGCTTTCACTTTCAGCGTTCGTTTGAATGTCACTGCTCTCACTGACTTCATTTTCAGTTTTTCGCACTTTTCTTTCACTAGCATCCACACTCTGCATACTATGCATTCGTTTACAAATTTTGATTTTGTTCGTATGAACAATTTTATGGCGCCCTTTTACATTTAGCTTAACATTACAGTTGCCCAAAATTTCGAGGATACGGTACGGTCCAGAGTATTGTGCCTGGAACTTATGTTTGTTCGGCTCTTTTAAAAGATAGACCCATTGGCCTACCTCGAAGTTTTGGACATTGAGATTTCGGTCATAATAATATTTAGAACGGCGTTTCGCATTGTCTAGATTGGCTTTAGCCAAATCCTGAGATTTCGAGATTTTCTCCTGAAGTTGTATAAGATAGTCGCTATAAGTTTCGTTATCAGAGCTGTCCTGAAAAGGAGTGGCTGACGGCGTCCTAGCTATCCTGCCGAACACTAGTTCGTGTGGGGTGTATAATGTACCCTCGTGCACACTGGTGTTGTATGAAAACATTGCATACGGTAACCAATTCACCCAATCGTTACTCGACTCTATGTAATGCTTCAGATATTCGGCCAGGACGTGGTGAGATCGTTCAACGGACCCGTTTGTCTGTGGATGGAACGCAGTGGACTTGTATTGCTTAATACGGAATTTGATTGCTATGGCTTTAATCAAGCTGTTTATAAAGTTCGAACCTTGGTCCGTGAGTATGCCTTTCGGGCATCCGAATTTACAAATGAATTCTTTTATTAAAGCTTCGGCAATGTCTACTGCGGTGGTGGTTTTGAGAGGAACTGCGACTGAGTATTTAGTGAGGAGATCTTGGATCGTGAGGATACTTGTATAACCGTCGGAAGTTTCGGGAAGAGGACCCATTACGTCCATTGAAATCTTATCGAATGCCCTGCCAGGGGTGTCGGTTAAAGTGAGAGGCTGTCTGGTCTTTACCCGGACCAGTTTCTCTGTCTGACAACTTTTACATTTGCCAATATATTCTTGTATTTGTGTTTTCATGTTTGGCCAAAAGTATTGTTGTCTGATGCGAGAATAAGTTTTATTAACCCCTTTGTGACCTCCCACAGGGGAGTCGTGGTTTTCTCTTATTATTTTCAGTCGCTCTTCGACCGAAGGGGTTTTAATGAGGCCCTGGCAGACCGTAATCTGGACAGTTGTTTCGTAAAACAGGTCTTGAAGGATTTTCTGGATTCGGGACCAGGATACGGAGTCTAGATAGGTTTGTGCGATACTAAATGTTTGTAATTGTAATTCGTTTACAACGTCGCACAAGGATCTGAATGTTTCTATTACGGTCTGGAAATTGATTGATCTGGTGGAATGTTCGATGATTGGAAGCTGGATTTGGAATTCGTTTCCGATTTGTATGACTTTGGCTTTGGTAAGGACGTGATTTTTGTTTAGGAGGAATTTTTCAGCGTTTGCTAGATCTTTGGCGCCCGTGTCATAGGGGTGCCCAGATTGCGTGACGAAGACAACTACATTGTCTCGTCGCGTTGATAATGCGTCACGGCTGAAATTAAATAGAGGTTCGCGTCGGAAAAATTCATTTGGAGCAGGAGTATAGAAGTCGGTGCTGTCGCTGGCGACTTGCGGAGGTGGTGCTGTGTTGGTACGGAAGGACGTGCCTGGAGTCGGTAATTCAGGTTCTGATGTTACCGGAGTAGGAGGAGGCGCTAGTGTGGTATACTTTTTACGGGTTTCCGGAGGCACATCGAAGATGTCGTCCTCCGAGTTTTCTGAATACGAGAGCGGAAAAATTTGAGCGGGATTCCGCGACAATGCGTCCGCATTAAGGTTCGTTTTTCCACTTTTATAGACCATCTCGTAGTCAAATTCTGCTAACTTAAGCCTCCACCGTACGAGTCTACTTGACGGGTCCTTGACCGAATTCATCCACACTAACGGTCGATGGTCGGTAACGAGTTTGAATTGATTACCGTATATGTATGGACGAAAGTAATGGACGGCGTAGACAATCGCCAGACACTCCTTCTCGATCGTGGAGTAGTTTTTCTCCGCAGCGTTTAACAGTCGCGACGTGTACGCGATTGGCAAGTCGCGGCCTATTGGTCCTTGACTCAAGATAGCACCAATAGCTTCGGCGGACGCGTCGGTCGTTATCACGAATGGTTGTTTAAAGTTGGGGTACTGCAAGATAGGCGCTTCGCATAGGCAATCTCGGAGTTTGACGAATGAATTCTCTTGCTCGTTACGCCATACAAAGGGCGCGTCTTTTTTTAACAAATTTGTAAGTGGCTTAGCAATATTAGAAAAATTTGCGATGAACCGCCTGTAGTATCCCGCGAGCCCGAGGAATTGTTTGATCTGTTTCGCGTTGCGCGGGCGCGGAAAATTTTTGACGGCGCTAATTTTCGCAGGGTCAGGTTTTACACCGTGCTCACTGATAATATGACCCAAATAGCTTACTTCTCTCCTCAAGAATTCGCACTTATCCGGCTGCAATACTAAATTAGCTTCTTTGAGCCGTTGAGTTAATTTATCGAATTTAAGTCGATGTTCTTGAAGAGAGCTAGCGTAGATAACAATGTCGTCCAAATAGACGAAAATTTCGTTCCCCTGGAGACCGGACAGGACATTGTCCATAAGTCGTTGGAACGTCGCTGGCGCATTTTTTAATCCGAATGGCATTCTTTTAAATTCATAATGCCCGTGAGGCGTCGAAAAAGCGGTTTTGGGAGCATCGGCGGGCTCCATTGGGATCTGGTGAAATCCGCTCGCGAGATCGAATGTACTAAAATACTTCGCACTCCCGAGCTGATCAAGTATCTCGGTAATGCAAGGGAGGGGATAGGCATCGGCGACAGATTTCTCATTGAGTGCGCGGTAGTCGATGACGACGCGCCATTGCTTGTTGCCCAAGGAGTCCGGTTTCTTTGGGACAACCCACAATGGCGAATTATATGGTGATTTTGACGGAGAGATGACACCATTTTGTAAAAATTTGTCGACTTGTCGTCGAATCTCCTCCTTATGAGCTGGTGGGAAACGGTATTGTTTCACATTGACGGGGCGGTCGTCGACGGTTGGAATCTTGTGCGTGGTTGCTGACGTATGCCCTAATTTATCCCCCTCAATGTGAAAGAGCTCCTGCGTGCTTTGAACGAGACGGACGACGTGCTCTCTTTCCTCTGCGTTGAGGTGGTCGAGACGGAGGAGACTAAGAATTCGATCTAAGCGAGATTTCGAAAGGTTGGCGGATTTCGATGTTTGTTTTAACGGCGCCTGTTGTACATTATTTTTAACCGCCTGAGCATAGGAGATTTGCTGAGTATTCGCGATTTTGCAACGCGAAGGAGGAGTTTCGATTGTCGAATATGGTGTCTGATTCGAGAAAGAAATAGAAGTTTTCCCTTTTTGGGATGAGCCGATCGGTACGGCGGATACGTTGGATTTAGTAGATTTAGAAAAAACCGGATACAGCGACGGACTATCCTCCTCGTGGAGGGGAGTCATGATTTGCGCGGGCTCGAGTATGATCTCTGGTAACGCGATTTCGACGGCGCGGTCGGATGAATTAATTATTCGAGTTACCGCTTTGCCCCGAATTACTCTGACAAGAGCGTTTCCGAAAAATATGCCCGGCGCAAGATCGATACGAGGAATTATACCTTCCGCGAGATTCGAATTAACTACGCGGACCTTGATACCGATATTTGATCTCGGCGGAATGGAGATACGGTCTCCTGACTTCGGAGAAGCTGCTTTGTCTTGCGTTCGAAGCTTCGATTTCGTTGCTGCATCGCGTTTCAGCGGAGGCGATGATTTACGCGGCGGGCGCGGCGGCGGAGGGGGAATAGATTCCGTGCGCGGCGCTTGTTTACGTTTCGGCGATAGGAGAGGCTTTATTTTCGAGTCCGGTGACGGTTCCTCGAGTGTTTCGATATCGTCTTCGAAAGGAATTCTCTTACCATTCCATTTGATTATTTTATTTGGAAAAGAGATTTCTGCGTCCATACAGAACCCGGAGCCGAGGATCCCGCTTGGTTTAAGGGGAAAATCATCCTCGACCACATTAAAAGGGACGACGCGACCGAAAATGACAAGATTCACCGTCCCTAAGGTTGCGGTTTTGCCATCGGTTACCCCTGTTATTATTACGATCTCGGACTTACCGATTCGCGCGGATGCTTTTAGAGCCGAACGTTTTATAATATTTATTTCCGCCCCAGTGTCCACCATGAAGCGAGTTGGTGAAATTAGAAGATCGGATTTTAGAACTACGTTTGGCGTGCTAGTTTTTCCGGTTATGTTTATCGCGGCGTTTCGTCGATTTCCGCGTTGGAGTTGTTCGCGGCGAGAGGACGGACTTGGTGCGCGGCCTCGCCACCTGTCTCGCGGCGGGTGCGGAGGCCATTGTCGTTTCCCGAATTTTTATTTACCGCGTTGTTGTACTGCCTTTTTCGGCACTCGCCTATTTCGTGCCCCGGGGTCTTGCAATAGCGACAAAATTTGGGCGCGTCCCTGGCTACGATTTGTCTCGGTTGTTCGTACGCGGGGCCTCGAGTAGGAGGCGGTACGTCCCTGGATCGCAAGTATTCCTGCGGTCGGTACGGCGATGGCGGTCTGAACCGACACTCGGTCGCGTAATGTCCGATATTATTGCATTTTCGGCAAATAATTTCGGCTGGTTTTTCGCGCAATTCTGGTCGCGCGGCACGCGATCTACCTAGTCGGTTGCAATCACGTTCGTGCATTTGGTAAAGTTCTCGCGCTCGAGCGAACGTTTCTCGCAATGTGCCGAATGAATTTATCGTCATTTGCATTCGAATTTCCGGAATGAGACCGTCTTTAAAACATTGTAATGTGAGCGCGTCTACGTCATCGAGCGATTCCGGTGTGTCTCGTCGAGCAAGCCTCTCGCAATCAATTATAGCGGTTCTAAGATCTTTTACTCGACCGATGTAATCTAGAATGTGCTCGTTCGCGCGCATGAATATATTTGCAAGTTCACCCCGATAATGATGAGCTGATTTTACGGAGCAAAATGTGCTGCGAAGAACGTCCGTTAATTCGAGTATTGTGTAACACGGCTCGTCTTCTAGCGCGGCGTAGGCACGACCCTTGAGTTTTCCCTTAAGCAGGCGTGTGAAAGTTCGCTCGCACCCATTAGTGATAAGCTCATAAGCGCGTTTACACGCTCGGGTAAACTGAAGAATGGGAATGTTCTGACCATCGAATGTCGGCACGGCTTCGAGGGCCTGCTTAAGCGATAGCTCGTCGTGTTGCGAACTATTTGTATTGGAATCGGAGCTCGAATTATGTCCGGAAAGCGGATTTCCCCGAGGAATATCCAGCGAAACGGTATCGTCGCGCGTTAAATCAGGCGTTCTGCGAATAGATTCTATTTCACGACGTAAAATTTCTATTTGCTGGAGCAACGCGGCATTACTCGGATCGGTCGCTTTCGTATTTTTCGCTGAAGTATTTTGTTGCGCGGTACTAGGAAGAGGCTCGGCGATAGCGTCTTGGAAGTCGAGCGTTCTGCTAATGCGTTTTTCGCGTTCGGAATCGGCCATCGCGGCGGCTCGCTGTGTCTGCTGGCGCGTTTTTGTCGGAGTCCGGGTTGCCATATCTAGTTTCGCGGTTCCTTTCGGCGGAATTTCCGGAGGAAACGCGTGGCTATCCCACCGCTGTCACCAAAAATAACTTTCGTGTCACGTCCCGAGGTGCGGTTGCGCTCGCAACGGTGGCACAAAGTCGTAACCGTTCCCGAAAATAACGCGAATTGCGTCCGGACCGGGTTCGTTGGCGTTTCGGACTCGATAAAACGGTAATTAACACTAAACTTACCTTGCGAAGGCTTGATTCCGCTGTCTGATTTCTCTTTCTAGGTACCTGGAGCGCCTTGGATCCGCAACCGGGATGGCGGCGGCGTACGGCTGGAACGGAGGTACGGGTCGTGCGGCGAAGGAAACCTCCTTCACAGGTACCAGGACTCGAACGCAGGAAATTGAATATTCTGGTGCATCACCCACGTATTCCCGAGCGAGACGACGAATAAACTCTCTCCTCCCCGCGCGTCGTGTACGCTTTGTCGGAGGTGCAAGGCTCGTCGAGAATACTTGAACTTCGGTCGAGTACGGCGCGGCTAAGCGTTGGTTCGCTCTAGCTTACCGGGATCAACCTGGGCGCAAGATATTCTGTATACGGTAGAAGTGAGGATGGAGCAACTAAGCGCTGGTTCGCTCTAGTCGTCGAGCCTCAAGACTATCGCAGATGAGATATAGAAATAGAATAATCGCGAGCGTACCCGTGGAGTAGAATTAAGGAATTGTATTTGGACTCGAATAAAGATACTTTGAATCTGGTAAAAATAAACTATATTCTATGATTTCACTATACTAAATACACTTGACTAAGTTCTAAGTTACTGACTAGCGATTACAATGAGAATTAGAAATAGTATAAAGTATCGAATGGACTCCGCTATGGGAGTATGGATAGAGACGAATGCATTAGAGCTAATTGCTCGTTGCGAATGAGCCTATTGCTCGGATCGGAAGTGCATCGTTCGGATGCTGGATTAGAACTCCTCGGTTCGGAGATGAGATACGAACTCTCCAGTTCGGAGATGAGATTGGAACTCTCCAGTTCGGAGATGAGTTGGGAACTCTCCGGTTCGGAGATGAGACGCGAACTGACTCTCGGATCTCGCGTCCGCGACCTCCTCGGGTCGCGCGGCGCGCGAGTCGCTGGGCCCTCGCGGTGGGGCGGACGGTCGGAGTAGGGCGGCCGCTCGGCCCTCGTGGTGGGGCGGCCGTTCGGAGTGGGGCGCGGCCCGCGTTAAGCGTGAGCCGCGAGCGTCGAGTGTGCGCGCGAGTGCACGGAACATAACCGTGCATGAATAAAATATATACATATATTCACTTAAATCTAGGTGTGTGTTGGTGTGTATGTACATAGGTGAGTAGTGTGCTTATTCTAATCCCACATGTACGAGAAGTACGTATAGGGCTTCGTGATTGCTGGGGATTCGACCCAGTACGTGTCGGAGAGCTCCTCGCCCTCGTAATACGGGGTGAAGTCCTCCCCCTCGTGTGTGGAGATCGCGCGTGGGCGCGGCATGCTGCATCCCTCTTCCCTCTCGTACCTTTGTCTCCTTCTGTAGGGACGGCGAGTCGGCGGGTGGCCCGTGTGCAGGGGCTCCGGATACGGATGCTGGGGATGATGAGGTGGACGCCGGAGGGTGGCAGGCGGTACGCCTGACGTTACAATATACATGACACTTCGCAATGAATATTATACCTTATCATGAAACATAGAAGAGAGATGCGATATCGCGTTTTAAGAAGCATAAGAACTCTATTGCTGCGATACGTAGACATCTGCAAACTCTATTTCCTAGCATGGACATGTGGCACTTACATTCCACTGAAGTGAATACGAGGTATACATAACACTCCATAATGAATATTATATCTTCTCATGTAACATAGGAATGAGGTGCTATATCGCGTTTTGAGAAGCATTAGAACTCTATTGCTACGATACGTAGACATCTGTAAACGCTATTTCCCAGCATGGAAGTGTCGCATTTACATTCGTTTGAAGTGAATACGAGATATACATGACACTTCGCAATGAATATTATATCTTATCATGAAACATAGGAATGAGATGCGATATCGCGTTTTAAGAAGCATTAGAAATCTATTGCTACGATACGTAGACATCTGCAAACGCTATTTCCTATCATGGAAGTGTCGCATTTACATTCGTTTGAAGTGAAAACGAGATATACATGACACTTCGCAATGAATATTATATCTTATCATGAAACATAGGAAGGTGGTGCTATATCGCGTTTTGAGAAGCATTAGAACTCTATTGCTACGATACGTAGACATCTGCAAAGGATATTCCCTAGCATGGAAGGGTCGCATTTACATTCTTTTGAAGTGAGTACGATGTATACATATCACTCCATAATGAATATTATATCTTATCATGAAACATAGCAGTGAGATGCGATATCGCGTTTTAAGAAGCATTAGTACTCTATTGCTACGATACGTAGACATCTGCAAACGCTACTTCCTAGCATGGAAGTGTCGCATTTACGTTCATTTGAAGTGAATACGAGGTATACATGACACTTCGCAATGAATATTATACCTTATCATGAAACATAGAAGGGAGATGCGATATCGCGTTTTAGGAAGCGTTGGAACTCTATTGCTGCGATACGTAGACATCTGCAAACGCTACTTCCTAGCATGGAAGTGTCGCATTTACATTCTTTTGATGTGAATACGAGATATACATGACACATCGCAATGAATATTATATCTTATCATGAAGCATAGGAATGAGGTGCTATATCGCGTTTTGAGAAGCATTAGAACTCTATTGCTACGATACGTAGACATCTGCAAAGGCTATTCCCTAGCATGGAAGTGTCGCATTTACATTCTTTTGATGTGAATACGAGATATACATGACACATCGCAATGAATATTATATCTTATCATGAAACATAGGCATGAGGTGCTATATCGCGTTTTGAGAAGCATTAGAACTCTATTGCTTCGATACGTAGACATCTGCAAACGCTATTTCCTAGCATGGAAGTGTCGCATTTACATTCTTTTGATGTGAATACGAGATATACATGACACTTCGCAATGAATATTATATCTTCTCATGAAACATAGAAGTGAGATGCGATATCGCGTTCTAAGAAGCACTAGAACTCTATTGCTACGATACGTAGACATCTGCAAACGCTATTTCCTAGCATGGAAGTGTCGCATTTACATACGTTTGAAGTGAATACGAGATATACATGACACTTCGCAATGAATATTATATCTTATCATGAAACATAGGAATGAGATGCGATATCGCGTTTCAAGAAGCATTAGAACTCTATTGCTACGATACGTAGACATCTGCAAACGCTATTTCCTAGCATGGAAGTGTCGCATTTACATTCGCTTGAAGTAAATACGAGATATACATGACACTTCGCAATGAATATTATATCTTATCATGAAACATAGGAATGAGGTGCTATATCGCGTTTTGAGAAGCATTAGAACTCTATTGCTACGATACGTAGACATCTGCAAACGCTATTTCCTAGCATGGAAGTGTCTTATTTACGTTCTTTTGAAAGTGAATACGAGGAATACACGACACTTCGCAATGAATATTGTATCTTATCATGGAACATAGAAGGGAGATGCGATATCGCGTTTTAGGAAGCATTGGAACTCTATTGCTGCGATACATAGAAGTCTGCAAACGCTATTTCCTAGCATGGATGTGTCGCATTTACATTCTTTTGATGTGAATACGAGGTATACAAGACACTCCACAATGAATATTATATCTTATCACGGAACATAGTAATGAAATGAGGCATCTCGTTTTAAGAAGCATTAGAACTCTATTGCTACGATACGTAGACATCTGCAAACGCTATTTCCTAGCATGGAAGTGTCGCATTTACATTCATTTGAAGTGAATACGAGGTATACATGACGCTTCGCAATGAATATTATACCTTATCATGAAACATAGAAGAGAGGTGCGATATCGCGTTTTAAGAAGCATTAGAACTCTATTGCTACGATACGTAGACATCTGCAAACGCTATTTCCTAGCAAGGAAGTGTCGCATTTATATACATTTTAAGTGTATGCGAGGTATACATGAACCATCGCAATGAATATTATATATTGTCATGAAACATAGAAATGAGATGCGATATCGCGAATTATGAAGCATTAGAACACTATTGGTTCGATACGTAGACATCTGCAAACGCTACTTCCTAACAAGGGAGTGTCGCATTTACATTCTCTTGAAAGGAATACGAGGTATACATGACACTTCACAATGAATATTATATCTTATCATGAAACATAGAATTGAGATGCGATATGACGATTTAAGAAGCATTAGAACACTATTGCTTCGACACGTAGACATCTGCAAACACTATTTCCTAGCAAGGAGCTGTCGCATTCACATTCGTTTGAATTGTATGCGAGGTATACATGAAACTTCGCAATGAATATTATATATTATCATGAAATATAGATACGAGATGCGATATCGCGAACTAGCAAGCTTTAGAAATCTATTGCTTCGATACGTAGACATCTGCAAACGCTTCTTCCTAGCAAGGACGTGTCGCATTTACATTCTTTTGAAACGAATACGAGGAATACATAAGACTCCACAATGAATATTATATCTTATCATGAAACATAGAAATGAGATGCGATATCGCGAATTAGAAGGTTTTAGAACTCTATTGCGTCCATACGTAGACATCTGCAAACGCTATTTTCAAGCAAGGAAGTGTCGCATTTACATTCTTTTGAAGTGAATAAGAGGTATTCATAACACTGCGCAATGAATATTATATCTTATCGTGAAACATAGAAATGAGATGCGATATCGCGAACTAGCAAGCTTTAGAAATCTATTGCTTCGATACGTAGACATCTCTAAACGCTATTTCCTAGCATGGACATGTCGCACTTACATTCCACTGAAGTGAATACGAGGTATACATAACATTACACAATGAATATTGTATCTTATTACGAAACATAGAAATGAAATACGACATCTCGTTTTAAAAAGCATTAGTACTCTATTGCTGTGATACGTAGACATCTGCAAACGCTATTTCCTAGCAAGGAAGTGTCGCATTTACATACATTTAAAGTGTATGCGAGGTATACATGACCCATTGCAATGAATATTATATATTGTCATGAAACATAGAAATGTGATGCGATATCGCGATTTAAGAAGCATTAGAACTCTATTGCTTCGGTACGTAGACATCTGCAAACGCTATTTCCTAGCAAGGAAGTGTCGCATTTACATCCATTTGAAGTATAGACGAGATAAACATAACAGTGCACAATGAATATTATATCTTATTATGAAGCATAGAAATGAGATGCGATATGGCGATTTAAGAAGCATTAGAACACTATTTCTTCGATACGTAGACATCTGCAAACGCTACTTCCTAGCAAGGAAGTGTCGCATTTACATTCTTTTGAAAGGAATACGAGGTATACGTGACACTTCGCAATGAATATTATATCTTATCATGAAACATTGAAATGAGATGCGATATGACGATTTAAGAAGCATTAGAAATTTATTGCTTCTATACGTAGACATCTGCAAACGCTACTTCCTAGCAAGAAAGTGTCGCATTTACATTCTTTTGAAACGAATACGAGGTATACATAACATTCCACAATGAATATTATATCTTATCATGAAACGTAGAAATGAGATGCGATATCGCGTTTTGAGAAGCATTAGAACTCTAATGCCACGATACGTAGGCATCTGCAAACGCTATTTCCTAGCAAGGAAATTTCGCACTTACATTCCACTGAAGTGAATACGAGGTATTGTCACGTCCCGAGGTGCGGTTGCGCTCGCAACGGTGGCACAAAGTCGTAACCGTTCCCGAAAATAACGCGAATTGCGTCCGGACCGGGTTCGTTGGCGTTTCGGACTCGATAAAACGGTAATTAACACTAAACTTACCTTGCGAAGGCTTGATTCCGCTGTCTGATTTCTCTTTCTAGGTACCTGGAGCGCCTTGGATCCGCAACCGGGATGGCGGCGGCGTACGGCTGGAACGGAGGTACGGGTCGTGCGGCGAAGGAAACCTCCTTCACAGGTACCAGGACTCGAACGCAGGAAATTGAATATTCTGGTGCATCACCCACGTATTCCCGAGCGAGACGACGAATAAACTCTCTCCTCCCCGCGCGTCGTGTACGCTTTGTCGGAGGTGCAAGGCTCGTCGAGAATACTTGAACTTCGGTCGAGTACGGCGCGGCTAAGCGTTGGTTCGCTCTAGCTTACCGGGATCAACCTGGGCGCAAGATATTCTGTATACGGTAGAAGTGAGGATGGAGCAACTAAGCGCTGGTTCGCTCTAGTCGTCGAGCCTCAAGACTATCGCAGATGAGATATAGAAATAGAATAATCGCGAGCGTACCCGTGGAGTAGAATTAAGGAATTGTATTTGGACTCGAATAAAGATACTTTGAATCTGGTAAAAATAAACTATATTCTATGATTTCACTATACTAAATACACTTGACTAAGTTCTAAGTTACTGACTAGCGATTACAATGAGAATTAGAAATAGTATAAAGTATCGAATGGACTCCGCTATGGGAGTATGGATAGAGACGAATGCATTAGAGCTAATTGCTCGTTGCGAATGAGCCTATTGCTCGGATCGGAAGTGCATCGTTCGGATGCTGGATTAGAACTCCTCGGTTCGGAGATGAGATACGAACTGACTCTCGGATCTCGCGTCCGCGACCTCCTCGGGTCGCGCGGCGCGCGAGTCGCTGGGCCCTCGCGGTGGGGCGGACGGTCGGAGTAGGGCGGCCGCTCGGCCCTCGTGGTGGGGCGGCCGTTCGGAGTGGGGCGCGGCCCGCGTTAAGCGTGAGCCGCGAGCGTCGAGTGTGCGCGCGAGTGCACGGAACATAACCGTGCATGAATAAAATATATACATATATTCACTTAAATCTAGGTGTGTGTTGGTGTGTATGTACATAGGTGAGTAGTGTGCTTATTCTAATCCCACATGTACGAGAAGTACGTATAGGGCTTCGTGATTGCTGGGGATTCGACCCAGTACGTGTCGGAGAGCTCCTCGCCCTCGTAATACGGGGTGAAGTCCTCCCCCTCGTGTGTGGAGATCGCGCGTGGGCGCGGCATGCTGCATCCCTCTTCCCTCTCGTATCTTTGTCTCCTTCTGTAGGGACGGCGAGTCGGCGGGTGGCCCGTGTGCAGGGGCTCCGGATGCGGATGCTGGGGATGATGAGGTGGGCGTCGGAGGGTGGCAGGCGGTACGCCTGACGTTACACCACCCCCCTTGGAAAAAGAATCTCGGCCATGCCGAGATCTCTTGTCTGTTGGGTAGATTTCGGGATGCTGGATCCTTCTCTTGGTCCTGTCGGCTGGATGCTGCGGAATCTGAGGTTTTTCGCCTGGTTGATCCTGGCGATAACGTTTGGAGATTGGACCGTGACTGCGGGCTTCCTTCGGATTGCAGGCACTTTCGTCGCTTTCACTTTCAGCGTTCGTTTGAATGTCACTGCTCTCACTGACTTCATTTTCAGTTTTTCGCACTTTTCTTTCACTAGCATCCACACTCTGCATACTATGCATTCGTTTACAAATTTTGATTTTGTTCGTATGAACAATTTTATGGCGCCCTTTTACATTTAGCTTAACATTACAGTTGCCCAAAATTTCGAGGATACGGTACGGTCCAGAGTATTGTGCCTGGAACTTATGTTTGTTCGGCTCTTTTAAAAGATAGACCCATTGGCCTACCTCGAAGTTTTGGACATTGAGATTTCGGTCATAATAATATTTAGAACGGCGTTTCGCATTGTCTAGATTGGCTTTAGCCAAATCCTGAGATTTCGAGATTTTCTCCTGAAGTTGTATAAGATAGTCGCTATAAGTTTCGTTATCAGAGCTGTCCTGAAAAGGAGTGGCTGACGGCGTCCTAGCTATCCTGCCGAACACTAGTTCGTGTGGGGTGTATAATGTACCCTCGTGCACACTGGTGTTGTATGAGAACATTGCATACGGTAACCAATTCACCCAATCGTTACTCGACTCTATGTAATGCTTCAGATATTCGGCCAGGACGTGGTGAGATCGTTCAACGGACCCGTTTGTCTGTGGATGGAACGCAGTGGACTTGTATTGCTTAATACGGAATTTGATTGCTATGGCTTTAATCAAGCTGTTTATAAAGTTCGAACCTTGGTCCGTGAGTATGCCTTTCGGGCATCCGAATTTACAAATGAATTCTTTTATTAAAGCTTCGGCAATGTCTACTGCGGTGGTGGTTTTGAGAGGAACTGCGACTGAGTATTTAGTGAGGAGATCTTGGATCGTGAGGATACTCGTATAACCGTCGGAAGTTTCGGGAAGAGGACCCATTACGTCCATTGAAATCTTATCGAATGCCCTGCCAGGGGTGTCGGTTAAAGTGAGAGGCTGTCTGGTCTTTACCCGGACCAGTTTCTCTGTCTGACAACTTTTACATTTGCCAATATATTCTTGTATTTGTGTTTTCATGTTTGGCCAAAAGTATTGTTGTCTGATGCGAGAATAAGTTTTATTAACCCCTTTGTGACCTCCCACAGGGGAGTCGTGGTTTTCTCTTATTATTTTCAGTCGCTCTTCGACCGAAGGGGTTTTAATGAGGCCCTGGCAGACCGTAATCTGGACAGTTGTTTCGTAAAACAGGTCTTGAAGGATTTTCTGGATTCGGGACCAGGATACGGAGTCTAGATAGGTTTGTGCGATACTAAATGTTTGTAATTGTAATTCGTTTACAACGTCGCACAAGGATCTGAATGTTTCTATTACGGTCTGGAAATTGATTGATCTGGTGGAATGTTCGATGATTGGAAGCTGGATTTGGAATTCGTTTCCGATTTGTGTGACTTTGGCTTTGGTAAGGACGTGATTTTTGTTTAGGAGGAGTTTTTCAGCGTTTGCTAGATCTTTGGCGCCCGTGTCATAGGGGTGCCCAGATTGCGTGACGAAGACAACTACATTGTCTCGTCGCGTTGATAATGCGTCACGGCTGAAATTAAATAGAGGTTCGCGTCGGAAAAATTCATTTGGAGCAGGAGTATAGAAGTCGGTGCTGTCGCTGGCGACTTGCGGAGGTGGTGCTGTGTTGGTACGGAAGGACGTGCCTGGAGTCGGTAATTCAGGTTCTGATGTTACCGGAGTAGGAGGAGGCGCTAGTGTGGTATACTTTTTACGGGTTTCCGGAGGCACATCGAAGATGTCGTCCTCCGAGTTTTCTGAATACGAGAGCGGAAAAATTTGAGCGGGATTCCGCGACAATGCGTCCGCATTAAGGTTCGTTTTTCCACTTTTATAGACCATCTCGTAGTCAAATTCCGCTAACTTAAGCCTCCACCGTACGAGTCTACTTGACGGGTCCTTGACCGAATTCATCCACACTAACGGTCGATGGTCGGTAACGAGTTTGAATTGATTACCGTATATGTATGGACGAAAGTAATGGACGGCGTAGACAATCGCCAGACACTCCTTCTCGATCGTGGAGTAGTTTTTCTCCGCAGCGTTTAACAGTCGCGACGTGTACGCGATTGGCAAGTCGCGGCCTATTGGTCCTTGACTCAAGATAGCACCAATAGCTTCGGCGGACGCGTCGGTCGTTATCACGAATGGTTGTTTAAAGTTGGGGTACTGCAAGATAGGCGCTTCGCATAGGCAATCTCGGAGTTTGACGAATGAATTCTCATGCTCGTTACGCCATACAAAGGGCGCGTCCTTTTTTAACAAATTCGTTAGAGGCTTAGCAATATTGGAAAAATTTGCGATGAACCGCCTGTAGTATCCCGCGAGCCCGAGGAATTGTTTGATCTGTTTCGCGTTGCGCGGGCGCGGAAAATTTTTGACGGCGCTAATTTTCGCAGGGTCAGGTTTTACACCGTGCTCACTGATAATATGACCCAAATAGCTTACTTCTCTCCTCAAGAATTCGCACTTATCCGGCTGCAATACTAAATTAGCTTCTTTGAGCCGTTGAGTTAATTTATCGAATTTAAGTCGATGTTCTTGAAGAGAGCTAGCGTAGATAACAATGTCGTCCAAATAGACGAAAATTTCGTTCCCCTGGAGACCGGACAGGACATTGTCCATAAGTCGTTGGAACGTTGCTGGCGCATTTTTTAATCCGAATGGCATTCTTTTAAATTCATAATGCCCGTGAGGCGTCGAAAAAGCAGTTTTAGGAGCATCGGCGGGCTCCATTGGGATCTGGTGAAATCCGCTCGCGAGATCGAATGTACTAAAATACTTCGCACTCCCGAGCTGATCAAGTATCTCGGTAATGCAAGGGAGGGGATAGGCATCGGCGACAGATTTCTCATTGAGTGCGCGGTAGTCGATGACGACGCGCCATTGCTTGTTGCCCAAGGAGTCCGGTTTCTTTGGGACAACCCACAATGGCGAATTATATGGTGATTTTGACGGAGAGATGACACCATTTTGTAAAAATTTGTCGACTTGTCGTCGAATCTCCTCCTTATGAGCTGGTGGGAAACGGTATTGTTTCACATTGACGGGGCGGTCGTCGACGGTTGGAATCTTGTGCGTGGTTGCTGACGTATGTCCTAATTTATCCCCCTCAATGTGAAAAAGCTCCTGCGTGCTTTGAACGAGACGGACGACGTGCTCTCTTTCCTCTGCGTTGAGGTGGTCGAGACGGAGGAGACTAAGAATTCGGTCTAGGCGAGATTTCGAAGGATTGGCGGATTTCGATGTTTGTTTTAACGGCGCCTGTTGTATATTATTTTTAACCGCCTGAGCATAAGAGATCTGTTGAACATTCGCGATTTTGCAACGCGAAGGAGGAGTTTCGATTGTCGAGTATGGTGTCTGACTCGAGAAAGAAATAGAAGTTTTCCCTTTTTGGGATGAGCCGATCGGTACGGCGGATACGTTAGATTTAGTAGATTTAGAAAAAACCGGATACAGCGACGGACTATCCTCCTCGTGGAGGGGAGTCATGATTTGCGCGGGCTCAAGTACGATTTCTGGTAACGCGATTTCGACGGCGCGGTCGGATGAATTAATTATTCGAGTTACCGCTTTGCCCCGAATTACTCTGACGAGAGCGTTTCCGAAAAATATACCCGGCGCAAGATCGATACGGGGAATTATACCTTCCGCGAGGTTCGAATTAACTACGCGGACCTTGATACCGATATTTGATCTCGGCGGAATGGAGATACGGTCTCCTGACTTCGGAGAAGCTGCTTTGTCTTGCGTTCGAAGCTTCGATTTCGTTGCTGCATCGCGTTTCAGCGGAGGCGATGATTTACGCGGCGGGCGCGGCGGCGGAGGGGGAATAGATTCCGTGCGCGGCGCTTGTTTACGTTTCGGCGATAGGAGAGGCTTTATTTTCGAGTCCGGTGACGGTTCCTCGAGTGTTTCGATATCGTCTTCGAAAGGAATTCTCTTACCATTCCATTTGATTATTTTATTTGGAAAAGAGATTTCTGCGTCCATACAGAACCCGGAGCCGAGGATCCCGCTTGGTTTAAGGGGAAAATCATCCTCGACCACATTAAAAGGGACGACGCGACCGAAAATGACAAGATTCACCGTCCCTAAGGTTGCGGTTTTGCCATCGGTTACCCCTGTTATTATTACGATCTCGGACTTATCGATTCGCGCGGATGCTTTTAGAGCCGAACGTTTTATAATATTTATTTCCGCCCCAGTGTCCACCATGAAGCGAGTTGGTGAAATTAGAAGATCGGATTTTAGAATTACGTTTGGCGTGCTAGTTTTTCCGGTTATGTTTATCGCGGCGTTTCGTCGATTTCCGCGTTGGAGTTGTTCGCGGCGAGAGGACGGACTTGGTGCGCGGCCTCGCCACCTGTCTCGCGGCGGGTGCGGAGGCCATTGTCGTTTCCCGAATTTTTATTTACCGCGTTGTTGTACTGCCTTTTTCGGCACTCGCCTATTTCGTGCCCCGGGGTCTTGCAATAGCGACAAAATTTGGGCGCGTCCCTGGCTACGATTTGTCTCGGTTGTTCGTACGCGGGGCCTCGAGTAGGAGGCGGTACGTCCCTGGATCGCAAGTATTCCTGCGGTCGGTACGGCGATGGCGGTCTGAGCCGACACTCGGTCGCGTAATGTCCGATATTATTGCATTTTCGGCAAATAATTTCGGCTGGTTTTTCGCGCGATTCTGGTCGCGCGACACGCGATCTACCTAGCCGGTTGCAATCACGTTCGTGCATTTGATAGAGCTCCCGCGCTCGAGCGAACGTTTCTCGCAATGTACCGAATGAATTTACCGTCATTTGCATCCGAATTTCTGGAATGAGACCGTCTTTAAAACATTGTAATGTGAGCGCGTCTACGTCATCGAGCGATTCCGGTGTGTCTCGTCGAGCAAGCCTTTCGCAATCAATTATAGCGGTTCTAAGATCTTTTACTCGACCGATGTAATCTAGAATGTGCTCGTTCGCGCGCATAAATATATTGGCAAGTTCACCCCGATAATGATGAGCTGATTTTACGGAGCAAAATGTGCTGCGAAGAACGTCCGTTAATTCGAGTATTGTGTAACACGGCTCGTCTTCTAGCGCGGCGTAGGCACGACCCTTGAGTTTTCCCTTAAGCAGGCGTGTGAAGGTTCGCTCGCACCCATTAGGGATAAGCTCATAAGCGCGTTTACACGCTCGGGTAAACTGAAGAATGGGAATGTTCTGACCGTCGAATGTCGGCACGGCTTCGAGGGCCTGCTTAAGCGATAGCTCGTCGTGTTGCGAACTATTTGTATTGAAATCAGAGCTCGAATTATGTGCGGAAAGCGGATTTCCCCGAGGAATATCCAGCGAAACGGTATCGTCGCGCGTTAAATCAGGCGTTCTGCGAATAGATTCTAATTCACGACGTAAAATTTCTATTTGCTGGAGCAACGCGGCATTACTCGGATCGGTCGCTTTCGTATTTTTCGCGGAAGTATTTGGTTGCGCGGTACTAGGAAGAGGCTCGGCGATAGCGTCTTGGAAATCAAGCGTTCTGCTAGTGCGTTTTTCGCGTTCGGAATCGGCCATCGCGGCGGCTCGCTGTGTCTGCTGGCGCGTTTTTGTCGGAGTCCGGGTTGCCATATCTAGTTTCGCGGTTCCTTTCGGCGGAATTTCCGGAGGAAACGCGTGGCTATCCCACCGCTGTCACCAAAAATAACTTTCGTGTCACGTCCCGAGGTGCGGTTGCGCTCGCAACGGTGGCACAAAGTCGTAACCGTTCCCGAAAATAACGCGAATTGCGTCCGGACCGGGTTCGTTGGCGTTTCGGACTCGATAAAACGGTAATTAACACTAAACTTACCTTGCGAAGGCTTGATTCCGCTGTCTGATTTCTCTTTCTAGGTACCTGGAGCGCCTTGGATCCGCAACCGGGATGGCGGCGGCGTTCGGCTGGAACGGAGGTACGGGTCGTGCGGCGAAGGAAACCTCCTTCACAGGTACCAGGACTCGAACGCAGGATATTGAATATTCTGGTGCATCACCCACGTATTCCCGAGCGAGACGACGAATAAACTCTCTCCTCCCCGCGCGTCGTGTACGCTTTGTCGGAGGTGCAAGGCTCGTCGAGAATACTTGAACTTCGGTCGAGTACGGCGCGGCTAAGCGTTGGTTCGCTCTAGCTTACCGGGATCAACCTGGGCGCAAGATATTCTGTATACGGTAGAAGTGAGGATGGAGCAACTAAGCGCTGGTTCGCTCTAGTCGTCGAGCCTCAAGACTATCGCAGATGAGATATAGAAATAGAATAATCGCGAGCGTACCCGTGGAGTAGAATTAAGGAATTGTATTTGGACTCGAATAAAGATACTTTGAATCTGGTAAAAATAAACTATATTCTATGATTTCACTATACTAAATACACTTGACTAAGTTCTAAGTTACTGACTAGCGATTACAATGAGAATTAGAAATAGTATAAAGTATCGAATGGACTCCGCTATGGGAGTATGGATAGAGACGAATGCATTAGAGCTAATTGCTCGTTGCGAATGAGCCTATTGCTCGGATCGGAAGTGCATCGTTCGGATGCTGGATTAGAACTCCTCGGTTCGGAGATGAGATACGAACTGACTCTCGGATCTCGCGTCCGCGACCTCCTCGGGTCGCGCGGCGCGCGAGTCGCTGGGCCCTCGCGGTGGGGCGGACGGTCGGAGTAGGGCGGCCGCTCGGCCCTCGTGGTGGGGCGGCCGTTCGGAGTGGGGCGCGGCCCGCGTTAAGCGTGAGCCGCGAGCGTCGAGTGTGCGCGCGAGTGCACGGAACATAACCGTGCATGAATAAAATATATACATATATTCACTTAAATCTAGGTGTGTGTTGGTGTGTATGTACATAGGTGAGTAGTGTGCTTATTCTAATCCCACATGTACGAGAAGTACGTATAGGGCTTCGTGATTGCTGGGGATTCGACCCAGTACGTGTCGGAGAGCTCCTCGCCCTCGTAATACGGGGTGAAGTCCTCCCCCTCGTGTGTGGAGATCGCGCGTGGGCGCGGCATGCTGCATCCCTCTTCCCTCTCGTATCTTTGTCTCCTTCTGTAGGGACGGCGAGTCGGCGGGTGGCCCGTGTGCAGGGGCTCCGGATGCGGATGCTGGGGATGATGAGGTGGGCGTCGGAGGGTGGCAGGCGGTACGCCTGACGTTACAGTATACATAACATTACACAATGAATATTATATCTTATTACGAAACATAGAAATGAAATACGACATCTCGTTTTAAGAATCATTAGTACTCTATTGCTGTGATACGTAGACATCTGCAAACAATATTTCCCAGCAAGGAAGTTTCGCATTTACATTCTTGTGAAGTGAAATCGAGGTATACATGACACTTTGCAATGAATATTATATCTTATCATGAAACATAGAAGTGAGATGCGATATCGCGATCTAAGAGGCATTAGAACCCTATTGCTACGATACGTAGACATCTGCAAACGCTATTTCCTAGCATGGACATGTCGCACTTACATTCCACTGAAGTGAATACGAGGTATACATAACATTACACAATGAATATTGTATCTTATTACGAAACATAGAAATGAAATACGACATCTCGTTTTAAAAAGCATTAGTATTCTATTGCTGTGATACGTAGACATCTGCAAACGCTATTTCCTAGCAAGGAAGTGTCGCATTTACATACATTTTGAGTGTATGCGAGGTATACATGACCCATTGCAATGAATATTATATATTGTCATGAAACATAGAAATGAGATGCGATATCGCGATTTAAGAAGCATTAGAACTCTATTGCTTCGGTAGGTAGACATCTGCAAACGCTATTTCCTAGCAAGGAAGTGTCGCATTTACATCCATTTGAAGTATAGACGAGATAAACATAACACTGCACAATGAATATTATATCTTATCATGAAACATTGAAATGAGATGCGATATGGCGATTTAAGAAGCACTAGAACTCTACTGCTTCGATACGTAGACATCTGCAAACGCCATTTACTGGCAAGGAAGTGTCGCATTTACATTCTTTTGAAGTGAATACGAGGTATACATAACACTCCACAATGAATATTATACCTTATCATGAAACATAGAGATGAGATGCGATATCGCGATTTAAGAAGCATTAGAAATCTATTGCTTCGATACGTAGACATCTGCAAATGCTATTTCCTAGCAAGGAAGTGTCGCATTTACATACATTTTAAGTGTATGCGAGGTATACATGACCCATCGCAATGAATATTATGTATTGTCATGAAACATAGAAATAAGATGCGATATCGCGATTTAAGAAGCATTAGAACACTATTGGTTCGATACGTAGACATCTGCAAACGCTACTTCCTAACAAGGGAGTGTCGTATTTTCATTCTCTTGAAAGGAATACGAGGTATACATGACACCTCACCATGAATATTATATCTTATCATGAAACATAGAATTGAGATGCGATATGACGGTTTAAGAAGCATTAGAACACTATTGCTTCGACACGTAGACATCTGCAAACACTATTTCCTAGCAAGGAACTGTCGCATTCACATTCGTTTGAGTTGTATGCGAGGCATACATGAAACTTCGCAATGAATATTATATATTATCATGAAACATAGATATGAGATGCGATATCGCGAACTAGCAAGCTTTAGAAATCTATTGCTTCGATACGTAGACGTCTGCAAACTCTATTTCCTAGCAAGGAAGTGTCGCATTTACATTCATTTTAAGTGTATGCGAGGTATACATGACCCTTCGCAATGAATATTATATATCGTCATGTGTCACGTCCCGAGGTGCGGTTGCGCTCGCAACGGTGGCACAAAGTCGTAACCGTTCCCGAAAATAACGCGAATTGCGTCCGGACCGGGTTCGTTGGCGTTTCGGACTCGATAAAACGGTAACTAACACTAAACTTACCTTGCGAAGGCTTGATTCCGCTGTCTGATTTCTCTTTCCAGGTACCTGGAGCGCCTTGGATCCGCAACCGGGATGGCGGCGGCGTACGGCTGGAACGGAGGTACGTCTACGGGAATAAGCGTCCAGGCGGGTTGACTCCGGCTGGCAGGTATCGGCGTTTGGCCCTGACGATTGGCGACTCGTACGGGTCGTGCGGCGAAGGAAACCTCCTTCACAGGAACCAGGACTCGAACGTAGGAAATTGAATATTCTGGTGCATCACCCACGTATTCCCGAGCGAGACGACGAATGAACTCTCTCCTCCCCGCGCGTCGTGTACGCTTTGTCGGAGGTGCAAGGCTCATCGAGAATACTTGAACCTCGGTTGAATACGGCACGGCTAAGCGTTGGTTCGCTCTAGCTTACCGGGATCGACCTGGGCGCAAGATATTCTGTACACGGTAGAAGTGAGGATGGAGCAACTAAGCGCTGGTTCGCTCTAGTCGTCGAGCCTCAAGACTATCGTAGATGAGATATAGAATTAGAATAATCGCGAGCGTACCCGTGGATTAGAATTAAGGAATTGTATTTGAACTCGAATAAAGATACTTTGAATCTGGTAAAAATAAACTATATTCTATGATTTCACTATACTAGATACACTTGACTAAATTCTAAGTTACTGACTAGCGATTACAATGAGAATTAGAAATAGTATAAAGTATCGAACGGACTCCGCTATGGGAGTATGGATAGAGACGAATGCATTAGAGCTAATTGCTCGTTGCGAATGAGCCTATTGCTCGGATCGGAAGTGCATCGTTCGGATGCTGGATTAGAACTCCTCGGTTCGGAGATGAGATACGAACTCTCCAGTTCGGAGATGAGATACCAACTCTCCAGTTCGGAGGTGAGATTGGAACTGACTCTCGGATCTCGCGTCCGCGACCTCCTCGGGTCGCGCGGCGCGCGAGTCGCTGGGCCCTCGCGGTGGGGCGGACGGTCGGAGTAGGGCGGCCGCTCGGCCCTCGTGGTGGGGCGGCCGTTCGGAGTGGGGCGCGGCCCGCGTTAAGCGTGAGCCGCGAGCGTCGAGTGTGCGCGCGAGTGCAACGGAACATAACCGTGCATGAATAAAATATATACATATATTCACTTAAATCTAGGTGTGTGTTGGTGTGTATGTACATAGGTGAGTAGTGTGCTTATTCTAATCCCACATGTACGAGAAGTACGTATAGGGCTTCGTGATCGCTGGGGATTCGACCCAGTACGTGTCGGAGAGCTCCTCGCCCTCGTAATACGGGGTGAAGTCCTCCCCCTCGTGTGTGGAGATCGCGCGTGGGCGCGGCATGCTGCATCCCTCTTCCCTCTCGTACCTTTGTCTCCTTCTGTAGGGACGGCGAGTCGGCGGGTGGCCCGTGTGCAGGGGCTCCGGATACGGATGCTGGGGATGATGAGGTGGACGCCGGAGGGTGGCAGGCGGTACGCCTGACGTTACACCACCCCCCTTGGAAAAAGAATCTCGGCCGTGCCGAGATCTCTTGTCTGTTGGGTAGATTTCGGGATGCTGGATCCTTCTCTTGGTCCTGTCGGCTGGATGCTGCGGAATCTGTGGTTTTTCGCCTGGTTGATCCTGGCGATAACGTTTGGAGTTTGGACCGTGGCTGCGGGCTTCCTTCGGATTGCAGGCACTTTCGTCGCTTTCACTTTCAGCGTTCGTTTGAATGTCACTGCTCTCACTGACTTCATTTTCAGTTTTTCGCACTTTTCTTTCACTAGCATCCACACTCTGCATACTATGCATTCGTTTACAAATTTTGATTTTGTTCGTATGAACAATTTTATGGCGCCCTTTTACATTCAGCTTAACATTACAATTGCCCAAAATTTCGAGGATACGGTACGGTCCAGAATACTGTGCCTGGAACTTATGTTTGTTCGGCTCTTTTAAAAGATAGACCCATTGGCCTACCTCGAAGTTTTGGACATTGAGATTTCGGTCATAATAATATTTAGAACGTCGTTTCGCATTGTCTAGATTGGCTTTAGCCAAATCCTGAGATTTCGAGATTTTCTCCTGAAGTTGTATAAGATAGTCGCTATAAGTTTCGTTATCAGAGCTGTCCTGAAAAGGAGTGGCTGACGGCGTCCTAGCTATCCTGCCGAACACTAGTTCGTGTGGGGTGTATAATGTACCCTCGTGCACACTGGTGTTGTATGAAAACATTGCGTACGGTAACCAATTCACCCAATCGTTACTCGACTCTATGTAATGCTTCAGATATTCGGCCAGGACGTGGTGAGATCGTTCAACGGACCCGTTTGTCTGTGGATGGAACGCAGTGGACTTGTATTGCTTAATACGGAATTTGATTGCTATGGCTTTAATCAAGCTATTTATAAAGTTCGAACCTTGGTCCGTGAGTATGCCTTTCGGGCATCCGAATTTACAAATGAATTCTTTTATTAAAGCTTCGGCAATGTCTACTGCGGTGGTGGTTTTGAGAGGAACTGCGACTGAGTATTTAGTGAGGAGATCTTGGATCGTGAGGATACTCGTATAACCGTCGGAAGTTTCGGGAAGAGGACCCATTACGTCCATTGAAATCTTATCGAATGCCCTGCCAGGGGTGTCGGTTAAAGTGAGAGGCTGTCTGGTCTTTACCCGGACCAGTTTCTCTGTCTGACAACTTTTACATTTGCCAATATATTCTTGTATTTGTGTTTTCATGTTTGGCCAAAAGTATTGTTGTCTGATGCGAGAATAAGTTTTATTAACCCCTTTGTGACCTCCCACAGGGGAGTCGTGGTTTTCTCTTATTATTTTCAGTCGCTCTTCGACCGAAGGGGTTTTAATGAGGCCCTGGCAGACCGTAATCTGGACAGTTGTTTCGTAAAACAGGTCTTGAAGGATTTTCTGGATTCGGGACCAGGATACGGAGTCTAGATAGGTTTGTGCGATACTAAATGTTTGTAATTGTAATTCGTTTACAACGTCGCACAAGGATCTGAATGTTTCTATTACGGTCTGGAAATTGATTGATCTGGTGGAATGTTCGATGATTGGAAGCTGGATTTGGAATTCGTTTCCGATTTGTATGACTTTGGCTTTGGTAAGGACGTGATTTTTGTTTAGGAGGAATTTTTCAGCGTTTGCTAGATCTTTGGCGCCCGTGTCATAGGGGTGCCCAGATTGCGTGACGAAGACAACTACATTGTCTCGTCGCGTTGATAATGCGTCACGGCTGAAATTAAATAGAGGTTCGCGTCGGAAAAATTCATTTGGAGCAGGAGTATAGAAGTCGGTGCTGTCGCTGGCGACTTGCGGAGGTGGTGCTGTGTTGGTACGGAAGGACGTGCCTGGAGTCGGTAATTCAGGTTCTGATGTTACCGGAGTAGGAGGAGGCGCTAGTGTGGTATACTTTTTACGGGTTTCCGGAGGCACATCGAAGATGTCGTCCTCCGAGTTTTCTGAATACGAGAGCGGAAAAATTTGAGCGGGATTCCGCGACAATGCGTCCGCATTAAGGTTCGTTTTTCCACTTTTATAGACCATCTCGTAGTCAAATTCCGCTAACTTAAGCCTCCACCGTACGAGTCTACTTGACGGGTCCTTGACCGAATTCATCCACACTAACGGTCGATGGTCGGTAACGAGTTTGAATTGATTACCGTATATGTATGGACGAAAGTAATGGACGGCGTAGACAATCGCCAGACACTCCTTCTCGATCGTGGAGTAGTTTTTCTCCGCAGCGTTTAACAGTCGCGACGTGTACGCGATTGGCAAGTCGCGGCCTATTGGTCCTTGACTCAAGATAGCACCAATAGCTTCGGCGGACGCGTCGGTCGTTATCACGAATGGTTGTTTAAAGTTGGGGTACTGCAAGATAGGCGCTTCGCATAGGCAATCTCGGAGTTTGACGAATGAATTCTCATGCTCGTTACGCCATACAAAGGGCGCGTCCTTTTTTAACAAATTCGTTAGAGGCTTAGCAATATTGGAAAAATTTGTGATGAACCGCCTGTAGTATCCCGCGAGCCCGAGGAATTGTTTGATCTGTTTCGCGTTGCGCGGGCGCGGAAAATTTTTGACGGCGCTAATTTTCGCAGGGTCAGGTTTTACACCGTGCTCACTGATAATATGACCCAAATAGCTTACTTCTCTCCTCAAGAATTCGCACTTATCCGGCTGCAATACTAAATTAGCTTCTTTGAGCCGTTGAGTTAATTTATCGAATTTAAGTCGATGTTCTTGAAGAGAGCTAGCGTAGATAACAATGTCGTCCAAATAGACGAAAATTTCGTTCCCCTGGAGACCGGACAGGACATTGTCCATAAGTCGTTGGAACGTTGCTGGCGCATTTTTTAATCCGAATGGCATTCTTTTAAATTCATAATGCCCGTGAGGCGTCGAAAAAGCAGTTTTAGGAGCATCGGCGGGCTCCATTGGGATCTGGTGAAATCCGCTCGCGAGATCGAATGTACTAAAATACTTCGCACTCCCGAGCTGATCAAGTATCTCGGTAATGCAAGGGAGGGGATAGGCATCGGCGACAGATTTCTCATTGAGTGCGCGGTAGTCGATGACGACGCGCCATTGCTTGTTGCCCAAGGAGTCCGGTTTCTTTGGGACAACCCACAATGGCGAATTATATGGTGATTTTGACGGAGAGATGACACCATTTTGTAAAAATTTGTCGACTTGTCGTCGAATCTCCTCCTTATGAGCTGGTGGGAAACGGTATTGTTTCACATTGACGGGGCGGTCGTCGACGGTTGGAATCTTGTGCGTGGTTGCTGACGTATGTCCTAATTTATCCCCCTCAATGTGAAAAAGCTCCTGCGTGCTTTGAACGAGACGGACGACGTGCTCTCTTTCCTCTGCGTTGAGGTGGTCGAGACGGAGGAGACTAAGAATTCGGTCTAGGCGAGATTTCGAAGGATTGGCGGATTTCGATGTTTGTTTTAACGGCGCCTGTTGTATATTATTTTTAACCGCCTGAGCATAAGAGATCTGTTGAACATTCGCGATTTTGCAACGCGAAGGAGGAGTTTCGATTGTCGAGTATGGTGTCTGACTCGAGAAAGAAATAGAAGTTTTCCCTTTTTGGGATGAGCCGATCGGTACGGCGGATACGTTAGATTTAGTAGATTTAGAAAAAACCGGATACAGCGACGGACTATCCTCCTCGTGGAGGGGAGTCATGATTTGCGCGGGCTCAAGTACGATTTCTGGTAACGCGATTTCGACGGCGCGGTCGGATGAATTAATTATTCGAGTTACCGCTTTGCCCCGAATTACTCTGACGAGAGCGTTTCCGAAAAATATACCCGGCGCAAGATCGATACGGGGAATTATACCTTCCGCGAGGTTCGAATTAACTACGCGGACCTTGATACCGATATTTGATCTCGGCGGAATGGAGATACGGTCTCCTGACTTCGGAGAAGCTGCTTTGTCTTGCGTTCGAAGCTTCGATTTCGTTGCTGCATCGCGTTTCAGCGGAGGCGATGATTTACGCGGCGGGCGCGGCGGCGGAGGGGGAATAGATTCCGTGCGCGGCGCTTGTTTACGTTTCGGCGATAGGAGAGGCTTTATTTTCGAGTCCGGTGACGGTTCCTCGAGTGTTTCGATATCGTCTTCGAAAGGAATTCTCTTACCATTCCATTTGATTATTTTATTTGGAAAAGAGATTTCTGCGTCCATACAGAACCCGGAGCCGAGGATCCCGCTTGGTTTAAGGGGAAAATCATCCTCGACCACATTAAAAGGGACGACGCGACCGAAAATGACAAGATTCACCGTCCCTAAGGTTGCGGTTTTGCCATCGGTTACCCCTGTTATTATTACGATCTCGGACTTATCGATTCGCGCGGATGCTTTTAGAGCCGAACGTTTTATAATATTTATTTCCGCCCCAGTGTCCACCATGAAGCGAGTTGGTGAAATTAGAAGATCGGATTTTAGAATTACGTTTGGCGTGCTAGTTTTTCCGGTTATGTTTATCGCGGCGTTTCGTCGATTTCCGCGTTGGAGTTGTTCGCGGCGAGAGGACGGACTTGGTGCGCGGCCTCGCCACCTGTCTCGCGGCGGGTGCGGAGGCCATTGTCGTTTCCCGAATTTTTATTTACCGCGTTGTTGTACTGCCTTTTGCGGCACTCGCCTATTTCGTGCCCCGGGGTCTTGCAATAGCGACAAAATTTGGGCGCGTCCCTGGCTACGATTTGTCTCGGTTGTTCGTACGCGGGGCCTCGAGTAGGAGGCGGTACGTCCCTGGATCGCAAGTATTCCTGCGGTCGGTACGGCGATGGCGGTCTGAGCCGACACTCGGTCGCGTAATGTCCGATATTATTGCATTTTCGGCAATTAATTTCGGCTGGTTTTTCGCGCGATTCTGGTCGCGCGACACGCGATCTACCTAGCCGGTTGCAATCACGTTCGTGCATTTGATAGAGCTCCCGCGCTCGAGCGAACGTTTCTCGCAATGTACCGAATGAATTTACCGTCATTTGCATCCGAATTTCTGGAATGAGACCGTCTTTAAAACATTGTAATGTGAGCGCGTCTACGTCATCGAGCGATTCCGGTGTGTCTCGTCGAGCAAGCCTTTCGCAATCAATTATAGCGGTTCTAAGATCTTTTACTCGACCGATGTAATCTAGAATGTGCTCGTTCGCGCGCATAAATATATTGGCAAGTTCACCCCGATAATGATGAGCTGATTTTACGGAGCAAAATGTGCTGCGAAGAACGTCCGTTAATTCGAGTATTGTGTAACACGGCTCGTCTTCTAGCGCGGCGTAGGCACGACCCTTGAGTTTTCCCTTAAGCAGGCGTGTGAAGGTTCGCTCGCACCCATTAGGGATAAGCTCATAAGCGCGTTTACACGCTCGGGTAAACTGAAGAATGGGAATGTTCTGACCGTCGAATGTCGGCACGGCTTCGAGGGCCTGCTTAAGCGATAGCTCGTCGTGTTGCGAACTATTTGTATTGAAATCAGAGCTCGAATTATGTGCGGAAAGCGGATTTCCCCGAGGAATATCCAGCGAAACGGTATCGTCGCGCGTTAAATCAGGCGTTCTGCGAATAGATTCTAATTCACGACGTAAAATTTCTATTTGCTGGAGCAACGCGGCATTACTCGGATCGGTCGCTTTCGTATTTTTCGCGGAAGTATTTGGTTGCGCGGTACTAGGAAGAGGCTCGGCGATAGCGTCTTGGAAATCAAGCGTTCTGCTAGTGCGTTTTTCGCGTTCGGAATCGGCCATCGCGGCGGCTCGCTGTGTCTGCTGGCGCGTTTTTGTCGGAGTCCGGGTTGCCATATCTAGTTTCGCGGTTCCTTTCGGCGGAATTTCCGGAGGAAACGCGTGGCTATCCCACCGCTGTCACCAAAAATAACTTTCGTGTCACGTCCCGAGGTGCGGTTGCGCTCGCAACGGTGGCACAAAGTCGTAACCGTTCCCGAAAATAACGCGAATTGCGTCCGGACCGGGTTCGTTGGCGTTTCGGACTCGATAAAACGGTAACTAACACTAAACTTACCTTGCGAAGGCTTGATTCCGCTGTCTGATTTCTCTTTCCAGGTACCTGGAGCGCCTTGGATCCGCAACCGGGATGGCGGCGGCGTACGGCTGGAACGGAGGTACGTCTACGGGAATAAGCGTCCAGGCGGGTTGACTCCGGCTGGCAGGTATCGGCGTTTGGCCCTGACGATTGGCGACTCGTACGGGTCGTGCGGCGAAGGAAACCTCCTTCACAGGAACCAGGACTCGAACGTAGGAAATTGAATATTCTGGTGCATCACCCACGTATTCCCGAGCGAGACGACGAATGAACTCTCTCCTCCCCGCGCGTCGTGTACGCTTTGTCGGAGGTGCAAGGCTCATCGAGAATACTTGAACCTCGGTTGAATACGGCACGGCTAAGCGTTGGTTCGCTCTAGCTTACCGGGATCGACCTGGGCGCAAGATATTCTGTACACGGTAGAAGTGAGGATGGAGCAACTAAGCGCTGGTTCGCTCTAGTCGTCGAGCCTCAAGACTATCGTAGATGAGATATAGAATTAGAATAATCGCGAGCGTACCCGTGGATTAGAATTAAGGAATTGTATTTGAACTCGAATAAAGATACTTTGAATCTGGTAAAAATAAACTATATTCTATGATTTCACTATACTAGATACACTTGACTAAATTCTAAGTTACTGACTAGCGATTACAATGAGAATTAGAAATAGTATAAAGTATCGAACGGACTCCGCTATGGGAGTATGGATAGAGACGAATGCATTAGAGCTAATTGCTCGTTGCGAGTGAGCCTATTGCTCGGATCGGAAGTGCATCGTTCGGATGCTGGATTAGAACTCCTCGGTTCGGAGATGAGATACGAACTCTCCAGTTCGGAGATGAGATACCAACTCTCCAGTTCGGAGGTGAGATTGGAACTGACTCTCGGATCTCGCGTCCGCGACCTCCTCGGGTCGCGCGGCGCGCGAGTCGCTGGGCCCTCGCGGTGGGGCGGACGGTCGGAGTAGGGCGGCCGCTCGGCCCTCGTGGTGGGGCGGCCGTTCGGAGTGGGGCGCGGCCCGCGTTAAGCGTGAGCCGCGAGCGTCGAGTGTGCGCGCGAGTGCAACGGAACATAACCGTGCATGAATAAAATATATACATATATTCACTTAAATCTAGGTGTGTGTTGGTGTGTATGTACATAGGTGAGTAGTGTGCTTATTCTAATCCCACATGTACGAGAAGTACGTATAGGGCTTCGTGATCGCTGGGGATTCGACCCAGTACGTGTCGGAGAGCTCCTCGCCCTCGTAATACGGGGTGAAGTCCTCCCCCTCGTGTGTGGAGATCGCGCGTGGGCGCGGCATGCTGCATCCCTCTTCCCTCTCGTACCTTTGTCTCCTTCTGTAGGGACGGCGAGTCGGCGGGTGGCCCGTGTGCAGGGGCTCCGGATACGGATGCTGGGGATGATGAGGTGGACGCCGGAGGGTGGCAGGCGGTACGCCTGACGTTACACATGAAACATAGAAATGAGATGCGATATCGCGATTTAAGAATCATTAGAACACTATTGCCTCGATACGTAGGCATCTGCAAACGCTACTTCCTAGCAAGGACGTGTCGCATTTACATTCATTTGAAACGAATACGAGGTATACATAAGACTCCACAATGAATATTATATCTTATCAAGAAACATAGGAGTGAGATGCGATATGGCATTTTAAGAATCATTAGAACTCTGTTGTTTCGACACGTAGTCATCTGGAAACGCTATTTCCTAGCAAGGAAGTGTCGCATTTACATTCTTTTGGAGTGACTACGAGGTATACATAACACTCCATAATGAATATTATATCTTAACATGAAACATAGCAGTGAGATGCGATATCGCGTTTTAAGAAGCATTAGAACGCTATTTCCTAGCAAGGAAGTGTCGCATTTACATTCTTTTGGAGTGACTACGAGGTATACATAACACTCCATAATGAATATTATATCTTAACATGAAACATAGCAGTGAGATGCAACATCTCGTTTTAAGAAGCATTAGAACTCTATTGCTAGGATACGTAGACATCTACAAACGCTATTTCCTAGCATGTAAGTGTCGCATTTACATTCTTTTGATGTGAATACGAGGTATACATGACACTTCGCAATGAATATTATATCTTATCATGAAACATAGAAATGAGATGCGTCATCTCGTTTTAAGAAGCATTAGAACACTATTGTTACGACACGTAGACATCTGCAAACGCTATTTCCTAGCATGGAAGCGCCGCATTTACATTCTTGTCATGTGAATGCGAAGTATACATGACACTTCGCAATGAATATTATATCTTATCATGAAACATAGATGTGAGATGCGATATCGCGTTCTAAGAAGCATTAGAACTCTATTGCTGCGATACGTAGACATCTGCAAATGCTATTTCCTAGCAAGGAAGTGTCGCACTTACATCCTTTTGAAGTGAATACGAAGTATACATAACACTTCGCACTGAATATTATATCTTATCATGAAACATAGAAGTGAGATGCGATATTGCGTTCTAAGAAGCATTAGAAATCTATTGCTACGATACGTAGACATCTGCAAACGCTATTTCCTAGCATGTAAGTGTCGCATCTACATTCTTTTGATGTGAATACGAGGTATACATGACACTTCGCAATGAATATTATATCTTATCATGAAACATAGAAATGCGATGCGACATCTCGTTTTAAGATGTATTAGAACTCTATTATTTCCATACGTAGTCGTCTGGAAACGCAATTTCCTAGCAAGGAAGTGTCGCACTTACATCCTTTTGAAGTGAATACGAAGTATACATAACACTTCGCACTGAATGTTATATCTTATCATGAAACATAGGAGTGAGATGCGATATGGCATTTTAAGAATCATTAGAACTTTATTGTTTCGACACGTAGTCATCTGGAAACGCTATTTCCTAGCAAGGAAGTGTCGCATTTACATTCTTTTGAAGTGACTACGGGGTATACATAACACTCCATAATGAATATTATATCTTAACATGAAACATAGCAGTGAGATGCGATATCGCGTTTTTAGAAGCATTAGAACTCTATTGCTACGATACGTAGACATCTGCAAACGCTATTTCCTAGCATGTAAGTGTCGCATTTACATTCTTTTGAAGTGAATACGAGGTATACATGACACATCGCAATGAATATTATATCTTATCATGAAACATAGGAGTGAGATGCGATATGGCATTTTAAGAATCATTAGAAATCTATTGTTTCGACACGTAGTCATCTGGAAACGCTATTTCCTAGCAAGGAAGTGTCGCATTTACATTCTTTTGAAGTGACTACGGGGTATACATAACACTCCATAATGAATATTATATCTTAACATGAAACATAGCAGTGAGATGCGATATCGCGTTTTTAGAGGCATTAGAACTCTATTGCTACGATACGTAGACATCTGCAAACGCTATTTCCTAGCATGGAAGTGTCGCATCTACATTCTTTTGAAGTGAATACGATGTATACATGACAATTCGCAATGAATATTATACCTTATCATGAAACATAGAAGAGAGATGCGATATCGCGTTTTAGGAAGCATTAGAACTCTACTGCTACGATACGTAGACATTTGCAAAGGTTATTTCCTAGCATGGAAGGGTCGCATTTACATTCTTTTGAAGTGAGTACGAGGTATACATGACACTTCGCAATGAATATTATATCTGAACATGAAACATAGAAGTGAGATGCAACATCTCGTTTTAAGAAGCATTAGAACTCTATTGCTACGATACTTAGGCATCTGCAAACGCTATTTCCTAGCATGGAAGTGTCGCATTTACATTCTTTTGAAGATAATACGAGGTATACATAACATTCCGCAATGAATATTATATCTTATTACGAAACATAGAAATGAAATACGACTTCTCGTTTTAAGAAGCATTATAACTCTATTGCTACGATACGTAGACATCTGCAAACAATATTTCCTAGCAAGGAAGTGTCGCATTTATATTCTTTTGAAGTGAAAACGAGGTATACATAACATTCCGCAATGAATATTATATCTTATTACGAAACATAGAAATGAGATGCGACATCTCGTATTAAGAAGCATTAGAACTCTATTGCTACGATACGTAGACATCTGCAAACGCTATTTCCTAGCATGGAAGTGTCGCATTTACATTCTTCTGATGTGAATACGAGATATACGTGACACTTCGCAATGAATATTATATCTTATCATGAAACATAGAAATGGGATGCGATATCGCTATTTAAGAAACATTAGAACTCTATTGCTTCGATACGTAGACATCTGGGAACGCTATTTCCTTGAAAGGAAGTGGCGCATTTACATTCTTTTGAAGTGAATACGAGGTATACATGACACTTCGCAATGAATATTATATCTTATCATGAAACATAGGAGTGAGATGCGATATGGCATTTTAAGAATCATTAGAACTCTATTGTTTCGACACGTAGTCATCTGGAAACGCTATTTCCTAGCAAGGAAGTGTCGCATTTACATTCTTTTGAAGTGACTACGGGGTATACATAACACTCCATAATGAATATTATATCTTAACATGAAACATAGAAGTGAGATGCGATATCGCGTTTTAAGAAGCATTAGAACTCTATTGCTACGATACGTAGACATCTGCAAACGCTATTTCCTAGCATGTAAGTGTCGCATTTACATTCTTTTGAAGTGAATACGAGGTATTGTAACGTCAGGCGTACCGCCTGCCACCCTCCGGCGTCCACCTCATCATCCCCAGCATCCGTATCCGGAGCCCCTGCACACGGGCCACCCGCCGACTCGCCGTCCCTACAGAAGGAGACAAAGGTACGAGAGGGAAGAAGGATGCAGCATGCCGCGCCCACGCGCGATCTCCACACACGAGGGGGAGGACTTCACCCCGTATTACGAGGGCGAGGAGCTCTCCGACACATACTGGGTCGAATCCCCAGCGATCACGAAGCCCTATACGTACTTCTCGTACATGTGGGATTAGAATAAGCACACTACTCACCTATGTACATACACACCAACACACACCTAGATTTAAGTAAATATATGTATATATTTTATTCATGCACGGTTATGTTCCGTGCACTCGCGCGCACACTCGACGCTCGCGGCTCACGCTTAACGCGGGCCGCGCCCCACTCCGAACGGCCGCCCCACCACGAGGGCCGAGCGGCCGCCCTACTCCGACCGTCCGCCCCACCGCGAGGGCCCAGCGACTCGCGCGCCGCGCGACCCGAGGAGGTCGCGGACGCGAGATCCGAGAGTCAGTTCGCGTCTCATCTCCGAACCGGAGAGTTCCAATCTCGCCTCCGAACGGAGGAGTTCCAATCTCACCTCCGAACTGGAGAGTTGGTATCTCATCTCCGAACTGGAGAGTTCGTATCTCATCTCCGAACCGAGGAGTTCTAATCCAGCATCCGAACGATGCACTTCCGATCCGAGCAATAGGCTCATTCGCAACGAGCAATTAGCTCTAATGCATTCGTCTCTATCCATACTCCCATAGCGGAGTCCATTCGATACTTTATACTATTTCTAATTCTCATTGTAATCGCTAGTCAGTAACTTAGAATTTAGTCAAGTGTATCTAGTATAGTGAAATCATAGAATATAGTTTATTTTTACCAGATTCAAAGTATCTTTATTCGAGTTCAAATACAATTCCTTAATTCTACTCCACGGGTACGCTCGCGATTATTCTATTTCTATATCTCATCTGCGATAGTCTTGAGGCTCGACGACTAGAGCGAACCAGCGCTTAGTTGCTCCATCCTCACTTCTACCGTATACAGAATATCTTGCGCCCAGGTTGATCCCGGTAAGCTAGAGCGAACCAACGCTTAGCCGCGCCGTACTCGACCGAAGTTCAAGTATTCTCGACGAGCCTTGCACCTCCGACAAAGCGTACACGACGCGCGGGGAGGAGAGAGTTTATTCGTCGTCTCGCTCGGGAATACGTGGGTGACGCACCGGAATATTCAATTTCCTGCGTTCGAGTCCTGGTTCCTGTGAAGGAGGTTTCCTTCGCCGCACGACCCGTACCTCCGTTCCAGCCGTACGCCGCCGCCATCCCGGTTGCGGATCCAAGGCGCTCCAGGTACCTGGAAAGAGAAATCAGACAGTAGAATCAAGCCATCACAAGGTAAGTTTCGTGTTAATTACCGTTTTATCGAGTCCGAAACGCCAACGAACCCGGTCCGGACGCAATTCGCGTTATTTTCGGGAACGGTTACGACTTTGTGCCACCGTTGCGAGCGCAACCGCACCTCGGGACGTGACACGAAAGTTATTTTTGGTGACAGCGGTGGGATAGCCACGCGTTTCCTCCGGAAATTCCGCCGAAAGGAACCGCGAAACTAGATATGGCAACCCGGACTCCGACAAAAACGCGCCAGCAGACACAGCGAGCCGCCGCGATGGCCGATTCTGAACGCGAAAAACGCACTAGCAGAACGCTTGATTTCCAAGACGCTATCGCCGAGCCTCTTCCTAGTACCGCGCAACAAAATACTTCCGCGAAAAATACGAAAGCGACCGATCCGAGTAATGCCGCGTTGCTCCAGCAAATAGAAATTTTACGTCGTGAATTAGAATCTATTCGCAGAACGCCTGATTTAACGCGCGACGATACCGTTTCGCTGGATATTCCTCGGGGAAATCCGCTTTCCGGACATAATTCGAGCTCCGATTTCAATACAAATAGTTCGCAACACGACGAGCTATCGCTTAAGCAGGCCCTCGAAGCCGTGCCGACATTCGATGGTCAGAACATTCCCATTCTTCAGTTTACCCGAGCGTGTAAACGCGCTTATGAGCTTATCCCTAATGGGTGCGAGCGAACTTTCACACGCCTGCTTAAGGGAAAACTCAAGGGTCGTGCCTACGCCGCGCTAGAAGACGAGCCGTGTTACACAATACTCGAATTAACGGACGTTCTTCGCAGCACATTTTGCTCCGTAAAATCAGCTCATCATTATCGGGGTGAACTTGCTAATATATTTATGCGCGCGAACGAGCACATTCTAGATTACATCGGTCGAGTAAAAGATCTTAGAACCGCTATAATTGATTGCGAGAGGCTTGCTCGACGAGACACACCGGAATCGCTCGATGACGTAGACGCGCTCACTCTACAATGTTTTAAAGACGGTCTCATTCCGGAAATTCGAATGCAAATGACGATAAATTCATTCGGCACATTGAGAGAAACGTTCGCTCGAGCGCGGGAGCTCTATCAAATGCACGAACGTGATTGCAACCGACTAGGTAGATCGCGTGCCGCGCGATCAGAATCGCGCGAAAAACCAGCCGAAATTATTTGCCGAAAATGCAATAATATCGGACATTACGCGACCGAGTGTCGGCTCAGACCGCCATCGCCGTACCGACCGCAGGAATACTTGCGATCCAGGGACGTACCGCCTCCTACTCGAGGCCCCGCGTACGAACAACCGAGACAAATCGTAGCCAGGGACGCGCCTAAATTTTGTCGCTATTGCAAGACCCCGGGGCACGAAATAGGCGAGTGCCGCAAAAGACAGTACAACAACGCGGTAAATAAAAATTCGGGAAACGACAATGGCCTCCGCAACCGCCGCGAGACAGGTGGCGAGGCCGCGCACCAAGTCCGTCCTCTCGCCGCGAACAACTCCAACGCGGAAATCGACGAAACGCCGCGATAAATATAACCGGAAAAACTAGCACGCCAAACGTAATTCTAAAATCCGATCTTCTAATTTCACCAACTCGCTTCATGGTGGACACTGGGGCGGAAATAAATATTATAAAACGTTCGGCTCTAAAAGCATCCGCGCGAATCGATAAGTCCGAGATCGTAATAATAACAGGGGTAACCGATGGCAAAACCGCAACCTTAGGGACGGTGAATCTTGTCATTTTCGGTCGCGTCGTCCCTTTTAATGTGGTCGAGGATGATTTTCCCCTTAAACCAAGCGGGATCCTCGGCTCCGGGTTCTGTATGGACGCAGAAATCTCTTTTCCAAATAAAATAATCAAATGGAATGGTAAGAGAATTCCTTTCGAAGACGATATCGAAACACTCGAGGAACCGTCACCGGACTCGAAAATAAAGCCTCTCCTATCGCCGAAACGTAAACAAGCGCCGCGCACGGAATCTATTCCCCCTCCGCCGCCGCGCCCGCCGCGTAAATCATCGCCTCCGCTGAAACGCGATGCAGCAACGAAATCGAAGCTTCGAACGCAAGACAAAGCAGCTTCTCCGAAGTCAGGAGACCGTATCTCCATTCCGCCGAGATCAAATATCGGTATCAAGGTCCGCGTAGTTAATTCGAACCTCGCGGAAGGTATAATTCCCCGTATCGATCTTGCGCCGGGTATATTTTTCGGAAACGCTCTCGTCAGAGTAATTCGGGGCAAAGCGGTAACTCGAATAATTAATTCATCCGACCGCGCCGTCGAAATCGCGTTACCAGAAATCGTACTTGAGCCCGCGCAAATCATGACTCCCCTCCACGAGGAGGATAGTCCGTCGCTGTATCCGGTTTTTTCTAAATCTACTAAATCTAACGTATCCGCCGTACCGATCGGCTCATCCCAAAAAGGGAAAACTTCTATTTCTTTCTCGAGTCAGACACCATATTCGACACTCGAAACTCCTCCTTCGCGTTGCAAAATCGCGAATGTTCAACAAATCTCCTATGCTCAGGCGGTTAAAAATAATATACAACAGGCGCCGTTAAAACAGACATCGAAATCCGCCAATCCTTCGAAATCTCGCCTAGATCGAATTCTTAGTCTCCTCCGTCTCGACCACCTCAACGCAGAGGAAAGAGAGCACGTCGTCCGTCTCGTTCAAAGCACGCAGGAGCTTTTTCACATTGAGGGGGATAAATTAGGGCATACGTCAGCAACCACGCACAAGATTCCAACCGTCGACGACCGCCCCGTCAATGTGAAACAATACCGTTTCCCACCAGCTCATAAGGAGGAGATTCGACGACAAGTCGACAAATTTTTACAAAATGGTGTCATCTCTCCGTCAAAATCACCATATAATTCGCCATTGTGGGTTGTCCCAAAGAAACCGGACTCCTTGGGCAACAAGCAATGGCGCGTCGTCATCGACTACCGCGCACTCAATGAGAAATCTGTCGCCGATGCCTATCCCCTCCCTTGCATTACCGAGATACTTGATCAGCTCGGGAGTGCGAAGTATTTTAGTACATTCGATCTCGCGAGCGGATTTCACCAGATCCCAATGGAGCCCGCCGATGCTCCTAAAACTGCTTTTTCGACGCCTCACGGGCATTATGAATTTAAAAGAATGCCATTCGGATTAAAAAATGCGCCAGCAACGTTCCAACGACTTATGGACAATGTCCTGTCCGGTCTCCAGGGGAACGAAATTTTCGTCTATTTGGACGACATTGTTATCTACGCTAGCTCTCTTCAAGAACATCGACTTAAATTCGATAAATTAACTCAACGGCTCAAAGAAGCTAATTTAGTATTGCAGCCGGATAAGTGCGAATTCTTGAGGAGAGAAGTAAGCTATTTGGGTCATATTATCAGTGAGCACGGTGTAAAACCTGACCCTGCGAAAATTAGCGCCGTCAAAAATTTTCCGCGCCCGCGCAACGCGAAACAGATCAAACAATTCCTCGGGCTCGCGGGATACTACAGGCGGTTCATCGCAAATTTTTCCAATATTGCTAAGCCTCTAACGAATTTGTTAAAAAAGGACGCGCCCTTTGTATGGCGTAACGAGCATGAGAATTCATTCGTCAAACTCCGAGATTGCCTATGCGAAGCGCCTATCTTGCAGTACCCCAACTTTAAACAACCATTCGTGATAACGACCGACGCGTCCGCCGAAGCTATTGGTGCTATCTTGAGTCAAGGACCAATAGGCCGCGACTTGCCAATCGCGTACACGTCGCGACTGTTAAACGCTGCGGAGAAAAACTACTCCACGATCGAGAAGGAGTGTCTGGCGATTGTCTACGCCGTCCATTACTTTCGTCCATACATATACGGTAATCAATTCAAACTCGTTACCGACCATCGACCGTTAGTGTGGATGAATTCGGTCAAGGACCCGTCAAGTAGACTCGTACGGTGGAGGCTTAAGTTAGCGGAATTTGACTACGAGATGGTCTATAAAAGTGGAAAAACGAACCTTAATGCGGACGCATTGTCGCGGAATCCCGCTCAAATTTTTCCGCTCTCGTATTCAGAAAACTCGGAGGACGACATCTTCGATGTGCCTCCGGAAACCCGTAAAAAGTATACCACACTAGCGCCTCCTCCTACTCCGGTAACATCAGAACCTGAATTACCGACTCCAGGCACGTCCTTCCGTACCAACACAGCACCACCTCCGCAAGTCGCCAGCGACAGCACCGACTTCTATACTCCTGCTCCAAATGAATTTTTCCGACGCGAACCTCTATTTAATTTCAGCCGTGACGCATTATCAACGCGACGAGACAATGTAGTTGTCTTCGTCACGCAATCTGGGCACCCCTATGACACGGGCGCCAAAGATCTAGCAAACGCTGAAAAATTCCTCCTAAACAAAAATCACGTCCTTACCAAAGCCAAAGTCATACAAATCGGAAACGAATTCCAAATCCAGCTTCCAATCATCGAACATTCCACCAGATCAATCAATTTCCAGACCGTAATAGAAACATTCAGATCCTTGTGCGACGTTGTAAACGAATTACAATTACAAACATTTAGTATCGCACAAACCTATCTAGACTCCGTATCCTGGTCCCGAATCCAGAAAATCCTTCAAGACCTGTTTTACGAAACAACTGTCCAGATTACGGTCTGCCAGGGCCTCATTAAAACCCCTTCGGTCGAAGAGCGACTGAAAATAATAAGAGAAAACCACGACTCCCCTGTGGGAGGTCACAAAGGGGTTAATAAAACTTATTCTCGCATCAGACAACAATACTTTTGGCCAAACATGAAAACACAAATACAAGAATATATTGGCAAATGTAAAAGTTGTCAGACAGAGAAACTGGTCCGGGTGAAGACCAGACAGCCTCTCACTTTAACCGACACCCCTGGCAGGGCATTCGATAAGATTTCAATGGACGTAATGGGTCCTCTTCCCGAAACTTCCGACGGTTATACGAGTATCCTCACGATCCAAGATCTCCTCACTAAATACTCAGTCGCAGTTCCTCTCAAAACCACCACCGCAGTAGACATTGCCGAAGCTTTAATAAAAGAATTCATTTGTAAGTACGGATGCCCGAAAGGCATACTCACGGACCAAGGTTCGAACTTTATAAATAGCTTGATTAAAGCCATAGCAATCAAATTCCGTATTAAGCAATACAAGTCCACTGCGTTCCATCCACAGACAAACGGGTCCGTTGAACGATCTCACCACGTCCTGGCCGAATATCTGAAGCATTACATAGAGTCGAGTAACGATTGGGTGAATTGGTTACCGTATGCAATGTTTTCATACAACACCAGTGTGCACGAGGGTACATTATACACCCCACACGAACTAGTGTTCGGCAGGATAGCTAGGACGCCGTCAGCCACTCCTTTTCAGGACAGCTCTGATAACGAAACTTATAGCGACTATCTTATACAACTTCAGGAGAAAATCTCGAAATCTCAGGATTTGGCTAAAGCCAATCTAGACAATGCGAAACGCCGTTCTAAATATTATTATGACCGAAATCTCAATGTCCAAAACTTCGAGGTAGGCCAATGGGTCTATCTTTTAAAAGAGCCGAACAAACATAAGTTCCAGGCACAGTATTCTGGACCGTACCGTATCCTCGAAATTTTGGGCAATTGTAATGTTAAGCTGAATGTAAAAGGGCGCCATAAAATTGTTCATACGAACAAAATCAAAATTTGTAAACGAATGCATAGTATGCAGAGTGTGGATGCTAGTGAAAGAAAAGTGCGAAAAACTGAAAATGAAGTCAGTGAGAGCAGTGACATTCAAACGAACGCTGAAAGTGAAAGCGACGAAAGTGCCTGCAATCCGAAGGAAGCCCGCAGTCACGGTCCAATCTCCAAACGTTATCGCCAGGATCAACCAGGCGAAAAACCTCAGATTCCGCAGCATCCAGCCGACAGGACCAAGAGAAGGATCCAGCATCCCGAAATCTACCCAACAGACAAGAGATCTCGGCATGGCCGAGATTCTTTTTCCAAGGGGGGTGGTGTAACGTCAGGCGTACCGCCTGCCACCCTCCGGCGTCCACCTCATCATCCCCAGCATCCGTATCCGGAGCCCCTGCACACGGGCCACCCGCCGACTCGCCGTCCCTACAGAAGGAGACAAAGGTACGAGAGGGAAGAAGGATGCAGCATGCCGCGCCCACGCGCGATCTCCACACACGAGGGGGAGGACTTCACCCCGTATTACGAGGGCGAGGAGCTCTCCGACACATACTGGGTCGAATCCCCAGCGATCACGAAGCCCTATACGTACTTCTCGTACATGTGGGATTAGAATAAGCACACTACTCACCTATGTACATACACACCAACACACACCTAGATTTAAGTAAATATATGTATATATTTTATTCATGCACGGTTATGTTCCGTGCACTCGCGCGCACACTCGACGCTCGCGGCTCACGCTTAACGCGGGCCGCGCCCCACTCCGAACGGCCGCCCCACCACGAGGGCCGAGCGGCCGCCCTACTCCGACCGTCCGCCCCACCGCGAGGGCCCAGCGACTCGCGCGCCGCGCGACCCGAGGAGGTCGCGGACGCGAGATCCGAGAGTCAGTTCGCGTCTCATCTCCGAACCGGAGAGTTCCAATCTCGCCTCCGAACGGAGGAGTTCCAATCTCACCTCCGAACTGGAGAGTTGGTATCTCATCTCCGAACTGGAGAGTTCGTATCTCATCTCCGAACCGAGGAGTTCTAATCCAGCATCCGAACGATGCACTTCCGATCCGAGCAATAGGCTCATTCGCAACGAGCAATTAGCTCTAATGCATTCGTCTCTATCCATACTCCCATAGCGGAGTCCATTCGATACTTTATACTATTTCTAATTCTCATTGTAATCGCTAGTCAGTAACTTAGAATTTAGTCAAGTGTATCTAGTATAGTGAAATCATAGAATATAGTTTATTTTTACCAGATTCAAAGTATCTTTATTCGAGTTCAAATACAATTCCTTAATTCTACTCCACGGGTACGCTCGCGATTATTCTATTTCTATATCTCATCTGCGATAGTCTTGAGGCTCGACGACTAGAGCGAACCAGCGCTTAGTTGCTCCATCCTCACTTCTACCGTATACAGAATATCTTGCGCCCAGGTTGATCCCGGTAAGCTAGAGCGAACCAACGCTTAGCCGCGCCGTACTCGACCGAAGTTCAAGTATTCTCGACGAGCCTTGCACCTCCGACAAAGCGTACACGACGCGCGGGGAGGAGAGAGTTTATTCGTCGTCTCGCTCGGGAATACGTGGGTGACGCACCGGAATATTCAATTTCCTGCGTTCGAGTCCTGGTTCCTGTGAAGGAGGTTTCCTTCGCCGCACGACCCGTACCTCCGTTCCAGCCGTACGCCGCCGCCATCCCGGTTGCGGATCCAAGGCGCTCCAGGTACCTGGAAAGAGAAATCAGACAGTAGAATCAAGCCATCACAAGGTAAGTTTCGTGTTAATTACCGTTTTATCGAGTCCGAAACGCCAACGAACCCGGTCCGGACGCAATTCGCGTTATTTTCGGGAACGGTTACGACTTTGTGCCACCGTTGCGAGCGCAACCGCACCTCGGGACGTGACAGTATACATGACACATCGCAATGATTATTATATCTTATCATGAAACATAGGTGTGAGATACGATATCGCGTTTTAAGAAGCATTAGATCTCTCTTGCTACGATACGTAGACATCTGCAAACGCTATTTCCTAGCATGGAAGTGTCGCATTTACATTCTTTTGAATTTATTACGCGGTATACATAACACTCTACAATGAATATTATATCTTACCACGAAACATAGATATGAAATGCGACATCTCGTTTTAAGAAGCATTAGAAATCTATTGCTGCGATACGTATACATCTGCAAACGGTATTTCCTAGCATGTAAGTGTCGCATTTACATTCCTTTGAAGTTAATACGAGGTATACATGACTCTTCGCAATGAATATTATATCTTATCTCGAAACATAGATGTGAGATGCGATATCGCGATTTAAGAAGCACTAGAACTCTATTGCTACGATGCGTAGACATCTGCAAATGTTATTTCCTAGCAAGGAAGTGTCGCATTTACATTCTTTTGACGTGAATACGAGGTAAACATAACATTCCACAATGAAAATTACACCTTATTACGAAATATAGAAATGAAATGCGGCTTCTCATTTTAAGAAGCATTAGAACTCTATTGCTACGATACGTAGACATCTGCAAACCCTATTTCCTAGCATGGAAGTGCCGCATTTACATTCTTTAGAAGTGAATACGAGGTATACATAACATTCCGCAATGAATATTATATCTTATTACGAAACATAGAAATGAGATGCGACATCTCGTATTAAGAAGCATTAGAACTCTATTGCTACGATACGTAGACATCTGCAAACGCTGTTTCCTAGCATGTAAGTGTCGCATTTACATTCTTTTGAAGTGAATACGAGATATACATGACACTTCGCAATGGATACTATATCTTATCATGATACATAGGAATGAGGTGCTATATCGCGTTTTGAGAAGCATTAGAACTCTACTGTGTCACGTCCCGAGGTGCGGTTGCGCTCGCAACGGTGGCACAAAGTCGTAACCGTTCCCGAAAATAACGCGAATTGCGTCCGGACCGGGTTCGTTGGCGTTTCGGACTCGATAAAACGGTAATTAACACTAAACTTACCTTGCGAAGGCTTGATTCCGCTGTCTGATTTCTCTTTCTAGGTACCTGGAGCGCCTTGGATCCGCAACCGGGATGGCGGCGGCGTTCGGCTGGAACGGAGGTACGGGTCGTGCGGCGAAGGAAACCTCCTTCACAGGTACCAGGACTCGAACGCAGGATATTGAATATTCTGGTGCATCACCCACGTATTCCCGAGCGAGACGACGAATAAACTCTCTCCTCCCCGCGCGTCGTGTACGCTTTGTCGGAGGTGCAAGGCTCGTCGAGAATACTTGAACTTCGGTCGAGTACGGCGCGGCTAAGCGTTGGTTCGCTCTAGCTTACCGGGATCAACCTGGGCGCAAGATATTCTGTATACGGTAGAAGTGAGGATGGAGCAACTAAGCGCTGGTTCGCTCTAGTCGTCGAGCCTCAAGACTATCGCAGATGAGATATAGAAATAGAATAATCGCGAGCGTACCCGTGGAGTAGAATTAAGGAATTGTATTTGGACTCGAATAAAGATACTTTGAATCTGGTAAAAATAAACTATATTCTATGATTTCACTATACTAAATACACTTGACTAAGTTCTAAGTTACTGACTAGCGATTACAATGAGAATTAGAAATGGTATAAAGTATCGAATGGACTCCGCTATGGGAGTATGGATAGAGACGAATGCATTAGAGCTAATTGCTCGTTGCGAATGAGCCTATTGCTCGGATCGGAAGTGCATCGTTCGGATGCTGGATTAGAACTCCTCGGTTCGGAGATGAGTTAGCAACTCTCCAGTTCGGAGATGAGATTGGAACTCCTCCGTTCGGAGGCGAGATTGGAACTCCTCCGTTCGGAGGCGAGATTGGAACTCCTCCGTTCGGAGGCGAGATTGGAACTCCTCCGTTCGGAGGCGAGATTGGAACTCCTCCGTTCGGAGGCGAGATTGGAACTCCTCCGTTCGGAGGCGAGATTGGAACTCCTCCGTTCGGAGGCGAGATTGGAACTCTCCCGTTCGGAGATGAGATACGAACTGACTCTCGGATCTCGCGTCCGCGACCTCCTCGGGTCGCGCGGCGCGCGAGTCGCTGGGCCCTCGCGGTGGGGCGGACGGTCGGAGTAGGGCGGCCGCTCGGCCCTCGTGGTGGGGCGGACGGTCGGAGTAGGGCGGCCGTTCGGAGTGGGGCGCGGCCCGCGTTAAGCGTGAGCCGCGGGCGTCGAGTGTGCGCGCGAGTGCACGGAACATAACCGTGCATGAATAAAATATATACCTATATTTACTTAAATCTAGGTGTGTGTTGGTGTGTATGTACATGTATGAGTAGTGTGCTTATTCTAATCCCACATATACGAGAAGTACGTATAGGGCTTCGTGATCGCTGGGGATTCGACCCAGTATGTGTCGGAGAGCTCCTCGCCCTCGTAATACGGGGTGAAGTCCTCCCCCTCGTGTGTGGAGATCGCGCGTGGGCGCGGCATGCTGCATCCCTCTTCCCTCTCGTATCTTTGTCTCCTTCTGTAGGGACGGCGAGTCGGCGGGTGGCCCGTGTGCAGGGGCTCCGGATGCGGATGCTGGGGATGATGAGGTGGGCGTCGGAGGGTGGCAGGCGGTACGCCTGACGTTACACCACCCCCCTTGGAAAAAGAATCTCGGCCATGCCGAGATCTCTTGTCTGTTGGGTAGATTTCGGGATGCTGGATCCTTCTCTTGGTCCTGTCGGCTGGATGCTGCGGAATCTGAGGTTTTTCGCCTGGTTGATCCTGGCGATAACGTTTGGAGATTGGACCGTGACTGCGGGCTTCCTTCGGATTGCAGGCACTTTCGTCGCTTTCACTTTCAGCGTTCGTTTGAATGTCACTGCTCTCACTGACTTCATTTTCAGTTTTTCGCACTTTTCTTTCACTAGCATCCACACTCTGCATACTATGCATTCGTTTACAAATTTTGATTTTGTTCGTATGAACAATTTTATGGCGCCCTTTTACATTTAGCTTAACATTACAGTTGCCCAAAATTTCGAGGATACGGTACGGTCCAGAGTATTGTGCCTGGAACTTATGTTTGTTCGGCTCTTTTAAAAGATAGACCCATTGGCCTACCTCGAAGTTTTGGACATTGAGATTTCGGTCATAATAATATTTAGAACGGCGTTTCGCATTGTCTAGATTGGCTTTAGCCAAATCCTGAGATTTCGAGATTTTCTCCTGAAGTTGTATAAGATAGTCGCTATAAGTTTCGTTATCAGAGCTGTCCTGAAAAGGAGTGGCTGACGGCGTCCTAGCTATCCTGCCGAACACTAGTTCGTGTGGGGTGTATAATGTACCCTCGTGCACACTGGTGTTGTATGAAAACATTGCATACGGTAACCAATTCACCCAATCGTTACTCGACTCTATGTAATGCTTCAGATATTCGGCCAGGACGTGGTGAGATCGTTCAACGGACCCGTTTGTTTGTGGATGGAACGCAGTGGACTTGTATTGCTTAATACGGAATTTGATTGCTATGGCTTTAATCAAGCTATTTATAAAGTTCGAACCTTGGTCCGTGAGTATGCCTTTCGGGCATCCGAACTTACAAATGAATTCTTTTATTAAAGCTTCGGCAATGTCTACTGCGGTGGTGGTTTTGAGAGGAACTGCGACTGAGTATTTAGTGAGGAGATCTTGGATCGTGAGGATACTCGTATAACCGTCGGAAGTTTCGGGAAGAGGACCCATTACGTCCATTGAAATCTTATCGAATGCCCTGCCAGGGGTGTCGGTTAAAGTGAGAGGCTGTCTGGTCTTTACCCGGACCAGTTTCTCTGTCTGACAACTTTTACATTTGCCAATATATTCTTGTATTTGTGTTTTCATGTTTGGCCAAAAGTATTGTTGTCTGATGCGAGAATAAGTTTTATTAACCCCTTTGTGACCTCCCACAGGGGAGTCGTGGTTTTCTCTTATTATTTTCAGTCGCTCTTCGACCGAAGGGGTTTTAATGAGGCCCTGGCAGACCGTAATCTGGACAGTTGTTTCGTAAAACAGGTCTTGAAGGATTTTCTGGATTCGGGACCAGGATACGGAGTCTAGATAGGTTTGTGCGATACTAAATGTTTGTAATTGTAATTCGTTTACAACGTCGCACAAGGATCTGAATGTTTCTATTACGGTCTGGAAATTGATTGATCTGGTGGAATGTTCGATGATTGGAAGCTGGATTTGGAATTCGTTTCCGATTTGTATGACTTTGGCTTTGGTAAGGACGTGATTTTTGTTTAGGAGGAATTTTTCAGCGTTTGCTAGATCTTTGGCGCCCGTGTCATAGGGGTGCCCAGATTGCGTGACGAAGACAACTACATTGTCTCGTCGCGTTGATAATGCGTCACGGCTGAAATTAAATAGAGGTTCGCGTCGGAAAAATTCATTTGGAGCAGGAGTATAGAAGTCGGTGCTGTCGCTGGCGACTTGCGGAGGTGGTGCTGTGTTGGTACGGAAGGACGTGCCTGGAGTCGGTAATTCAGGTTCTGATGTTACCGGAGTAGGAGGAGGCGCTAGTGTGGTATACTTTTTACGGGTTTCCGGAGGCACATCGAAGATGTCGTCCTCCGAGTTTTCTGAATACGAGAGCGGAAAAATTTGAGCGGGATTCCGCGACAATGCGTCCGCATTAAGGTTCGTTTTTCCACTTTTATAGACCATCTCGTAGTCAAATTCCGCTAACTTAAGCCTCCACCGTACGAGTCTACTTGACGGGTCCTTGACCGAATTCATCCACACTAACGGTCGATGGTCGGTAACGAGTTTGAATTGATTACCGTATATGTATGGACGAAAGTAATGGACGGCGTAGACAATCGCCAGACACTCCTTCTCGATCGTGGAGTAGTTTTTCTCCGCAGCGTTTAACAGTCGCGACGTGTACGCGATTGGCAAGTCGCGGCCTATTGGTCCTTGACTCAAGATAGCACCAATAGCTTCGGCGGACGCGTCGGTCGTTATCACGAATGGTTGTTTAAAGTTGGGGTACTGCAAGATAGGCGCTTCGCATAGGCAATCTCGGAGTTTGACGAATGAATTCTCTTGCTCGTTACGCCATACAAAGGGCGCGTCTTTTTTTAACAAATTTGTAAGAGGCTTAGCAATGTTAGAAAAATTTGCGATGAACCGCCTGTAGTACCCCGCGAGCCCGAGGAATTGTTTGATCTGTTTCGCGTTGCGCGGGCGCGGAAAATTTTTGACGGCGCTAATTTTCGCAGGGTCAGGTTTTACACCGTGCTCACTGATAATATGACCCAAATAGCTTACTTCTCTCCTCAAGAATTCGCACTTATCCGGCTGCAATACTAAATTAGCTTCTTTGAGCCGTTGAGTTAATTTATCGAATTTAAGTCGATGTTCTTGAAGAGAGCTAGCGTAGATAACAATGTCGTCCAAATAGACGAAAATTTCGTTCCCCTGGAGACCGGACAGGACATTGTCCATAAGTCGTTGGAACGTTGCTGGCGCATTTTTTAATCCGAATGGCATTCTTTTAAATTCATAATGCCCGTGAGGCGTCGAAAAAGCAGTTTTAGGAGCATCGGCGGGCTCCATTGGGATCTGGTGAAATCCGCTCGCGAGATCGAATGTACTAAAATACTTCGCACTCCCGAGCTGATCAAGTATCTCGGTAATGCAAGGGAGGGGATAGGCATCGGCGACAGATTTCTCATTGAGTGCGCGGTAGTCGATGACGACGCGCCATTGCTTGTTGCCCAAGGAGTCCGGTTTCTTTGGGACAACCCACAATGGCGAATTATATGGTGATTTTGACGGAGAGATGACACCATTTTGTAAAAATTTGTCGACTTGTCGTCGAATCTCCTCCTTATGAGCTGGTGGGAAACGGTATTGTTTCACATTGACGGGGCGGTCGTCGACGGTTGGAATCTTGTGCGTGGTTGCTGACGTATGCCCTAATTTATCCCCCTCAATGTGAAAAAGCTCCTGCGTGCTTTGAACGAGACGGACGACGTGCTCTCTTTCCTCTGCGTTGAGGTGGTCGAGACGGAGGAGACTAAGAATTCGATCTAGGCGAGATTTCGAAGGATTGGCGGATTTCGATGTCTGTTTTAACGGCGCCTGTTGTATATTATTTTTAACCGCCTGAGCATAGGAGATTTGTTGAACATTCGCGATTTTGCAACGCGAAGGAGGAGTTTCGAGTGTCGAATATGGTGTCTGACTCGAGAAAGAAATAGAAGTTTTCCCTTTTTGGGATGAGCCGATCGGTACGGCGGATACGTTAGATTTAGTAGATTTAGAAAAAACCGGATACAGCGACGGACTATCCTCCTCGTGGAGGGGAGTCATGATTTGCGCGGGCTCAAGTACGATTTCTGGTAACGCGATTTCGACGGCGCGGTCGGATGAATTAATTATTCGAGTTACCGCTTTGCCCCGAATTACTCTGACGAGAGCGTTTCCGAAAAATATACCCGGCGCAAGATCGATACGGGGAATTATACCTTCCGCGAGGTTCGAATTAACTACGCGGACCTTGATACCGATATTTGATCTCGGCGGAATGGAGATACGGTCTCCTGACTTCGGAGAAGCTGCTTTGTCTTGCGTTCGAAGCTTCGATTTCGTTGCTGCATCGCGTTTCAGCGGAGGCGATGATTTACGCGGCGGGCGCGGCGGCGGAGGGGGAATAGATTCCGTGCGCGGCGCTTGTTTACGTTTCGGCGATAGGAGAGGCTTTATTTTCGAGTCCGGTGACGGTTCCTCGAGTGTTTCGATATCGTCTTCGAAAGGAATTCTCTTACCATTCCATTTGATTATTTTATTTGGAAAAGAGATTTCTGCGTCCATACAGAACCCGGAGCCGAGGATCCCGCTTGGTTTAAGGGGAAAATCATCCTCGACCACATTAAAAGGGACGACGCGACCGAAAATGACAAGATTCACCGTCCCTAAGGTTGCGGTTTTGCCATCGGTTACCCCTGTTATTATTACGATCTCGGACTTATCGATTCGCGCGGATGCTTTTAGAGCCGAACGTTTTATAATATTTATTTCCGCCCCAGTGTCCACCATGAAGCGAGTTGGTGAAATTAGAAGATCGGATTTTAGAATTACGTTTGGCGTGCTAGTTTTTCCGGTTATGTTTATCGCGGCGTTTCGTCGATTTCCGCGTTGGAGTTGTTCGCGGCGAGAGGACGGACTTGGTGCGCGGCCTCGCCACCTGTCTCGCGGCGGGTGCGGAGGCCATTGTCGTTTCCCGAATTTTTATTTACCGCGTTGTTGTACTGCCTTTTTCGGCACTCGCCTATTTCGTGCCCCGGGGTCTTGCAATAGCGACAAAATTTGGGCGCGTCCCTGGCTACGATTTGTCTCGGTTGTTCGTACGCGGGGCCTCGAGTAGGAGGCGGTACGTCCCTGGATCGCAAGTATTCCTGCGGTCGGTACGGCGATGGCGGTCTGAGCCGACACTCGGTCGCGTAATGTCCGATATTATTGCATTTTCGGCAAATAATTTCGGCTGGTTTTTCGCGCGATTCTGGTCGCGCGACACGCGATCTACCTAGCCGGTTGCAATCACGTTCGTGCATTTGATAGAGCTCCCGCGCTCGAGCGAACGTTTCTCGCAATGTACCGAATGAATTTACCGTCATTTGCATCCGAATTTCTGGAATGAGACCGTCTTTAAAACATTGTAATGTGAGCGCGTCTACGTCATCGAGCGATTCCGGTGTGTCTCGTCGAGCAAGCCTTTCGCAATCAATTATAGCGGTTCTAAGATCTTTTACTCGACCGATGTAATCTAGAATGTGCTCGTTCGCGCGCATAAATATATTGGCAAGTTCACCCCGATAATGATGAGCTGATTTTACGGAGCAAAATGTGCTGCGAAGAACGTCCGTTAATTCGAGTATTGTGTAACACGGCTCGTCTTCTAGCGCGGCGTAGGCACGACCCTTGAGTTTTCCCTTAAGCAGGCGTGTGAAGGTTCGCTCGCACCCATTAGGGATAAGCTCATAAGCGCGTTTACACGCTCGGGTAAACTGAAGAATGGGAATGTTCTGACCGTCGAATGTCGGCACGGCTTCGAGGGCCTGCTTAAGCGATAGCTCGTCGTGTTGCGAACTATTTGTATTGAAATCAGAGCTCGAATTATGTGCGGAAAGCGGATTTCCCCGAGGAATATCCAGCGAAACGGTATCGTCGCGCGTTAAATCAGGCGTTCTGCGAATAGATTCTAATTCACGACGTAAAATTTCTATTTGCTGGAGCAACGCGGCATTACTCGGATCGGTCGCTTTCGTATTTTTCGCGGAAGTATTTGGTTGCGCGGTACTAGGAAGAGGCTCGGCGATAGCGTCTTGGAAATCAAGCGTTCTGCTAGTGCGTTTTTCGCGTTCGGAATCGGCCATCGCGGCGGCTCGCTGTGTCTGCTGGCGCGTTTTTGTCGGAGTCCGGGTTGCCATATCTAGTTTCGCGGTTCCTTTCGGCGGAATTTCCGGAGGAAACGCGTGGCTATCCCACCGCTGTCACCAAAAATAACTTTCGTGTCACGTCCCGAGGTGCGGTTGCGCTCGCAACGGTGGCACAAAGTCGTAACCGTTCCCGAAAATAACGCGAATTGCGTCCGGACCGGGTTCGTTGGCGTTTCGGACTCGATAAAACGGTAATTAACACTAAACTTACCTTGCGAAGGCTTGATTCCGCTGTCTGATTTCTCTTTCTAGGTACCTGGAGCGCCTTGGATCCGCAACCGGGATGGCGGCGGCGTTCGGCTGGAACGGAGGTACGGGTCGTGCGGCGAAGGAAACCTCCTTCACAGGTACCAGGACTCGAACGCAGGATATTGAATATTCTGGTGCATCACCCACGTATTCCCGAGCGAGACGACGAATAAACTCTCTCCTCCCCGCGCGTCGTGTACGCTTTGTCGGAGGTGCAAGGCTCGTCGAGAATACTTGAACTTCGGTCGAGTACGGCGCGGCTAAGCGTTGGTTCGCTCTAGCTTACCGGGATCAACCTGGGCGCAAGATATTCTGTATACGGTAGAAGTGAGGATGGAGCAACTAAGCGCTGGTTCGCTCTAGTCGTCGAGCCTCAAGACTATCGCAGATGAGATATAGAAATAGAATAATCGCGAGCGTACCCGTGGAGTAGAATTAAGGAATTGTATTTGGACTCGAATAAAGATACTTTGAATCTGGTAAAAATAAACTATATTCTATGATTTCACTATACTAAATACACTTGACTAAGTTCTAAGTTACTGACTAGCGATTACAATGAGAATTAGAAATAGTATAAAGTATCGAATGGACTCCGCTATGGGAGTATGGATAGAGACGAATGCATTAGAGCTAATTGCTCGTTGCGAATGAGCCTATTGCTCGGATCGGAAGTGCATCGTTCGGATGCTGGATTAGAACTCCTCGGTTCGGAGATGAGTTAGCAACTCTCCAGTTCGGAGATGAGATTGGAACTCCTCCGTTCGGAGGCGAGATTGGAACTCCTCCGTTCGGAGGCGAGATTGGAACTCCTCCGTTCGGAGGCGAGATTGGAACTCCTCCGTTCGGAGGCGAGATTGGAACTCCTCCGTTCGGAGGCGAGATTGGAACTCCTCCGTTCGGAGGCGAGATTGGAACTCCTCCGTTCGGAGGCGAGATTGGAACTCTCCCGTTCGGAGATGAGATACGAACTGACTCTCGGATCTCGCGTCCGCGACCTCCTCGGGTCGCGCGGCGCGCGAGTCGCTGGGCCCTCGCGGTGGGGCGGACGGTCGGAGTAGGGCGGCCGCTCGGCCCTCGTGGTGGGGCGGACGGTCGGAGTAGGGCGGCCGTTCGGAGTGGGGCGCGGCCCGCGTTAAGCGTGAGCCGCGAGCGTCGAGTGTGCGCGCGAGTGCACGGAACATAACCGTGCATGAATAAAATATATACCTATATTTACTTAAATCTAGGTGTGTGTTGGTGTGTATGTACATGTATGAGTAGTGTGCTTATTCTAATCCCACATATACGAGAAGTACGTATAGGGCTTCGTGATCGCTGGGGATTCGACCCAGTATGTGTCGGAGAGCTCCTCGCCCTCGTAATACGGGGTGAAGTCCTCCCCCTCGTGTGTGGAGATCGCGCGTGGGCGCGGCATGCTGCATCCCTCTTCCCTCTCGTATCTTTGTCTCCTTCTGTAGGGACGGCGAGTCGGCGGGTGGCCCGTGTGCAGGGGCTCCGGATGCGGATGCTGGGGATGATGAGGTGGGCGTCGGAGGGTGGCAGGCGGTACGCCTGACGTTACAACTGCTAATATACGTAGACATCTGCAAACAATATTTCCTAGCAAGGAAATGTCGCACTTTGATGCCATTGAAGTGTATACGAGGTATACATAACATTACACAATGAATATTATATCTTATTACGAAACATAGGAATGAAATACGACATCTCGTTTTAAGAAGCATTAGTACTCTATTGCTAATATACGTAGACATCTGCAAACAATATTTCCTAGCAAGGAAATGTCGCAATTACATTCCATTGAAGTGAATACGAGGTATACATATCATTACACAATGAATATTATATCTTATTACGAAACATAGAAATGAAATACGATATCTCGTTTTAAGAAGCATTAGTACTCTATTGCTGTGATACGTAGATATCTGCAAACAATATTTCCTAGCATGTGAGTGTCGCATTTACATTCTTTTGAAGTGAATACGAGTTATACATGACACTTCGCAATGAATATTATATCTTATCTTGAAACATAGAAGTGAGATGCGATATCGCGTTTTAAGAAGCATTAGAACCCTATTGCTACGATACGTAGACATCTGCAAACAATATTTCCTAGCAAGGAAGTGTAGCATTTACATTCTTTTCAAGTGAATACGAGGTATACAAAACACTCCACAATGAATATTATATCTTTTCACGAAACATAGAAATGAAATGCGACATCTTGTTTTAAGAAGCATTAGAACTTTATTGCTACGATACGTAGACATCTGCAAACGCTATTTCCTAGCATGGAAGTGTCGCATTTACATTCATTTGAAGTGAATACGAGGTATACATAACACTTCGCAATGAATATTATATCTTATCTCGAAACATTGAAGTGAGATGCGATATCGCGATTTAAGGAGCGCTAGAACTCTATTGCTATGATGCGTAGACATCTGCAAATGTAATTTCCTAGCAAGGAAGTGTCGCATTTACATTATTTTGAAGTGAATACGAGGTATACATGACACTTCGCAATGAATATTACATCTTATCATGAAACATAGCAGTGAGATGCGATATCGCGTTTTAGGAAGCATTAGAACCATATTGCTACGATGCGTAGACATCTGCAAACGTTATTTCCTAGCAAGAAAGTGTCGCATTTACATTCTTTTGAAGTTAATACGAGGTATACATGACACTTCGCAATGAATATATTATATCTTATCATGAAACTTAGAAGTGAGATGCGATATCGCGTTTTAAGAAGCATTATAACTCTATTGCTGCGATACGTAGACATATTGAAACGCTATTCCCTAGCATGGAAGTGTCGCATTTACATACTTTTGAAGTGAATACGAGATATACATGACACTTCGCAATGGATACTATATCTTATCATGAAATATAGAAGTGAGATGCGATATCGCGTTTTAGGAAGCATTAGAACTCTATTGCTACGATACGTAGACATCTGCAAACGCTACTTCCTAGCATGGAGGTGTCGCATTTACATTCTTTTGAAGTGAATACGAGGTATACATGACACTTCGCAATGAATATTATATCTTATCATGAAACATGGAAGTGAGATGCGATATCGCGTTCTAAGAAGCATTAGAACTCTATTGCTACGATACGTAGACATCTGCAAACGCTATTTCCTAGCATGGAAGTGTCGCATCTACATTCTTTTGAAGTGAATACGAAGTATACATGACAATTCGCAATGAATATTATAACTTATCATGAAACATAGAAGAGAGATGCGACATCTCGTTTTATAATGCATTAGAATTCTATTGCTGCGATACGTAGACATCTGCAAACGCTATTTCCTAGCATGTGAGTGTCGCATTTACATTCTTTTGAAGTGAGTACGAGGTATACATGACACTTCGCAATGAATATTATATCTTATCATGAAACATAGGTATGAGGTGCTATATCGCATTTTAAGAAGCATTAGAACCCTATTGCTACGATACGTAGACATCTGCAAACGCCACTTCCTAGCATGGAAGTGTCGCATTCACATTCTTTTGAAGTGAATACGAGGTATACATGACACTTCGCAATGAATATAATATCTTATCATGAAACATAGAAGTGAGATGCGATATGGCATTTTAAGAATCATTAGAACTCTATTGTTTCGACACGTAGTCATCTGGTAACGCTATTTCCTAGCAAGGAAGTGTCGCATTCACGTCCTTTTGAGGTGAATACGAGGTATACATGACACTTCGCAATGAATATTATATCTGAACATGAAACATAGAAATGAGATGCGATATCTCGTTTTAAGAAGCATTAGAACTCTATTGCTAGGATACGTAGACACCTGTAAACGCTATTTCCTAGCATGTAAGTGTCGCATTTACATTCTTTTGAAGTGAATACGAGGTATACATGACACTTCGCAAAGAATATTATATCTTATCATGAAACATGGAAGTGAGATGCGATATCGCGTTCTAAGAAGCATTAGAACTCTATTGCTACGATACGTAGACATCTGCAAAGGCTATTTCCTAGCATGGAAGGGTCGCATTTACATTCTTTTGAAGTGAATACGAGGTATACATGACACATCGCAATGATTATTATATCCTATCATGAAACATAGGTGTGAGATACGATATCGCGTTTTAAGAAGCATTAGATCTCTCTTGCTACGATACGTAGACATCTGCAAACGCTATTTCCTAGCATGGAAGTGTCGCATCTACATTCTTTTGAAGTGAATACGAGGTATACATGACAATTCGCAATGAATATTATACCTTATCATGAAACATAGAAGAGAGATGCGATATCGCGTCTTAGGAAGCATTAGAACTCTATTGCTACGATACGTAGACATCTGCAATCGCTACTTCCTAGCATGGAAGTGTCGCATTTACATTCTTTTGAATTTATTACGCGGTATACATAACACTCTACAATGAATATTATATCTTACCACGAAACATAGATATGAAATGCGACATCTCGTTTTAAGAAGCATTAGAACTCTATTGCTGCGATACGTATACATCTGCAAACGGTATTTCCTAGCATGTAAGTGTCGCATTTACATTCCTTTGAAGTTAATACGAGGTATACATGACTCTTCGCAATGAATATTATATCTTATCTCGAAACATAGATGTGAGATGCGATATCGCGTTTTAAGAAGCATTAGAACTCTATTGCTACGATACGTAGACATCTGCAAACGCTATTTCCTAGCATGTAAGTGTCGCATTTACATTCTTTTGAAGTGAATACGAGATATACATGACACTTCGCAATGGATACTATATCTTATCATGATACATAGGAATGAGGTGCTATATCGCGTTTTGAGAAGCATTAGAACTCTACTGCTAATATACGTAGACATCTGCAAACAATATTTCCTAGCAAGGAAATGTCGCACTTTGATGCCATTGTAGTGTATACGAGGTATACATAACATTACACAATGAATATTATATCTTATTACGAAACATAGGAATGAAATACGACATCTCGTTTTAAGAAGCATTAGTACTCTATTGCTAATATACGTAGACATCTGCAAACAATATTTCCTAGCAAGGAAATGTCGCAATTACATTCCATTGAAGTGAATACGAGGTATACATATCATTACACAATGAATATTATATCTTATTACGAAACATAGAAATGAAATACGATATCTCGTTTTAAGAAGCATTAGTACTCTATTGCTGTGATACGTAGATATCTGCAAACAATATTTCCTAGCATGTGAGTGTCGCATTTACATTCTTTTGAAGTGAATACGAGTTATACATGACACTTCGCAATGAATATTATATCTTATCTTGAAACATAGAAGTGAGATGCGATATCGCGTTTTAAGAAGCATTAGAACCCTATTGCTACGATACGTAGACATCTGCAAACAATATTTCCTAGCAAGGAAGTGTAGCATTTACATTCTTTTCAAGTGAATACGAGGTATACAAAACACTCCACAATGAATATTATATCTTTTCACGAAACATAGAAATGAAATGCGACATCTTGTTTTAAGAAGCATTAGAACTTTATTGCTACGATACGTAGACATCTGCAAACGCTATTTCCTAGCATGGAAGTGTCGCATTTACATTCATTTGAAGTGAATACGAGGTATACATAACACTTCGCAATGAATATTATATCTTATCTCGAAACATTGAAGTGAGATGCGATATCGCGATTTAAGGAGCGCTAGAACTCTATTGCTACGATGCGTAGACATCTGCAAATGTTATTTCCTAGCAAGGAAGTGTCGCATTTACATTATTTTGAAGTGAATACGAGGTATACATGACACTTCGCAATGAATATTACATCTTATCATGAAACATAGCAGTGAGATGCGATATCGCGTTTTAGGAAGCATTAGAACCATATTGCTACGATGCGTAGACATCTGCAAACGTTATTTCCTAGCAAGAAAGTGTCGCATTTACATTCTTTTGAAGTTAATACGAGGTATACATGACACTTCGCAATGAATATATTATATCTTATCATGAAACTTAGAAGTGAGATGCGATATCGCGTTTTAAGAAGCATTATAACTCTATTGCTGCGATACGTAGACATATTGAAACGCTATTCCCTAGCATGGAAGTGTCGCATTTACATACTTTTGAAGTGAATACGAGATATACATGACACTTCGCAATGGATACTATATCTTATCATGAAATATAGAAGTGAGATGCGATATCGCGTTTTAGGAAGCATTAGAACTCTATTGCTACGATACGTAGACATCTGCAAACGCTACTTCCTAGCATGGAGGTGTCGCATTTACATTCTTTTGAAGTGAATACGAGGTATACATGACACTTCGCAATGAATATTATATCTTATCATGAAACATGGAAGTGAGATGCGATATCGCGTTCTAAGAAGCATTAGAACTCTATTGCTACGATACGTAGACATCTGCAAACGCTATTTCCTAGCATGGAAGTGTCGCATCTACATTCTTTTGAAGTGAATACGAAGTATACATGACAATTCGCAATGAATATTATAACTTATCATGAAACATAGAAGAGAGATGCGACATCTCGTTTTATAATGCATTAGAATTCTATTGCTGCGATACGTAGACATCTGCAAACGCTATTTCCTAGCATGTGAGTGTCGCATTTACATTCTTTTGAAGTGAGTACGAGGTATACATGACACTTCGCAATGAATATTATATCTTATCATGAAACATAGGTATGAGGTGCTATATCGCATTTTAAGAAGCATTAGAACCCTATTGCTACGATACGTAGACATCTGCAAACGCCACTTCCTAGCATGGAAGTGTCGCATTCACATTCTTTTGAAGTGAATACGAGGTATACATGACACTTCGCAATGAATATAATATCTTATCATGAAACCTAGAAGTGAGATGCGATATGGCATTTTAAGAATCATTAGAACTCTATTGTTTCGACACGTAGTCATCTGGTAACGCTATTTCCTAGCAAGGAAGTGTCGCATTCACATCCTTTTGAGGTGAATACGAGGTATACATGACACTTCGCAATGAATATTATATCTGAACATGAAACATAGAAATGAGATGCGACATCTCGTTTTAAGAAGCATTAGAACTCTATTGCTAGGATACGTAGACACCTGTAAACGCTATTTCCTAGCATGTAAGTGTCGCATTTACATTCTTTTGAAGTGAATACGAGGTATACATGACACTTCGCAAAGAATATTATATCTTATCATGAAACATGGAAGTGAGATGCGATATCGCGTTCTAAGAAGCATTAGAACTCTATTGCTACGATACGTAGACATCTGCAAAGGCTATTTCCTAGCATGGAAGGGTCGCATTTACATTCTTTTGAAGTGAATACGAGGTATACATGACACATCGCAATGATTATTATATCCTATCATGAAACATAGGTGTGAGATACGATATCGCGTTTTAAGAAGCATTAGATCTCTCTTGCTACGATACGTAGACATCTGCAAACGCTATTTCCTAGCATGGAAGTGTCGCATCTACATTCTTTTGAAGTGAATACGAGGTATACATGACAATTCGCAATGAATATTATACCTTATCATGAAACATAGAAGAGAGATGCGATATCGCGTCTTAGGAAGCATTAGAACTCTATTGCTACGATACGTAGACATCTGCAATCGCTACTTCCTAGCATGGAAGTGTCGCATTTACATTCTTTTGAATTTATTACGCGGTATACATAACACTCTACAATGAATATTATATCTTACCACGAAACATAGATATGAAATGCGACATCTCGTTTTAAGAAGCATTAGAACTCTATTGCTGCGATACGTATACATCTGCAAACGGTATTTCCTAGCATGTAAGTGTCGCATTTACATTCCTTTGAAGTTAATACGAGGTATACATGACTCTTCGCAATGAATATTATATCTTATCTCGAAACATAGATGTGAGATGCGATATCGCGTTTTAAGAAGCATTAGAACTCTATTGCTACGATACGTAGACATCTGCAAACGCTATTTCCTAGCATGGAAGTGTCGCATTTACATTCATTTGAAGTGAATACGAGGTATATATGACACATCGCAATGAATATTATATCATATCATGAAACATAGGAGTGAGATGCGATATGGCATTTTAAGAATCATTAGAACTCTACTGTTTCGACACGTAGTCATCTGGAAACGCTATTTCCTAGCAAGGAAGTGTCGCATTTACATTCTTTTGAAGTGACTACGGGGTATACATAACACTCCATAATGAATATTATATCTTAACATGAAACATAGCAGTGAGATGCGATATCGCGTTTTTAGAAGCATTAGAACTCTATTGCTACGATACGTAGACATCTGCAAACGCTATTTCCTAGCATGGAAGTGTCGCATCTACATTCTTTTGAAGTGAATACGAGGTATACATGACAATTCGCAATGAATATTATACCTTATCATGAAACATAGAAGAGAGATGCGATATCGCGTTTTAGGAAGCATTAGAACTCTACTGCTACGATACGTAGACATCTGCAAAGGCTATTTCCTAGCATGGAAGGGTCGCATTTACATTCTTTTGAAGATAATACGAGGTATACATAACATTCCGCAATGAATATTATATCTTATTACGAAACATAGAAATGAAATACGACTTCTCGTTTTAAGAAGCATTATAACTCTATTGCTTCGATACGTAGACATCTGGGAACGCTATTTCCTTGAAAGGAAGTGGCGCATTTACATTCTTTTGAAGTGAATACGAGGTATACATGACACTTCGCAATGAATATTATATCTTATCATGAAACATAGGAGTGAGATGCGATATGGCATTTTAAGAATCATTAGAACTCTATTGTTTCGACACGTAGTCATCTGGAAACGCTATTTCCTAGCAAGGAAGTGTCGCATTTACATTCTTTTGAAGTGACTACGGGGTATACATAACACTCCATAATGAATATTATATCTTAACATGAAACATAGAAGTGAGATGCGATATCGCGTTTTAAGAAGCATTAGAACTCTATTGCTACGATACGTAGACATCTGCAAACGCTATTTCCTAGCATGTAAGTGTCGCATTTACATTCTTTTGAAGTGAATACGAGATATACATGACACTTCGCAATGGATACTATATCTTATCATGATACATAGGAATGAGGTGCTATATCGCGTTTTGAGAAGCATTAGAACTCTACTGCTAATATACGTAGACATCTGCAAACAATAATTCCTAGCAAGGAAATGTCGCACTTTGATGCCATTGAAGTGTATACGAGGTATACATAACATTACACAATGAATATTATATCTTATTACGAAACATAGGAATGAAATACGACATCTCGTTTTAAGAAGCATTAGTACTCTATTGCTAATATACGTAGACATCTGCAAACAATATTTCCTAGCAAGGAAATGTCGCAATTACATTCCATTGAAGTGAATACGAGGTATACATAACACTTCGCAATGAATATTATATTTTATCATGAAACATAGAAGTGAGATGCGATATCGCGTTTTAAGAAGCATTAGAACCCTATTGCTACGATACGTAGACATCTGCAAACAATATTTCCTAGCAAGGAAGTGTAGTATTTACATTCTTTTCAAGTGAATACGAGGTATACAAAACACTCCACAATGAATATTATATCTTTTCACGAAACATAGAAATGAAATGCGACATCTTGTTTTAAGAAGCATTAGAACTTTATTGCTACGATACGTAGACATCTGCAAACGCTATTTCCTAGCATGGAAGTGTCGCATTTACATTCATTTGAAGTGAATACGAGGTATACATAACACTTCGCAATGAATATTATATCTTGTCTCGAAACATTGAAGTGAGATGCGATATCGCGATTTAAGGAGCGCTAGAACTCTATTGCTACGATGCGTAGACATCTGCAAATGTTATTTCCTAGCAAGGAAGTGTCGCATTTACATTATTTTGAAGTGAATACGAGGTATACATGACACTTCGCAATGAATATTACATCTTATCATGAAACATAGCAGTGAGATGCGATATCGCGTTTTAGGAAGCATTAGAACCATATTGCTACGATGCGTAGACATCTGCAAACGTTATTTCCTAGCAAGAAAGTGTCGCATTTACATTCTTTTGAAGTTAATACGAGGTATACATGACACTTCGCAATGAATATATTATATCTTATCATGAAACTTAGAAGTGAGATGCGATATCGCGTTTTAAGAAGCATTATAACTCTATTGCTGCGATACGTAGACATATTGAAACGCTATTCCCTAGCATGGAAGTGTCGCATTTACATACTTTTGAAGTGAATACGAGATATACATGACACTTCGCAATGGATACTATATCTTATCATGAAATATAGAAGTGAGATGCGATATCGCGTTTTAGGAAGCATTAGAACTCTATTGCTACGATACGTAGACATCTGCAAACGCTACTTCCTAGCATGGAGGTGTCGCATTTACATTCTTTTGAAGTGAATACGAGGTATACATGACACTTCGCAATGAATATTATATCTTATCATGAAACATGGAAGTGAGATGCGATATCGCGTTCTAAGAAGCATTAGAACTCTATTGCTACGATACGTAGACATCTGCAAACGCTATTTCCTAGCATGGAAGTGTCGCATCTACATTCTTTTGAAGTGAATACGAAGTATACATGACAATTCGCAATGAATATTATAACTTATCATGAAACATAGAAGAGAGATGCGACATCTCGTTTTATAATGCATTAGAATTCTATTGCTGCGATACGTAGACATCTGCAAACGCTATTTCCTAGCATGTGAGTGTCGCATTTACATTCTTTTGAAGTGAGTACGAGGTATACATGACACTTCGCAATGAATATTATATCTTATCATGAAACATAGGTATGAGGTGCTATATCGCATTTTAAGAAGCATTAGAACCCTATTGCTACGATACGTAGACATCTGCAAACGCCACTTCCTAGCATGGAAGTGTCGCATTCACATTCTTTTGAAGTGAATACGAGGTATACATAACACTTCGCAATGAATATAATATCTTATCATGAAACATAGAAGTGAGATGCGATATGGCATTTTAAGAATCATTAGAACTCTATTGTTTCGACACGTAGTCATCTGGTAACGCTATTTCCTAGCAAGGAAGTGTCGCATTCACATCCTTTTGAGGTGAATACGAGGTATACATGACACTTCGCAATGAATATTATATCTGAACATGAAACATAGAAATGAGATGCGACATCTCGTTTTAAGAAGCATTAGAACTCTATTGCTAGTATACGTAGACACCTGTAAACGCTATTTCCTAGCATGTAAGTGTCGCATTTACATTCTTTTGAAGTGAATACGAGGTATACATGACACTTCGCAATGAATATTATATCTTGCCATGAAACATAGAAGTGAGATGCGATATCGCGTTCTAAGAAGCATTAGAACTATATTGCTACGATACGTAGACATCTGCAAACGCTACTTCCTAGCATGGAAGTGACTTATTTACGTTCTTTTGAAGTGAATACGAGGTATACATGACACTTCGCAATGAATATTATATCTTATCATGAAACATAGAAGTGAGATGCGATATCGCGTTCTAAGAAGCATTAGAAATCTATTGCTACGATACGTAGACATATGGAAACGTTATTCCCTAGCATGGAAGTGTCGCATTTACATTCTTTTGAAGTGAATACGAGCTATACATGACACTTCGCAATGAATATTATATGTTATCATGAAACATTGGAGTGAGATGCGATATCGCGTTTTAAGAAGCATTAGAACTCTATTGCTACGATACCTAGACATCTGCAAACGCTATTTCCTAGCATGGATGTGTCGCATTTACATTCTTTTGAAGTGAATACGAAGTGTACATAACACTTCGCAATGAATATTTTATCTTATCATGAAACATAGAAGTGAGATGCGATATCGCGTTTTAAGAAGCATTAGAAATCTATTGCTACGATACGTAGACATCTGCAAACGCTATTTCCTAGCATGGAAGTGTCGCATTTACATTCTTTTGTAGTGAATACGAAGTATACATGACACTTCGCAATGAATATTATATCTTATCATGAAACATAGAAGTGAGATGCGATATCGCGTTTTAGGAAGCATTAGAACTCTATTGCTACGATATGTAGACATCTGCAAACGCTATTTCCTAGCATGGAAGTGTCGCATTTACATTCTTTTGAAGTGAATACGAGATATACATGACACTCCGCAATGAATATTATATCTTATCATGATACATAGGAATGAGGTGCTATATCGCGTTTTGAGAAGCATTAGAACTCTATTGCTAATATACGTAGACATCTGCAAACAATATTTCCTAGCAAGGAAATGTCGCACATACATTCCATTGAAGTGTATACGAGGTATACATAACATTACACAATGAATATTATATCTTATTACGAAACATAGAAATGAAATACGACATCTCGTTTTAAGAAGCATTAGTACTCTATTGCTAATATACGTAGACATCTGCAAACAATATTTCCTAGCAAGGAAATGTCGCAATTACATTCCATTGAAGTGAATACGAGGTATACATAACATTACACAATGAATATTATATCTTATTACGAAACATAGAAATGAGATGCGACATCTCGTATTAAGAAGCATTAGAACTCTATTGCTACGATACGTAGACATCTGCAAACGCTATTTCCTAGCATGGAAGTGTCGCATTTACATTCTTCTGATGTGAATACGAGATATACATGACACTTCGCAATGAATATTATATCTTATCATGATACATAGGAATGAGGTGCTATATCGCGTTTTGAGAAGCATTAGAACTCTATTGCTAATATACGTAGACATCTGCAAACAATATTTCCTAGCAAGGAAATGTCGCACATACATTCCATTGAAGTGTATACGAGGTATACATAACATTACACAATGAATATTATATCTTATTACGAAACATAGAAATGAAATACGACATCTCGTTTTAAGAAGTATTAGTACTCTATTGCTAATATACGTAGACATCTGCAAACAATATTTCCTAGCAAGGAAATGTCGCAATTACATTCCATTGAAGTGAATACGAGGTATACATAACATTACACAATGAATATTATATCTTATTACGAAACATAGAAATGAGATGCGACATCTCGTATTAAGAAGCATTAGAACTCTATTGCTACGATACGTAGACATCTGCAAACGCTATTTCCTAGCATGGAAGTGTCGCATTTACATTCTTCTGATTTGAATACGAGATATACATGACACTTCGCAATGAATATTATATCTTATCATGAAACATAGAAATGGGATGCGATATCGCTATTTAAGAAACATTAGAACTCTATTGCTTCGATACGTAGACATCTGGGAACGCTATTTCCTTGAAAGGATGTGGCGCATTTGCATTCATTTGAAGTGAATACGAGGTATACATAACACTCTACCATGTATATTATATCTTATCACGAAACATAGAAATGAAATATGACATCTCGTTTTAAGAAGCATTAGAACTCTATTGCTACGATACGTGGACATCTGCAAACGCTATTTCCTAGCATGTAAGTGTCGCATTTACATTCTTTTGAAGTGAATGCGAGGTATACATGACACATCGCAATGATTATTATATCTTATCATGAAACATAGGTGTGAGATACGATATCGCGTTTTAAGAAGCATTAGATCTCCCTTGCTACGATACGTAGACATCTGCAAACGCTATTTCCTAGCATGGAAGTGTCGCATTTACATTCTTTTGAAGTGAATACGAGGTATACATGACACTTCGCAATTAATATTATATCTTATCATGAAACATAGGAGTGAGATGCGATATGGCATTTTAAGAATCATTAGAACTCTATTGTTTCGACACGTAGTCATCTGGAAACGCTATTTCTTAGCAAGGAAGTGTCGCATTTACATTCTTTTGAAGTGACTACGGGGTATACATAACACTCCATAATGAATATTATATCTTAACATGAAACATAGCAGTGAGATGCGATATCGCGTTTTAAGAAGCATTAGAACTCTATTGCTACGATACGTAGACATCTGCAAACGCTATTTCCTAGCATGGAAGTGTCGCATCTACATTCTTTTGAAGTGAATACGAGGTATACATGACAATTCGCAATGAATATTATACCTTATCATGAAACATAGAAGAGAGATGCGATATCGCGTTTTAGGAAGCATTAGAACTCTACTGCTACGATACGTAGACATCTGCAAAGGATATTTCCTAGCATGGAAGGGTCGCATTTACATTCTTTTGAAGTGAGTACGAGGTATACATGACACTTCGCAATGAATATTATATCTGAACATGAAACATAGAACTGAGATGCAACATCTCGTTTTAAGAAGCATTAGAACTCTATTGCTACGATACGTAGGCATCTGCAAACGCTATTTCCTAGCATGAAAGTGTCGCATTTACATTCTTTTGAAGATAATACGAGGTATACATAACATTCCGCAATGAATATTATATCTTATTACGAAACATAGAATTGAAATACGACTTCTCGTTTTAAGAAGCATTAGAACTCTATTGCTACGTTACGTAGACATCTGCAAACGCTATTTCCTAGCATGGAAGTGTCGCATTTACATTCTTTTGAAGTGAGTACGAGGTATACATGACACTTCGCAATGAATATTATATCTTGCCATGAAACATAGAAGTGAGATGCGATATCGCGTTCTAAGAAGCGTTAGAACTATACTGCTACGATACGTAGACATCTGCAAACGCTATTTCCTAGCATGGAAGTGACTTATTTACGTTGTTTTGAAGTGAATACGAGGTATACATGACACTTCGCAACGAATATTATATCTTATCATGAAACATAGAAGTGAGATGCGATATCGCGTTCTAAGAAGCTTTAGGACTCTCTTGCTACGATACGTAGACATCTGCAAACCCTATTTCCTAGCAAGGAAGTGTCGCATTTACATTCATTTGAAGTGAATACGAGGTATACATAATACTCTACAATGAATATTATATCTTACCAAGAAACATAGAAATGAAATGCGACATCTCGTTTTATAAAGCATTAGAATACTATTGCTGCGATACGTAGACATCTGCAAACGCTATTTCCTAGCATGTAAGTGTCGCATTTACATTCTTTTGAAGTGAATACGAGGTATACATGACACATCGCAATGATTATTATATCTTATCATGAAACATAGGTGTGAGATGCGATATCGCGTTTTAAGAAGCATTGGATCACCCTTGCTACGATACGTAGACATCTGCAAACGCTATTTCCTAGCATGTAAGTGTCGCGTTTACATTCTTTTGATGTGAATACGAGGTATACATGACACTTCGCAATGAATATTATATCTTATCATGAAACATAGAAATGCGATGCGACATCTCGTTTTAAGATGTATTAGATCTCTATTATTTCCATACGTAGTCGTCTGGAAACGCAATTTCCTAGCAAGGAAGTGTCGCACTTACATCCTTTTGAAGTGAGTACGAAGTATACATAACACTTCGCACTGAATATTATATCTTATCATGAAACATAGAAATGAGATGCGGCATCTCGTTTTAAGAAGCATTAGAACACTATTGCTACGACACGTAGACATCTGCAAACGCTATTTCCTAGCATGGAAGCGTCGCATTTACATTCTTGTCATGTGAATACGAAGTATACATGACACTTCGCAATGAATATTATATCTTATCATGAAACATAGAAGTGAGATGCGATATCGCGTTCTAAGAAGCATTAGAACTCTATTGCTACGATACGTAGACATCTGCAAACGCTATTTCCTAGCATGGAAGTGACTTATTTACGTTCTTTTGAAGTGAATACGAGGTATACATGACACTTCGCAATGAATATTATATCTTATCATGAAACATAGAAGTGAGATGCGATATCGCGTTCTAAGGAGCATTAGAAATCTATTGCTACGATACGTAGACATATGGAAACGTTATTCCCTAGCATGGAAGTGTCGCATTTACATTCTTTTGAAGTGAATACGAGATACACATGACACTTCCCAATGAATATTATATGTTATCATGAAACATTGGAGTGAGATGCGATATCGCGTTTTAAGAAGCATTAGAACTCTATTGCTACGATACCTAGACATCTGCAAACGCTATTTCCTAGCATGGATGTGTCGCACTTATATTCTTTTGAAGTGAATACGATGTGTACATAACACTTCGCAATGAATATTTTATCTTATCATGAAACATAAATGTGAGATTCGATATCGCGTTCTAAGAAGCATTAGAACTCCATTGCTGCGATACGTAGACATCTGCAAATGCTATTTCCTAGCATGTAAGTGTCGCATTTACATTCTTTTGAAGTGAATACGAGGTATACATGACACTTCGCAATGAATATTATATCTTATCATGAAATACAGAAGTGAGATGCGATATCGCGTTTTAAGAAGCATTAGAACACTATTGCTACGATATGTAGATATCTGCAAACGCTATTTCCTAGCATGTAAGTGTCGCATTTACATCCTTTTGAAGTGAATACGAGGTATACATGACACTTCGCAATGAATATTATATCTTATCATGAAACATAGAAATGCGATGCGACATCTCGTTTTAAGATGTATTTGAACTCTATTATTTCCATACGTAGTCGTCTGGAAACGCAATTTCCTAGCAAGGAAGTGTCGCACTTACATCCTTTTGAAGTGAATACGAAGTATACATAACACTTCGCACTGAATATTATATCTTATCATGAAACATGGAAATGAGATGCGGCATCTCGTTTTAAGAAGCATTAGAACTCTATTGCTGCGATACGTAGACATCTGCAAATGCTATTTCCTAGCATGTAAGTGTCGCATTTACATTCTTTTGAAGTGAATACGAGGTATACATGACACTTCGCAATGAATATTATATCTTACCATGAAACATAGAAGTGAGATGCAATATCGCGTTCTAAGAAGCATTAGAACTCTATTGCTACGATACGTAGACATCTGCAAACGCTATTTCCTAGCATGGAAGTGACTTATTTACGTTCTTTTGAAGTGAATACGAGGTATACATGACACTTCGCAATGAATATTATATCTTATCATGAAACATAGAAGTGAGATGCGATATCGCGTTCTAAGAAGCATTAGATATCTATTGCTACGATACGTAGACATATGGAAACGTTATTCCCTAGCATGGAAGTGTCGCATTTACATTCTTTTGAAGTGAATACGAGATATACATGACACTTCGCAATGAAAATTATATGTTATCATGAAACATTGGTGTGAGATGCGATATCGCGTTTTAAGAAGCATTAGAACTCTATTGCTACGATACCTAGACATCAGCAAGCGCTATTTCCTAGCATGGATGTGTCGCATTTACATTCTTTTGAAGTGAATACGATGTGTACATAACACTTCGCAATGAATATTTTATCTTATCATGAAACATAGAAGTGAGATTCGATATCGCGTTCTAAGAAGCATTAGTACTCTATTGCTGTGATGCGTAGACATCTGCAAAGGCTATTTCCAAGCATGGAAGGGTCGCATTTACATTCTTTTGTAGTGAATACGAGGTATACATAACACTCCATAATGAATATTATATCTTATCATGAAACATAGAAATGAAATACGACTTCTCATTTTAAGAAGCATTAGAACTCTATTGCTACGATACGTAGACATCTGCAAACGCTATTTCCTAGCATGGAAGTGCCGCATTTACATTCTTTTGAAGATAATACGAGGTATACATAACATTCCGCAATGAATATTATATCTTATTACGAAGCATAGAAATGAAATACGACTTCTCGTTTTAAGAAGCATTAGAACTCTATTGCTACGATACGTAGACATCTGCAAACAATATTTCCTAGCAAGGAAGCGTCGCATTTACATTCCTGTCATGTGAATACGAAGTATACATGACACTTCGCAATGAATATTATATCTTATCATGAAACATAGATGTGAGATTCGATATCGCGTTCTAAGAAGCATTAGAACTCCATTGCTGCGATACGTAGACATCTGCAAATGCTATTTCCTAGCATGTAAGTGTCGCATTTACATTCTTTTGAAGTGAATACGAGGTATACATGACACTTCGCAATGAATATTATATCTTATCATGAAATACAGAAGTGAGATGCGATATCGCGTTTTAAGAAGCATTAGAACTCTATTGCTACGATACCTAGACATCTGCAAACGCTATTTCCTAGCATGGATGTGTCGCATTTACATTCTTTTGAAGTGAATACGATGTGTACATAACATTCCGCAATGAATATTATATCTTATTACGAAGCATAGAAATGAAATACGACTTCTCGTTTTAAGAAGCATTAGAACTCTATTGCTACGATACGTAGACATCTGCAAACAATATTTCCTAGCAAGGAAGTGTCGCATTTACATTCTTTTGAAGTGAATACGAGGTATACATAACATTCCGCAATGAATATTATATCTTATCACGAAACATAGAAATGAGATGCGACATCTCGTATTAAGAAGCATTAGAACTCTATTGCTACGATACGTAGACATCTGCAAACGCTATTTCCTAGCATGGAAGTGTCGCATTTACATTCTTCTGATGTGAATACGAGATATACATGACACTTCGCAATGAATATTATATCTTATCATGAAACATAGAAATGGGATGCGATATCGCTGTTTAAGAAACATTAGAACTCTATTGCTTCGATACGTAGACATCTGGGAACGCTATTTCCTTGAAAGGAAGTGGCGCATTTACAATCATTTGAAGTGAATACGAGGTATACATAACACTCTACCATGTATATTATATCTTATCACGAAACATAGAGATGAAATGTGACATCTCGTTTTAAGAAGCATTAGAACTCTATTGCTACGATACGTGGACATCTGCAAACGCTATTTCCTAGCATGTAAGTGTCGCATTTACATTCTTTTGAAGTGAATACGAGGTATACATGACACATCGCAATGATTATTATATCTTATCATGAAACATAGATGTGAGATGCGATATCGCGATTTACGAAGCATTAGAACTCTATTGCTACGATACGTAGACATCTGCAAACAATATTTCCTAGCATGGAAGTGTCGCATTTACATTCTTTTGAAGTGAATACGAGGTATACATGACACTTCGCAATGAATATTATATCTTATCATGAAACATAGGAGTGAGATGCGATATGGCATTTTAAGAATCATTAGAACTCTATTGTTCCGACACGTAGTCATCTGGAAACGCTATTTCCTAGCAAGGAAGTGTCGCATTTGCATTCTTTTGAAGTGACTACGGGGTATACAAAACACTCCATAATGAATATTATATCTTAACATGAAACATAGCAGTGAGATGCGATATCGCGTTTTAAGAAGCATTAGAACTCTATTGCTACGATACGTAGACATCTGCAAACGCTATTTCCTAGCATGGAAGTGTCGCATCTACATTCTTTTGAAGATAATACGAGGTATACATAACATTCCGCAATGAATATTATACCTTATCATGAAACATGTAAGAGAGATGCGATATCGCGTTTTAGGAAGCATTAGAACTCTACTGCTACGATACGTGGACATCTGCAAAGGCTATTTCCTAGCATGGAAGGGTCGCATTTACATTCTTTTGAGGTGAGTACGAGGTATACATGACACTTCGCAATGAATATTATATCTGAACATGAAACATAGAAGTGAGATGCAACATCTCGTTTTAAGAAGCATTAGAACTCTGTTGCTACGATACGTAGGCATCTGCAAACGCTATTCCCTAGCATGGAAGTGTCGCATTTACATTCTTTTGAAGTGAATACGAGATATACATGACACTTCGCAATGGATACTATATCTTATCATGAAATATAGAAGTGAGATGCGATATCGCGTTTTAGGAAGCATTAGAACTCTATTGCTACGATACGTAGACATCTGCAAACGCTATTTCCTAGCAAGGAAGTGTCGCATTTACATTCTTTTGATGTGAATACGAGGTGTACATAACATTCCGCAATGAATATTATATCTCATAACGAAACATAGAAATGAGATGCGACATCTCGTATTAAGAAGCATTAGAACTCTATTGCTACGATACGTAGACATCTGCAAACGCAATTTCCTAGCATGGAAGTGTCGCATTTACATTCTTCTGATGTCAATACGAGATATACATGACACTTCGCAATGCATATTATATCTTATCATGAAACATAGAAATGGGATGCGATATCGCTATCTAAGAAACATTAGAACTCTATTGCTTCGATACGTAGACATCTGGGAACGCTATTTCCTTGAAAGGAAGTGGCGCATTTACAATCATTTGAAGTGAATACGCGGTATACATAACACTCTACAATGAATATTATATCTTACCACGAAATATAGATATGAAATGCGACATCTCGTTTTAAGAAGCATTAGAACTCTATTGCTGCGATACGTATACATCTGCAAACGGTATTTCCTAGCATGTAAGTGTCGCATTTACATTCCTTTGAAGTTTATACGAGGTATACATGACTCTTCGCAATGAATATTATACCTTATCATGAAACATAGAAGAGAGATGCGATATCGCGTTTTAGGAAGCATTAGAACTCTACTGCTACGATACGTAGACATCTGCAAAGGCTATTTCCTAGCATGGAAGGGTCGCATTTACATTCTTTTGAAGTGAGTACGAGGTATACATGACACTTCGCAATGAATATTATATCTGAACATGAAACATAGAAGTGAGATGCAACATCTCGTTTTAAGAAGCATTAGAACTCTATTGCTACGATACGTAGGTATCTGCAAACGCTATTTCCTAGCATGGAAGTGTCGCATTTACATTCTTTTGAAGCGAATACGAGGTATACATAACATTCCGCAATGAACATTATATCTTATCACGAAACATAGAAATGAGATGCGACATCTCGTATTAGGAAGCATTAGAACTCTATTGCTACGATACCTAGACATCTGCAAACGCTATTTCCTAGCATGGAAGTGTCGCATTTACATTCATTTGAAGTGAATACGAGGTATACATAACACTCTACCATGTATATTATATCTTATCACGACACATAGAAATGAAATGTGACATCTCGTTTTAAGAAGCATTAGAACTCTATTGCTACGATACGTGGACATCCGCAAACGCTATTTCCTAGCATGGAAGTGTCGCATTTACATTCTTTTGAATTTATTACGCGGTATACATAACACTCTACAATGAATATTATATCTTACCACGAAACATAGATATGAAATGCGACATCTCGTTTTAAGAAGCATTAGAACTCTATTGCTGCGATACGTATACATCTGCAAACGGTATTTCCTAGCATGTAAGTGCAGCATTTACATTCCTTTGAAGTTAATACGAGGTATACATGACTCTTCGCAATGAATATTATATCTTATCTCGAAACATAGATGTGAGATGCGATATCGCGATTTAAGAAGCACTAGAACTCTATTGCTACGATGCGTAGACATCTGCAAATGTCATTTCCTAGCAAGGAAGTGTCGCATTTACATTCTTTTGACGTGAACACGAGGTAAACATAACATTCCACAATGAAAATTACACCTTATTACGAAATATAGAAATGAAATGCGACTTCTCATTTTAAGAAGCATTAGAACTCTATTGCTACGACACGTAGACATCTGCAAACCCTATTTCCTAGCATGGAAGTGCCGCATTTACATTCTTTTGAAGTGAATACGAGGTATACATGACACTTCGCAATGAATATTATATCTTATCATGAAACATAGGAGTGAGATGCGATATCGCGTTTTAAGAAGCCTTAGAACTCTATTGCTACGATACGTAGACATCTGCAAACGCTATTTCCTAGCATGGAAGTGTCGCATTTGCATTCGTTTGTAGTGAATACGAGGTATATATGACACTTCGCAATGAATATTATATCTTATCATGAAACATAGGAGTGAGATGCGATATGGCATTTTAAGAATCATTAGAACTCTATTGTTTCGACACGTAGTCATCTGGAAACGCTATTTCCTAGCAAGGAAGTGTCGCATTTACATTCTTTTGAAGTGACTACGGGGTATACATAACACTCCATAATGAATATTATATCTTAACATGAAACATAGCAGTGAGATGCGATATCGCGTTTTTAGAAGCATTAGAACTCTATTGCTACGATACGTAGACATCTGCAAACGCTATTTCCTAGCATGGAAGTGTCGCATCTACATTCTTTTGAAGTGAATACGAGGTATACATGACAATTCGCAATGAATATTATACCTTATCATGAAACATAGAAGAGAGATGCGATATCGCGTTTTAGGAAGCATTAGAACTCTACTGCTACGATACGTAGACATCTGCAAAGGCTATTTCCTAGCATGGAAGGGTCGCATTTACATTCTTTTGAAGTGAGTACGGGGTATACATGACACTTCGCAATGATTATTATATCTGAACATGAAACATAGAAGTGAGATGCAACATCTCGTTTTAAGAAGCATTAGAACTCTATTGCTACGACACGTAGACATCTGCAAACCCTATTTCCTAGCATGGAAGTGCCGCATTTACATTCTTTTGAAGTGAATACGAGGTATACATGACACTTCGCAATGAATATTATATCTTATCATGAAACATAGGAGTGAGATGCGATATCGCGTTTTAAGAAGCATTAGAACTCTATTGCTACGATACGTAGACATCTGCAAACGCTATTTCCTAGCATGGAAGTGTCGCATTTACATTCGTTTGTAGTGAATACGAGGTATATATGACACTTCGCAATGAATATTATATCTTATCATGAAACATAGGAGTGAGATGCGATATGGCATTTTAAGAATAATTAGAACTCTATTGTTTCGACACGTAGTCATCTGGAAACGCTATTTCCTAGCAAGGAAGTGTCGCATTTACATTCTTTTGAAGTGACTACGGGGTATACATAACACTCCATAATGAATATTATATCTTAACATGAGACATAGCAGTGAGATGCGATATCGCGTTTTTAGAAGCATTAGAACTCTATTGCTACGATACGTAGACATCTGCAAACGCTATTTCCTAGCATGGAAGTGTCGCATCTACATTCTTTTGAAGTGAATACGAGGTATACATGACAATTCGCAATGAATATTATACCTTATCATGAAACATAGAAGAGAGATGCGATATCGCGTTTTAGGAAGCATTAGAACTCTACTGCTACGATACGTAGACATCTGCAAAGGCTATTTCCTAGCATGGAAGGGTCGCATTTACATTCTTTTGAAGTGAGTACGGGGTATACATGACACTTCGCAATGATTATTATATCTGAACATGAAACATAGAAGTGAGATGCAACATCTCGTTTTAAGAAGCATTAGAACTCTCTTGCTACGATACTTAGGCATCTGCAAGCGCTATTTCCTAGCATGGAAGTGTCGCATTTACATTCTTTTGAAGATAATACGAGGTATACATAACATTCCGCAATGAATATTATATCTTATTACGAAACATAGAAATGAAATACGACTTCTCGTTCTAAGAAGCATTATAACTCTATTGCTACGATACGTAGACATCTGCAAACAATATTTCCTAGCAAGGAAGTGTCGCATTTACATTCTTTTGAAGTGAAAACGAGGTATACATAACATTCCGCAATGAATATTATATCTTATTACGAAACATAGAAATGAGATGCGATATCGCGTCTTAGGAAGCATTAGAACTCTATTGCTACGATACGTAGACATCTGCAAACGCTATTTCCTAGCATGTAAGTGTCGCATTTACATTCTTTTGAAGTGAATACGAGGTATACATGACACTTCGCAATGAATATTATATCTTATCTCGAAACATAGAAGTGAGAGGCGATATCGCGATTTAAGGAGCACTAGAACTCTATTGCTACGATGCGTAGACATCTGCAAATGTTATTTCCTAGCAAGGAAGTGTCGCATTTACATTATTTTGAAGTGAATACGAGGTATACATAACACTCCACAATGAATATTACATCTTATCACGAAACATAGATATGAAATGCGACATCTCGTTTTAAGTAGCATTAGAACTCTATTGCAACGATACGTATAAATCTGCAAACGCTATTTCCTAGCATGGAAATGACGCACTTACATTCCATTAAAGCGAATACGAGGTATACATAACATTACACAATGCATATTATATCCTATTACGAAACATAGAAATGAAATACGACATCTCGTTTTAAGAAGCATTAGTACTCTATTGCTGTGATACGTAGACATCTGCAAACAATATTTCCTAGCATGTGAGTGTCGCATTTACATTCTTTTGAAGTGAGTACGAGGTATACATGACACTTCGCAATGAATATTATATCTTATCATGAAACATAGGTATGAGGTGCTATATCGCATTTTAAGAAGCATTAGAACCCTATTGCTACGATACGTAGACATCTGCAAACGCCACTTCCTAGCATGGAAGTGTCGCATTTACATTCTTTTGAAGTGAATACGACGTATACATGACACTTCGCAATGAATATTATATCTTATCATGAAACATGGAAGTGAGGTGCGATATCGCGTTCTAAGAAGCTTTAGAACCCTCTTACTACGATACGTAGACATCTGCAAACCCTATTTCCTAGCAAGGAAGTGTCGCATTTACATTCATTTGAAGTGAATACGAGGTATACATGACACTTCGCAATGAATATTATATCTTATCATGAAACATAGGAGTGAGATGCGATATCGCGTTTTAAGAAGCATTAGAACTCTATTGCTACGATACGTAGACATCTGCAAACGCTATTTCCTAGCATGGAAGTGTCGCATCTACATTCTTTTGAAGTGAATACGAAGTATACATGACAATTCGCAATGAATATTATAACTTATCATGAAACATAGAAGAGAGATGCGACATCTCGTTTTATAAAGCATTAGAATTCTATTGCTGCGATACGTAGACATCTGCAAACGCTATTTCCTAGCATGTAAGTGTCGCATTTACATTCTTTTGAAGTGAATACGAGGTATACATGACACTTCGCAATGAATATTATATCTTATCTCGAAACATTGAAGTGAGGTGCGATATCGCGATTTAAGGAGCACTAGAACTCTATTGCTACGATGCGTAGACATCTGCAAATGTTATTTCCTAGCAAGGAAGTGTCGCATTTACATTATTTTGAAGTGAATACGAGGTATACATAACACTCCACAATGAATATTACATCTTATCACGAAACATAGAAATGAAATGCGACATCTCGTTTTAAGTAGCATAAGAACTCTATTGCAACGATACGTATAAATCTGCAAACGCTATTTCCTAGCATGGAAATGACGCACTTACATTCCATTAAAGCGAATACGAGGTATACATAACATTACACAATGCATATTATATCCTATTACGAAACATAGAAATGAAATACGACATCTCGTTTTAAGAAGCATTAGTACTCTATTGCTGTGATACGTAGACATCTGCAAACAATATTTCCTAGCATGTGAGTGTCGCATTTACATTCTTTTGAAGTGAGTACGAGGTATACATGACACTTCGCAATGAATATTATATCTTATCATGAAACATAGGTATGAGGTGCTATATCGCATTTTAAGAAGCATTAGAACCCTATTGCTACGATACGTAGACATCTGCAAACGCCACTTCCCCGCATGGAAGTGTCGCATTTACATTCTTTTGAAGTGAATACGAGGTATACATGACACTTCGCAATGAATATTATATCTTATCATGAAACATAGAAGTGAGATGCGATATGGCATTTTAAGAATCATTAGAACTCTATTGTTTCGACACGTAGTCATCTGGTAACGCTATTTCCTAGCAAGGAAGTGTCGCATTCACATCCTTTTGAGGTGAATACAAGGTATGCATGACACTTCGCAATGAATATTATATCTGGACATGAAACATAGAAATGAGATGCGACATCTCGTTTTAAGAAGCATTAGAACTCTATTGCTAGGATACGTAGACACCTGCAAACGCTATTTCCTAGCATGTAAGTGTCGCATCTACATTCTTTTGAAGTGAATACGAGGTATACATGACACTTCGCAAAGAATATTATATCTTATCATGAAACATGGAAGTGAGATGCGATATCGCGTTCTAAGAAGCATTAGAACTCTATTGCTGCGATACGTAGACATCTGCAAATGCTATTTCCTAGCATGTAAGTGTCGCATTTACATTCTTTTGAAGTGAATACGAGGTATACATGACACTTCGCAATGAATATTATATCTTATCATGAAACATAGAAGTGAGATGCGATATCGCGTTCTAAGAAGCATTAGAACTCTATTGCTACGATACGTAGACATCTGCAAACGCTATTTCCTAGCATGGAAGTGACTTATTTACGTTCATTTGAAGTGAATACGAGGTATACATGACACTTCGCAATGAATATTATATCTTATCATGAAACATAGAAGTGAGATGCGATATCGCGTTCTAAGAAGCATTTGAAATCTATTGCTACGATACGTAGGCATATGGAAACGCTATTCCCTAGCATGGAAGTGTCGCATTTACATTCTTTTGAAGTGAATACGAGATATACATGACACTTCGCAATGGATACTATATCTTATCATGAAATATAGAAGTGAGATGCGATATCGCGTTTTAGGAAGCATTAGAAATCTATTGCTACGATGCGTAGACATCTGCAAATGTTATTTCCTAGCAAGGAAGTGTCGCATTTACATTCTTTTGAAGTGAATACGAGGTATACATAACACTCCACAATGAATATTGTATCTTATCACGAAACATAGAAATGAAATGCGACATCTAGTTTTAAGTAGCATTAAAACTCTACTGCTACGATACGTAGACATCTGCAAACGCTATTTCCTAGCATGGAAGCGTCGCATTTACATTCTTGTCATGTGAATACGAAGTATACATGACACTTCGCAATGAATATTATATCTTATCATGAAACATAGATGTGAGATGCTATATCGCGTTTTGAGAAGCATTAGAACTCTATTGCTAATATACGTAGACATCTGCAAACAATACTTCCTAGCAAGGAAATGTCGCACTTACATTCCATTGAAGTCTATACGAGGTATACATAACATTACACAATGAATATTATATCTTATTACGGAACATAGAAATGAAATACGACATCTCGTTTTAAGAAGCATTAGTACTCTATTGCTGTGATGCGTAGACATCTGCAAAGGCTATTTCCAAGCATGGAAGGGTCGCATTTAGATTCTTTTGTTGTGAATACGAGGTATACATAACACTCAATAATGAATATTATATCTTATCATGAAACATAGAAATGAAATACGACTTCTCAATTTAAGAAGCATTAGAACTCTATTGCTACGATACGTAGACATCTGCAAACGCTATTTCCTAGCATGGAAGTGCCGCATTTACATTCTTTTGAAGATAATACGAGGTATACATAACATTCCGCAATGAATATTATATCTTATTACGAAGCATAGAAATGAAATACGACTTCTCGTTTTAAGAAGCATTAGAACTCTATTGCTACGATACGTAGACATCTGCAAACAATATTTCCTAGCAAGGAAGTGTCGCATTTACATTCTTTTGAAGTGAATACGAGGTATACATAACACTCAACAATGAATATTGTATCTTATCACGAAACATAGAAATGAAATGCGACATCTAGTTTTAAGTAGCATTAAAACTCTACTGCTACGATACGTAGACATCTGCAAACGCTATTTCCTAGCATGGAAGCGTCGCATTTACATTCTTGTCATGTGAATACGAAGTATACATGACACTTCGCAATGAATATTATATCTTATCATGAAACATAGATGTGAGATGCGATATCGCGTTCTAAGAAGCATTAGAACTCTATTGCTGCGATACGTAGACATCTGCAAATGCTATTTCCTAGCATGTAAGTGTCGCATTTAGATTCTTTTGAAGTGAATACGAGGTATACATGACACTTCGCAGTGAATATTATATCTTATCATGAAACATAGAAGTGAGATGCGATATCGCGTTCTAAGAAGCATTAGTACTCTATTGCTACGATACGTAGACATCTGCAAACTCTATTTCCTAGCATGGAAGTGACTTATTTACGTTCTTTTGAAGTGAATACGAGGTATACATGTCACTTCGCAATGAATATTATACCTTATCATGAAACATAGAAGTGAGATGCGATATCGCGTTCTAAGAAGCATTAGAAATCTATTGCTACGATACGTAGACATATGGAAACGCTATTCCCTAGCATGGAAGTGTCGCATTTACATTCTTTTGAAGTGAATTCGAGATATACATGACACTTCGCAATGGATACTATATCTTATCATGAAATATAGAAGTGAGATGCGATATCGCGTTTTAGGAAGCATTAGAAATCTATTGCTACGATGCGTAGACATCTGCAAATGTTATTTCCTAGCAAGGAAGTGTCGCATTTACATTCTTTTGAAGTGAATGCGAGGTATACATAACTCTCCACAATGAATATTGTATCTTATCACGAAAGATAGAAATGAAATGCGACATCTAGTTTTAAGTAGCATTAAAACTCTACTGCTACGATACGTAGACATCTGCAAACGCTATTTCCTAGCATGGAAGTGTCGCATTTACATTCCTTTGAAGTGAATACGAGATATACATGACACTTCGCAATGAATATTATATGTTATCATGAAACATTGGAGTGAGATGCGATATCGCGTTTTAAGAAGCATTAGAACTCTATTGCTACGATACGTAGACATCTGCAAACCCTATTTCCTAGCAAGGAAGTGTCGCATTTACATTCATTTGAAGTGAATACGAGGTATACATAATACTCTACAATGAATATTATATCTTACCAAGAAACATAGAAATGAAATGCGACATCTCGTTTTATAAAGCATTAGAATTCTATTGCTGCGATACGTAGACATCTGCAAACACTATTTCCTAGCATGTAAGTGTCGCATTTACATTCTTTTGAAGTGAATACGAGGTATACATGACACATCGCAATGATTATTATATCTTATCATGAAACATAGGTGTGAGATGTGATATCGCGTTTTAAGAAGCATTAGATCTCCCTTGCTACGATACGTAGACATCTGCAAACGCTATTTCCTAGCATGTAAGTGTCGCATTTACATTCTTTTGATGTGAATACGAGGTATACATGACACTTCGCAATGAATATTATATCTTATCATGAAACATGGAAATGCGATGCGACATCTCGTTTTAAGATGTATTAGAACTCTATTATTTCCATACGTAGTCGTCTGGAAACGCAATTTCCTAGCAAGGAAGTGTCGCACTTACATCCTTTTGAAGTGAATACGAAGTATACATAACACTTCGCACTGAATATTATATCTTATCATGAAACATAGAAATGAGATGCGGCATCTCGTTTTAAGAAGCATTAGAACACTATTGTTACGACACGTAGACATCTGCAAACGCTATTTCCTAGCATGGAAGCGTCGCATTTACATTCTTGTCATGTTAATACGAAGTATACATTACACTTCGCAATGAATATTGTATCTTATCACGAAACATAGAAATGAAATGCGACATCTAGTTTTAAGTAGCATTAAAACTCTACTGCTACGATACGTAGACATCTGCAAACGCTATTTCCTAGCATGGAAGCGTCGCATTTACATTCTTGTCATGTGAATACGAAGTATACATGACACTTCGCAATGAATATTATATCTTATCATGAAACATAGAAGTGAGATGCGATATCGCGTTCTAAGAAGCATTAGAAATTTATTGCTACGATACATAGACAGATGGAAACGCTATTCCCTAGCATGGAAGTGTCGCATTTACATTCTTTTGAAGTGAATGCGAGGTATACATAACACTCCACAATGAATATTGTATCTTATCACGAAACATAGAAATGAAATGCGACATCTAGTTTTAAGTAGCATTAAAACTCTACTGCTACGATACGTAGACATCTGCAAACGCTATTTCCTAGCATGGAAGTGTCGCATTTACATTCTTTTGAAGTGAATACGAGATATACATGACACTTCGCAATGAATATTATATGTTATCATGAAACATTGGAGTGAGATGCGATATCGCATTTTAAGAAGCATTAGAACTCTATTGCTACGATACCTAGACATCTGCAAACGCTATTTCCTAGCATGGATGTGTCGCATTTACATTCTTTTGAAGTGAATGCGAGGTATACATAACATTACACAATGAATATTATATCTTATTACGAAACATAGAAATGAAATACGACATCTCGTTTTAAGAAGCATTAGTACTCTATTGCTAATATACGTAGACATCTGCAAACAATATTTCCTAGCAAGGAAATGTCGCAATTACATTCCATTGAAGTGAATACGAGGTATACATAACATTACACAATGAATATTATATCTTATTACGAAACATAGAAATGAGATGCGACATCTCGTATTAAGAAGCATTAGAACTCTATTGCTACGATACGTAGACATCTGCAAACGCTATTTCCTAGCATGGAAGTGTCGCATTTACATTCTTCTGATGTGAATACGAGATATACATGACACTTCGCAATGAATATTATATCTTATCGTGAAACATAGAAATGGGATGCGATATCGCTATTTAAGAAACATTAGAACTCTATTGCTTCGATACGTAGACATCTGGGAACGCTATTTCCTTGAAAGGAAGTGGCGCATTTACATTCATTTGAAGTGAATTCGAGGTATACATAACACTCTACCATGTATATTATATCTTATCACGAAACATAGAAATGAAATATGACATCTCGTTTTAAGAAGCATTAGAACTCTATTGCTACGATACGTGGACATCTGCAAACGCTATTTCCTAGCATGTAAGTGTCGCATTTACATTCTTTTGAAGTGAATGCGAGGTATACATGACACATCGCAATGATTATTATATCTTATCATGAAACATAGGTGTGAGATACGATATCGCGTTTTAAGAAGCATTAGATCTCTCTTGCTACGATACGTAGACATCTGCAAACGCTATTTCCTAGCATGGAAGTGTCGCATATACATTCTTTTGAAGTGAATACGAAGTATACATGACAATTCGCAATGAATATTATACCTTATCATGAAACATAGAAGAGAGATGCGATATCGCGTCTTAGGAAGCATTAGAACTCTATTGCTACGATACGTAGACATCTGCAAACGCTACTTCCTAGCATGGAGGTGTCGCATTTACATTCTTTTGAAGTGAATACGAGGTATACATGACAATTCGCAATGAATATTATATCTTACCAAGAAACATAGAATTGAAATGCGACATCTCGTTTTATAAAGCATTAGAATTCTATTGCTGCGATACGTAGACATCTGCAAACGCTATTTCCTAGCATGTAAGTGTCGCATTTACATTCTTTTGAAGTGAATACGAGGTATACATGACACATCGCAATGATTATTATATCTTATCATGAAACATAGGTGTGAGATGCGATATCGCGTTTTAAGAAGCATTAGATCACACTTGCTACGATACGTAGACATCTGCAAACGCTATTTCCTAGCATGTAAGTGTCGCGTTTACATTCTTTTGATGTGAATACGAGGTATACATGACACTTCGCAATGAATATTATATCTTATCATGAAACATAGAAATGCGATGCGACATCTCGTTTTAAGAGGTATTAGATCTCTATTATGTCCATACGTAGTCGTCTGGAAACGCAATTTCCTAGCAAGGAAGTGTCGCACTTACATCCTTTTGAAGTGAATACGAAGTATACATAACACTTCGCACTGAATATTATATCTTATCATGAAACATAGAAATGAGATGCGGCATCTCGTTTTAAGAAGCATTAGAACTCTATTGCTGCGATACGTAGACATCTGCAAATGCTATTTCCTAGCATGTAAGTGTCGCATTTACATTCTTTCGAAGTGAATACGAGGTATACAAGACACTTCGCAATGAATATTATATCTTACCATGAAACATTGGAGTGAGATGCGATATCGCGTTCTAAGAAGCATTAGAACTCTATTGCTACGATACCTAGACATCTGCAAACGCTATTTCCTAGCATGGATGTGTCGCATTTACATTCTTTTGATGTGAATACGATGTGTACATAACACTTCGCAATGAATATTTTATCTTATCATGAAACATAGATGTGAGATGCGATATCGCGTTTTAAGAAGCATTTGAAATCTATTGCTACGATACGTAGACATCTGCAAACGCTATTTCCTAGCATGGAAGTGTCGCATTTACATTCTTTTGTAGTGAATACGAAGTATACATGACACTTCGCAATGAATATTATATCTTATCATGAAACATAGAAGTGAGATGCGATATCGCGTTTTAGGAAGCATTAGAACTCTATTGCTACGATATGTAGACATCTGCAAACGCTACTTCCTAGCATGGAAGTGTCGCATTTACATTCTTTTGTAGTGAATACGAGGTATACATAACACTCAATAATGAATATTATATCTTATCATGAAACATAGAAATGAAATACGACTTCTCAATTTAAGAAGCATTAGAACTCTATTGCTACGATACGTAGACATCTGCAAACGCTATTTCCTAGCATGGAAGTGCCGCATTTACATTCTTTTGAAGATAATACGAGGTATACATAACATTCCGCAATGAATATTATATCTTATTACGAAGCATAGAAATGAAATACGACTTCTCGTTTTAAGAAGCATTAGAACTCTATTGCTACGATACGTAGACATCTGCAAACAATATTTCCTAGCAAGGAAGTGTCGCATTTACATTCTTTTGAAGTGAATACGAGGTATACATAACATTCCGCAATGAATATTATATCTTATCACGAAACATAGAAATGAGATGCGACATCTCGTATTAAGAAGCATTAGAACTCTATTGCTACGATACGTAGACATCTGCAAACGCTATTTCCTAGCATGAAAGTGTCGCATTTACATTCTTTTGAAGTGAATACGAGGTATACATGACACATCGCAATGAATATTATATCTTATCATGAAACATAGGAGTGAGATGCGATATGGCATTTTAAGAATCATTAGAACTCTATTGTTCCGACACGTAGTCATCTGGAAACGCTATTTCCTAGCAAGGAAGTGTCGCATTTGCATTCTTTTGAAGTGACTACGGGGTATACATAACACTCCATAATGAATATTATATCTTAACATGAAACATAGCAGTGAGATGCGATATCGCGTTTTAAGAAGCATTAGAACTCTATTGCTACGATACGTAGACATCTGCAAACGCTATTTCCTAGCATGGAAGTGTCGCATCTACATTCTTTTGAAGATAATACGAGGTATACATAACATTCCGCAATGAATATTATACCTTATCATGAAACATATAAGAGAGATGCGATATCGCGTTTTAGGAAGCATTAGAACTCTACTGCTACGATACGTAGTCATCTGCAAAGGCTATTTCCTAGCATGGAGGGGTCGCATTTACATTCTTTTGAAGTGAGTACGAGGTATACATGACACTTCGCAATGAATATTATATCTGAACATGAAACATAGAAGTGAGATGCAACATCTCGTTTTAAGAAGCATTAGAACTCTATTGCTACGATACGTAGGCATCTGCAAACGCTATTCCCTAGCATGGAAGTGTCGCATTTACATTCTTTTGAAGTGAATACGAGATGTACATGACACTTCGCAATGGATACTATATCTTACCATGAAATATAGAAGTGAGATGCGATATCGCGTTTTAGGAAGCATTAGATCTCTATTACTACGATACGTAGACATCTGCAAACGCAATTTCCTAGCATGGAAGTGTCGCATTTACATTCTTCTGATGTGAATACGAGATATACATGACACTTCGCAATGCATATTATATCTTATCATGAAACATAGAAATGGGATGCGATATCGCTATTTAAGAAACATTAGAACTATATTGCTTCGATACGTAGACATCTGGGAACGCTATTTCCTTGAAAGGAAGTGGCGCATTTACAATCATTTGAAGTGAATACGCGGTATACATAACACTCTACAATGAATATTATATCTTACCACGAAATATAGATATGAAATGCGACATCTCGTTTTAAGAAGCATTAGAACTCTATTGCTGCGATACGTATACATCTGCAAACGGTATTTCCTAGCATGTAAGTGTCGCATTTACATTCCTTTGAAGTTTATACGAGGTATACATAACACTCCACAATGAAAATTACACCATATTACGAAATATAGAAATGAAATGCGACTTCTCATTTTAAGAAGCATTAGAACTCTATTGCTACGATACGTAGACATCTGCAAACCCTATATCCTAGCATGGAAGTGTCGCATTTTCATTCATTTGAAGTATATGCGTGGTATACATGACACTTCGCATTGAATATTATGTCTTATTAGGAAACATAGGAATGAGATGCGATATCGTGTTTTAGGAAGCGTTAGGACTCTATTGCTACGATACGTAGACACCTGCGAACGCTATTTCCTAGCAAGGAAGTGTCGCATTTACATTCTTTTGAAGTGAATACGAGGTATACGTGACACTTCGCAATGAATATTATATCTTATCATGAAACGTAGGAGTGAGATGCGATATGGCATTTTAAGAATCATTAGAACTCTATTGTTCCGACACGTAGTCATCTGGAAACGCTATTTCCTAGCAAGGAAGTGTCGCATTTACATTCTTTTGAAGTGACTACAAGGTATACATAACACTCCATAATGAATATTATATCTTAACATGAAACATAGCAGTGAGATGCGATATCGCGTTTTAAGAAGTATTAGAACTCTATTGCTGCGATACGTATACATCTGCAAACGGTATTTCCTAGCATGTAAGTGTCGCATTTACATTCCTTTGAAGTTAATACGAGGTATACATGACTCTTCGCAATGAATATTATATCTTATCTCGAAACATAGATGTGAGATACGATATCGCGTTTTAAGAAGCATTAGATCTCTCTTGCTACGATACGTAGACATCTGCAAACGCTATTTCCTAGCATGGAAGTGTCGCATATACATTCTTTTGAAGTGAATACGAAGTATACATGACAATTCGCAATGAATATTATACCTTATCATGAAACATAGAAGAGAGATGCGATATCGCGTCTTAGGAAGCATTAGAACTCTATTGCTACGATACGTAGACATCTGCAAACGCTACTTCCTAGCATGGAGGTGTCGCATTTACATTCTTTTGAAGTGAATACGAGGTATACATGACAATTCGCAATGAATATTATATCTTACCAAGAAACATAGAATTGAAATGCGACATCTCGTTTTATAAAGCATTAGAATTCTATTGCTGCGATACGTAGACATCTGCAAACGCTATTTCCTAGCATGTAAGTGTCGCATTTACATTCTTTTGAAGTGAATACGAGGTATACATGACACATCGCAATGATTATTATATCTTATCATGAAACATAGGTGTGAGATGCGATATCGCGTTTTAAGAAGCATTAGATCACACTTGCTACGATACGTAGACATCTGCAAACGCTATTTCCTAGCATGTAAGTGTCGCGTTTACATTCTTTTGATGTGAATACGAGGTATACATGACACTTCGCAATGAATATTATATCTTATCATGAAACATAGAAATGCGATGCGACATCTCGTTTTAAGAGGTATTAGATCTCTATTATGTCCATACGTAGTCGTCTGGAAACGCAATTTCCTAGCAAGGAAGTGTCGCACTTACATCCTTTTGAAGTGAATACGAAGTATACATAACACTTCGCACTGAATATTATATCTTATCATGAAACATAGAAATGAGATGCGGCATCTCGTTTTAAGAAGCATTAGAACTCTATTGCTGCGATACGTAGACATCTGCAAATGCTATTTCCTAGCATGTAAGTGTCGCATTTACATTCTTTCGAAGTGAATACGAGGTATACAAGACACTTCGCAATGAATATTATATCTTACCATGAAACATTGGAGTGAGATGCGATATCGCGTTCTAAGAAGCATTAGAACTCTATTGCTACGATACCTAGACATCTGCAAACGCTATTTCCTAGCATGGATGTGTCGCATTTACATTCTTTTGATGTGAATACGATGTGTACATAACACTTCGCAATGAATATTTTATCTTATCATGAAACATAGATGTGAGATGCGATATCGCGTTTTAAGAAGCATTTGAAATCTATTGCTACGATACGTAGACATCTGCAAACGCTATTTCCTAGCATGGAAGTGTCGCATTTACATTCTTTTGTAGTGAATACGAAGTATACATGACACTTCGCAATGAATATTATATCTTATCATGAAACATAGAAGTGAGATGCGATATCGCGTTTTAGGAAGCATTAGAACTCTATTGCTACGATATGTAGACATCTGCAAACGCTACTTCCTAGCATGGAAGTGTCGCATTTACAATCTTTTGAAGTGAATACGAGATATACATGACACTCCGCAATGAATATTATATCGTATCATGATACATAGGAATGAGGTGCTATATCGCGTTTTGAGAAGCATTAGAACTCTATTGCTAATATACGTAGACATCTGCAAACAATATTTCCTAGCAAGGAAATGTCGCACTTACATTCCATTGAAGTCTATACGAGGTATACATAACATTACACAATGAATATTATATCTTATTACGAAACATAGAAATGAAATACGACATCTCGTTTTAAGAAGCATTAGTACTCTATTGCTGTGATGCGTAGACATCTGCAAAGGCTATTTCCAAGCATGGAAGGGTCGCATTTACATTCTTTTGTAGTGAATACGAGGTATACATAACACTCAATAATGAATATTATATCTTATCATGAAACATAGAAATGAAATACGACTTCTCAATTTAAGAAGCATTAGAACTCTATTGCTACGATACGTAGACATCTGCAAACGCTATTTCCTAGCATGGAAGTGCCGCATTTACATTCTTTTGAAGATAATACGAGGTATACATAACATTCCGCAATGAATATTATATCTTATTACGAAGCATAGAAATGAAATACGACTTCTCGTTTTAAGAAGCATTAGAACTCTATTGCTACGATACGTAGACATCTGCAAACAATATTTCCTAGCAAGGAAGTGTCGCATTTACATTCTTTTGAAGTGAATACGAGGTATACATAACATTCCGCAATGAATATTATATCTTATCACGAAACATAGAAATGAGATGCGACATCTCGTATTAAGAAGCATTAGAACTCTATTGCTACGATACGTAGACATCTGCAAACGCTATTTCCTAGCATGAAAGTGTCGCATTTACATTCTTTTGAAGTGAATACGAGGTATACATGACACATCGCAATGAATATTATATCTTATCATGAAACATAGGAGTGAGATGCGATATGGCATTTTAAGAATCATTAGAACTCTATTGTTCCGACACGTAGTCATCTGGAAACGCTATTTCCTAGCAAGGAAGTGTCGCATTTGCATTCTTTTGAAGTGACTACGGGGTATACATAACACTCCATAATGAATATTATATCTTAACATGAAACATAGCAGTGAGATGCGATATCGCGTTTTAAGAAGCATTAGAACTCTATTGCTACGATACGTAGACATCTGCAAACGCTATTTCCTAGCATGGAAGTGTCGCATCTACATTCTTTTGAAGATAATACGAGGTATACATAACATTCCGCAATGAATATTATACCTTATCATGAAACATATAAGAGAGATGCGATATCGCGTTTTAGGAAGCATTAGAACTCTACTGCTACGATACGTAGTCATCTGCAAAGGCTATTTCCTAGCATGGAGGGGTCGCATTTACATTCTTTTGAAGTGAGTACGAGGTATACATGACACTTCGCAATGAATATTATATCTGAACATGAAACATAGAAGTGAGATGCAACATCTCGTTTTAAGAAGCATTAGAACTCTATTGCTACGATACGTAGGCATCTGCAAACGCTATTCCCTAGCATGGAAGTGTCGCATTTACATTCTTTTGAAGTGAATACGAGATGTACATGACACTTCGCAATGGATACTATATCTTACCATGAAATATAGAAGTGAGATGCGATATCGCGTTTTAGGAAGCATTAGATCTCTATTACTACGATACGTAGACATCTGCAAACGCAATTTCCTAGCATGGAAGTGTCGCATTTACATTCTTCTGATGTGAATACGAGATATACATGACACTTCGCAATGCATATTATATCTTATCATGAAACATAGAAATGGGATGCGATATCGCTATTTAAGAAACATTAGAACTATATTGCTTCGATACGTAGACATCTGGGAACGCTATTTCCTTGAAAGGAAGTGGCGCATTTACAATCATTTGAAGTGAATACGCGGTATACATAACACTCTACAATGAATATTATATCTTACCACGAAATATAGATATGAAATGCGACATCTCGTTTTAAGAAGCATTAGAACTCTATTGCTGCGATACGTATACATCTGCAAACGGTATTTCCTAGCATGTAAGTGTCGCATTTACATTCCTTTGAAGTTTATACGAGGTATACATAACACTCCACAATGAAAATTACACCATATTACGAAATATAGAAATGAAATGCGACTTCTCATTTTAAGAAGCATTAGAACTCTATTGCTACGATACGTAGACATCTGCAAACCCTATATCCTAGCATGGAAGTGTCGCATTTTCATTCATTTGAAGTATATGCGTGGTATACATGACACTTCGCATTGAATATTATGTCTTATTAGGAAACATAGGAATGAGATGCGATATCGTGTTTTAGGAAGCGTTAGGACTCTATTGCTACGATACGTAGACACCTGCGAACGCTATTTCCTAGCAAGGAAGTGTCGCATTTACATTCTTTTGAAGTGAATACGAGGTATACGTGACACTTCGCAATGAATATTATATCTTATCATGAAACGTAGGAGTGAGATGCGATATGGCATTTTAAGAATCATTAGAACTCTATTGTTCCGACACGTAGTCATCTGGAAACGCTATTTCCTAGCAAGGAAGTGTCGCATTTACATTCTTTTGAAGTGACTACAAGGTATACATAACACTCCATAATGAATATTATATCTTAACATGAAACATAGCAGTGAGATGCGATATCGCGTTTTAAGAAGTATTAGAACTCTATTGCTGCGATACGTATACATCTGCAAACGGTATTTCCTAGCATGTAAGTGTCGCATTTACATTCCTTTGAAGTTAATACGAGGTATACATGACTCTTCGCAATGAATATTATATCTTATCTCGAAACATAGATGTGAGATGCGATATCGCGTTTTAAGAAGCATTAGAACTCTATTGCTACGATACGTAGACATCAGCAAACGCTATTTCCTAGCATGGAAGTGTCGCATTTACATTCTTTTGAAGTGAATACGAGGTATATATGACACTTCGCAATGAATATTATATCTTATCATGAAACATAGGAGTGAGATGCGATATGGCATTTTAAGAATCATTAGAACTCTATTGTTTCTACACGTAGTCATCTGGAAACTCTATTTCCTAGCAAGGAAGTGTCGCATTTACATTCTTTTGAAGTGACTACGGGGTATACATAACACTCCATAATGAATATTATATCTTAACATGAAACATAGCAGTGAGATGCGATATCGCGTTTTAAGAAGCATTAGAACTCTATTGCTACGATACGTAGACATCTGCAGACGCTATTTCCTAGCATGGAAGTGTCGCATTTACATTCTTTTGAAGATAATACGAGGTATACATAACATTCCGCAATGAATATTATATCTTATTACGAAACATAGAAGTGAAATACGACTTCTCATTTTAAGAAGCATTAGAACTCTATTGCTACGATACGTAGACATCTGCAAACAATATTTCCTAGCAAGGAAGTGTCGCATTTACATTCTTTTGAAGCGAATACGAGGTATACATAACATTCCGCAATGAACATTATATCTTATCACGAAACATAGAAATGAGATGCGACATCTCGTATTAGGAAGCATTAGAACTCTATTGCTACGATACCTAGACATCTGCAAACGCTATTTCCTAGCATGGAAGTGTCGCATTTACATTCTTCTGATGTGAATACGAGATATACATGACACTTCGCAATGAATATTATATCTTATCATGAAACATAGAAATGGGATGCGATATCGCTATTTAAGAAACATTAGAACTCTATTGCTTCGATACGTAGACATCTGGGAACGCTATTTCCTTGAAAGGAAGTGGCGCATTTACATTCATTTGAAGTGAATACGAGGTATACATAACACTCTACCATGTATATTATATCTTATCACGAAACATGGAAATGAAATGTGACATCTCGTTTTAAGAAGCATTAGAACTCTATTGCTACGATACGTGGACATCCGCAAACGCTATTTCCTAGCATGGAAGTGTCGCATTTACATTCTTTTGAATTTATTACGCGGTATACATAACACTCTACAATGAATATTATATCTTACCACGAAACATGGATATGAAATGCGACATCTCGTTTTAAGAAGCATTAGAAATCTATTGCTGCGATACGTATACATCTGCAAACGGTATTTCCTAGCATGTAAGTGCAGCATTTACATTCCTTTGAAGTTAATACGAGGTATACATGACTCTTCGCAATGAATATTATATTTTATCTCGAAACATAGATGTGAGATGCGATATCGCGATTTAAGAAGCACTAGAACTCTATTGCTACGATGCGTAGACATCTGCAAATGTCATTTCCTAGCAAGGAAGTGTCGCATTTACATTCTTTTGACGTGAAAACGAGGTAAACATAACATTCCACAATGAAAATTACACCTTATTACGAAATATAGAAATGAAATGCGACTTCTCATTTTAAGAAGTATTAGAACTCTATTGCTACGACACGTAGACATCTGCAAACCCTATTTCCTAGCATGGAAGTGCCGCATTTACATTCTTTTGAAGTGAATACGAGGTATACATGACACTTCGCAATGAATATTATATCTTATCATGAAACATAGGAGTGAGATGCGATATCGCGTTTTAAGAAGCATTAGAACTCTATTGCTACGATACCTAGACATCTGCAAACGCTATTTCCTAGCATGGATGTGTCGCATTTACATTCTTTTGATGTGAATACGATGTGTACATAACACTTCGCAATGAATATTTTATCTTATCATGAAACATAGATGTGAGATGCGATATCGCGTTTTAAGAAGCATTTGAAATCTATTGCTACGATACGTAGACATCTGCAAACGCTATTTCCTAGCATGGAAGTGTCGCATTTACATTCTTTTGTAGTGAATACGAAGTATACATGACACTTCGCAATGAATATTATATCTTATCATGAAACATAGAAGTGAGATGCGATATCGCGTTTTAGGAAGCATTAGAACTCTATTGCTACGATATGTAGACATCTGCAAACGCTACTTCCTAGCATGGAAGTGTCGCATTTACATTCTTTTGAAGTGAATACGAGATATACATGACACTCCGCAATGAATATTATATCGTATCATGATACATAGGAATGAGGTGCTATATCGCGTTTTGAGAAGCATTAGAACTCTATTGCTAATATACGTAGACATCTGCAAACAATATTTCCTAGCAAGGAAATGTCGCACTTACATTCCATTGAAGTCTATACGAGGTATACATAACATTACACAATGAATATTATATCTTATTACGAAACATAGAAATGAAATACGACATCTCGTTTTAAGAAGCATTAGTACTCTATTGCTGTGATGCGTAGACATCTGCAAAGGCTATTTCCAAGCATGGAAGGGTCGCATTTACATTCTTTTGTAGTGAATACGAGGTATACATAACACTCAATAATGAATATTATATCTTATCATGAAACATAGAAATGAAATACGACTTCTCAATTTAAGAAGCATTAGAACTCTATTGCTACGATACGTAGACATCTGCAAACGCTATTTCCTAGCATGGAAGTGCCGCATTTACATTCTTTTGAAGATAATACGAGGTATACATAACATTCCGCAATGAATATTATATCTTATTACGAAGCATAGAAATGAAATACGACTTCTCGTTTTAAGAAGCATTAGAACTCTATTGCTACGATACGTAGACATCTGCAAACAATATTTCCTAGCAAGGAAGTGTCGCATTTACATTCTTTTGAAGTGAATACGAGGTATACATAACATTCCGCAATGAATATTATATCTTATCACGAAACATAGAAATGAGATGCGACATCTCGTATTAAGAAGCATTAGAACTCTATTGCTACGATACGTAGACATCTGCAAACGCTATTTCCTAGCATGAAAGTGTCGCATTTACATTCTTTTGAAGTGAATACGAGGTATACATGACACATCGCAATGAATATTATATCTTATCATGAAACATAGGAGTGAGATGCGATATGGCATTTTAAGAATCATTAGAACTCTATTGTTCCGACACGTAGTCATCTGGAAACGCTATTTCCTAGCAAGGAAGTGTCGCATTTGCATTCTTTTGAAGTGACTACGGGGTATACATAACACTCCATAATGAATATTATATCTTAACATGAAACATAGCAGTGAGATGCGATATCGCGTTTTAAGAAGCATTAGAACTCTATTGCTACGATACGTAGACATCTGCAAACGCTATTTCCTAGCATGGAAGTGTCGCATCTACATTCTTTTGAAGATAATACGAGGTATACATAACATTCCGCAATGAATATTATACCTTATCATGAAACATATAAGAGAGATGCGATATCGCGTTTTAGGAAGCATTAGAACTCTACTGCTACGATACGTAGTCATCTGCAAAGGCTATTTCCTAGCATGGAGGGGTCGCATTTACATTCTTTTGAAGTGAGTACGAGGTATACATGACACTTCGCAATGAATATTATATCTGAACATGAAACATAGAAGTGAGATGCAACATCTCGTTTTAAGAAGCATTAGAACTCTATTGCTACGATACGTAGGCATCTGCAAACGCTATTCCCTAGCATGGAAGTGTCGCATTTACATTCTTTTGAAGTGAATACGAGATGTACATGACACTTCGCAATGGATACTATATCTTACCATGAAATATAGAAGTGAGATGCGATATCGCGTTTTAGGAAGCATTAGATCTCTATTACTACGATACGTAGACATCTGCAAACGCAATTTCCTAGCATGGAAGTGTCGCATTTACATTCTTCTGATGTGAATACGAGATATACATGACACTTCGCAATGCATATTATATCTTATCATGAAACATAGAAATGGGATGCGATATCGCTATTTAAGAAACATTAGAACTATATTGCTTCGATACGTAGACATCTGGGAACGCTATTTCCTTGAAAGGAAGTGGCGCATTTACAATCATTTGAAGTGAATACGCGGTATACATAACACTCTACAATGAATATTATATCTTACCACGAAATATAGATATGAAATGCGACATCTCGTTTTAAGAAGCATTAGAACTCTATTGCTGCGATACGTATACATCTGCAAACGGTATTTCCTAGCATGTAAGTGTCGCATTTACATTCCTTTGAAGTTTATACGAGGTATACATAACACTCCACAATGAAAATTACACCATATTACGAAATATAGAAATGAAATGCGACTTCTCATTTTAAGAAGCATTAGAACTCTATTGCTACGATACGTAGACATCTGCAAACCCTATATCCTAGCATGGAAGTGTCGCATTTTCATTCATTTGAAGTATATGCGTGGTATACATGACACTTCGCATTGAATATTATGTCTTATTAGGAAACATAGGAATGAGATGCGATATCGTGTTTTAGGAAGCGTTAGGACTCTATTGCTACGATACGTAGACACCTGCGAACGCTATTTCCTAGCAAGGAAGTGTCGCATTTACATTCTTTTGAAGTGAATACGAGGTATACGTGACACTTCGCAATGAATATTATATCTTATCATGAAACGTAGGAGTGAGATGCGATATGGCATTTTAAGAATCATTAGAACTCTATTGTTCCGACACGTAGTCATCTGGAAACGCTATTTCCTAGCAAGGAAGTGTCGCATTTACATTCTTTTGAAGTGACTACAAGGTATACATAACACTCCATAATGAATATTATATCTTAACATGAAACATAGCAGTGAGTTGCGATATCGCGTTTTAAGAAGTATTAGAACTCTATTGCTGCGATACGTATACATCTGCAAACGGTATTTCCTAGCATGTAAGTGTCGCATTTACATTCCTTTGAAGTTAATACGAGGTATACATGACTCTTCGCAATGAATATTATATCTTATCTCGAAACATAGATGTGAGATGCGATATCGCGTTTTAAGAAGCATTAGAACTCTATTGCTACGATACGTAGACATCAGCAAACGCTATTTCCTAGCATGGAAGTGTCGCATTTACATTCTTTTGAAGTGAATACGAGGTATATATGACACTTCGCAATGAATATTATATCTTATCATGAAACATAGGAGTGAGATGCGATATGGCATTTTAAGAATCATTAGAACTCTATTGTTTCTACACGTAGTCATCAGGAAACTCTATTTCCTAGCAAGGAAGTGTCGCATTTACATTCTTTTGAAGTGACTACGGGGTATACATAACACTCCATAATGAATATTATATCTTAACATGAAACATAGCAGTGAGATGCGATATCGCGTTTTAAGAAGCATTAGAACTCTATTGCTACGATACGTAGACATCTGCAGACGCTATTTCCTAGCATGGAAGTGTCGCATTTACATTCTTTTGAAGATAATACGAGGTATACATAACATTCCGCAATGAATATTATATCTTATTACGAAACATAGAAGTGAAATACGACTTCTCATTTTAAGAAGCATTAGAACTCTATTGCTACGATACGTAGACATCTGCAAACAATATTTCCTAGCAAGGAAGTGTCGCATTTACATTCTTTTGAAGCGAATACGAGGTATACATAACATTCCGCAATGAACATTATATCTTATCACGAAACATAGAAATGAGATGCGACATCTCGTATTAGGAAGCATTAGAACTCTATTGCTACGATACCTAGACATCTGCAAACGCTATTTCCTAGCATGGAAGTGTCGCATTTACATTCTTCTGATGTGAATACGAGATATACATGACACTTCGCAATGAATATTATATCTTATCATGAAACATAGAAATGGGATGCGATATCGCTATTTAAGAAACATTAGAACTCTATTGCTTCGATACGTAGACATCTGGGAACGCTATTTCCTTGAAAGGAAGTGGCGCATTTACATTCATTTGAAGTGAATACGAGGTATACATAACACTCTACCATGTATATTATATCTTATCACGAAACATGGAAATGAAATGTGACATCTCGTTTTAAGAAGCATTAGAACTCTATTGCTACGATACGTGGACATCCGCAAACGCTATTTCCTAGCATGGAAGTGTCGCATTTACATTCTTTTGAATTTATTACGCGGTATACATAACACTCTACAATGAATATTATATCTTACCACGAAACATGGATATGAAATGCGACATCTCGTTTTAAGAAGCATTAGAAATCTATTGCTGCGATACGTATACATCTGCAAACGGTATTTCCTAGCATGTAAGTGCAGCATTTACATTCCTTTGAAGTTAATACGAGGTATACATGACTCTTCGCAATGAATATTATATTTTATCTCGAAACATAGATGTGAGATGCGATATCGCGATTTAAGAAGCACTAGAACTCTATTGCTACGATGCGTAGACATCTGCAAATGTCATTTCCTAGCAAGGAAGTGTCGCATTTACATTCTTTTGACGTGAAAACGAGGTAAACATAACATTCCACAATGAAAATTACACCTTATTACGAAATATAGAAATGAAATGCGACTTCTCATTTTAAGAAGTATTAGAACTCTATTGCTACGACACGTAGACATCTGCAAACCCTATTTCCTAGCATGGAAGTGCCGCATTTACATTCTTTTGAAGTGAATACGAGGTATACATGACACTTCGCAATGAATATTATATCTTATCATGAAACATAGGAGTGAGATGCGATATCGCGTTTTAAGAAGCATTAGAACTCTATTGCTACGATACGTAGACATCTGCAAACGCTATTTCCTAGCATGGAAGTGTCGCATTTACATTCGTCTGAAGTGAATACGAGGTATATATGACACTTCGCAATGAATATTATATCTTATCAAGAAACATAGGAGTGAGATGCGATATGGCATTTTAAGAATCATTAGAACTCTATTGATTCGACACGTAGTCATCTGGAAACGCTATTTCCTAGCAAGGAAGTGTCGCATTTTCATTCTTTTGATGTGACTACGGGGTATACATAACACTCTATAATGAATGTTATATCTTAACATGAAACATAACAGTGAGATGAGATATCGCGTTTTTAGAAGCATTAGAACTCTATTGCTACGATACGTAGACATCTGCAAACGCTATTTCCTAGCATGGAAGTGTCGCATCTACATTCTTTTGAAGTGAATACGAGGTATACATGACAATTCGCAATGAATATTATACCTTATCATGAAACATAGAAGAGAGATGCGATATCGCGTTTTAGGAAGCATTAGAACTCAACTGCTACGATACGTAGACATCTGCAAAGGCTATTTCCTAGCATGGAAGGGTCGCATTTACATTCTTTTGAAGTGAGTACGAGGCATACATGACACTTCGCAATGAATATTATATCTGAACATGAAACATAGAAGTGAGATGCAACATCTCGTTTTAAGAAGCATTAGAACTCTATTGCTACGATACTTAGGCATCTGCAAACGCTATTTCCTAGCATGGAAGTGTCGCATTTACATTCTTTTGAAGATAATACGAGGTATACATAACATTCCGCAATGAATATTATATCTTATTACGAAACATAGAAATGAAATATGACTTCTCGTTTTAAGAAGCATTATAACTCTACTGCTACGATACGTAGACATCTGCAAACAATATTTCCTAGCAAGGAAGTGTCGCATTTACATTCTTTTGAAGTGAAAACGAGGTATACATAACATTCCGCAATGAATATTATATCTTATTACGAAACATAGAAATGGGATGCGATATCGCTATTTAAGAAACATTAGAACTCTATTGCTTCGATACGTAGACATCTGGGAACGCTATTTCCTTGAAAGGAAGTGGCGCATTTACATTCTTTTGAAGTGAATACGAGGTATACATGACTCTTCGCAATGAATATTATATCTTATCTCGAAACATAGATGTGAGATGCAATATCGCGATTTAAGAAGCATTAGAACTCTATTGCCACGATACATAGACATCTGCAAACGCTATTTCCTAGCATGGAAGTGTCGCATTTACATTATTTTGTAGTGAATACGAAGTATACATGACACTTCGCAATGAATATTATATCTTATCATGAAACATAGAAGTGAGATGCGATATCGCGTTTTAGGAAGCATTAGAACTCTATTGCTACGATATGTAGACATCTGCAAACGCTACTTCCTAGCATGGAAGTGTCGCATTTACATTCTTTTGAAGTGAATACGAGGTATACATAACACTTCGCAATGAATATTATATCTTATCTCGAAACATTGAAGTGAGATGCGATATCGCGATTTAAGGAGCACTAGAACTCTATTGCTTCGATGCGTAGACATCTGCAAATGTTATTTCCTAGCAAGGAAGTGTCGCATTTACATTATTTTGAAGTGAATACGAGGTATACATAACACTCCACAATGAATATTACATCTTATCACGAAACATAGAAATGAAATGCGACATCTCGTTTTAAGTAGCATTAGAACTCTATTGCAACGATACGTATAAATCTGCAATCGCTATTTCCTAGCATGGAAATGACGCACTTGCATTCCATTAAAGCGAATACGAGGTGTACATAACATTACACAATGCATATTATATCCTATTACGAAACATAGAAATGAAATACGTCATCTCGTTTTAAGAAGCATTAGTACTCTATTGCTGTGATACGTAGACATCTGCAAACGCTATTTCCTAGCATGGAAGTGTCGCATTTACATTATTTTGTAGTGAATACGAAGTATACATGACACTTCGCAATGAATATTATATCTTATCATGAAACATAGAAGTGAGATGCGATATCGCGTTTTAGGAAGCATTAGAACTCTATTGCTACGATATGTAGACATCTGCAAACGCTACTTCCTAGCATGGAAGTGTCGCATTTACATTCTTTTGAAGTGAATACGAGGTATACATAACACTTCGCAATGAATATTATATCTTATCTCGAAACATTGAAGTGAGATGCGATATCGCGATTTAAGGAGCACTAGAACTCTATTGTTACGATGCGTAGACATCTGCAAATGTTATTTCCTAGCATGTAAGTGTCGCGTTTACATTCTTTTGATGTGAATACGAGGTATACATGACACTTCGCAATGAATATTATATCTTATCATGAAACATAGAAATGCGATGCGACATCTCGTTTTAAGATGTATTAGATCCCTATTATGTCCATACGTAGTCGTCTGGAAACGCAATTTCCTAGCAAGGAAGTGTCGCACTTACATCCTTTTGAAGTGAATACGAAGTATACATAACACTTCGCACTGAATATTATATCTTATCATGAAACATAGAAATGAGATGCGGCATCTCGTTTTAAGAAGCATTAGAACTCTATTGCTGCGATACGTAGACATCTGCAAATGCTATTTCCTAGCATGTAAGTGTCGCATTTACATTCTTTTGAAGTGAATACGAGGTATACATGACACTTCGCAATGAATATTATATCTTACCATGAAACATAGAAGTGAGATGCGATATCGCGTTCTAAGAAGCATTAGAACTCTATTGCTACGATACGTAGACATATGGAAACGTTATTCCCTAGCATGGAAGTGTCGCATTTACATTCTTTTGAAGTGAATGCGAGATATACATGACACTTCGCAATGAATATTATATGTTATCATGAAACATTGGAGTGAGATGCGATATCGCGTTCTAAGAAGCATTAGAACTATATTGCTACGATACCTAGACATCTGCAAACGCTATTTCCTAGCATGGATGTGTCGCATTTACATTCTTTTGAAGTGAATACGATGTGTACATAACACTTCGCAATGAATATTTTATCTTATCATGAAACATAGAAGTGAGATGCGATATCGCGTTTTAAGAAGCATTTGAAATCTATTGCTACGATACGTAGACATCTGCAAACGCTATTTCCTAGCATGGAAGTGTCGCATTTACATTCTTTTGTAGTGAATACGAAGTATACATGACACTTCGCAATGAATATTATATCTTATCATGAAACATAGAAGTGAGATGCGATATCGCGTTTTAGGAAGCATTAGAACTCTATTGCTACGATATGTAGACATCTGCAAACGCTACTTCCTAGCATGGAAGTGTCGCATTTACATTCTTTTGAAGTGAATACGAGATATACATGACACTCCGCAATGAATATTATATCTTATCATGATACATAGGAGTGAGGTGCTATATCGCGTTTTGAGAAGCATTAGAACTCTATTGCTAATATACGTAGACATCTGCAAACAATATTTCCTAGCAAGGAAATGTCGCACTTACATTCCATTGAAGTCTATACGAGGTATACATAACATTACACAATGAATATTATATCTTATTACGAAACATAGAAATGAAATACGACATCTCGTTTTAAGAAGCATTAGTACTCTATTGCTGTGATGCGTAGACATCTGCAAAGGCTATTTCCAAGCATGGAAGGGTCGCATTTACATTCTTTTGTAGTGAATACGAGGTATACATAACACTCAATAATGAATATTATATCTTATCATGAAACATAGAAATGAAATACGACTTCTCAATTTAAGAAGCATTAGAACTCTATTGCTACGATACGTAGACATCTGCAAACGCTATTTCCTAGCATGGAAGTGCCGCATTTACATTCTTTTGAAGATAATACGAGGTATACATAACATTCCGCAATGAATATTATATCTTATTACGAAGCATAGAAATGAAATACGACTTCTCGTTTTAAGAAGCATTAGAACTCTATTGCTACGATACGTAGACATCTGCAAACAATATTTCCTCGCAAGGAAGTGTCGCATTTACATTCTTTTGAAGTGAATACGAGGTATACATAACATTCCGCAATGAATATTATATCTTATCACGAAACATAGAAATGAGATGCGACATCTCGTATTAAGAAGCATAAGAACTCTATTGCTACGACACGTAGACATCTGCAAACGCTATTTCCTAGCATGGAAGTGTCGCATTTACATTCTTCTGATGTGAATACGAGATATACATGACACTTCGCAATGAATATTATATGTTATCATGAAACATTGGAGTGAGATGCGATATCGCATTTTAAGAAGCATTAGAACTCTATTGCTACGATACGTGGACATCTGCAAACGCTATTTCCTAGCATGAAAGTGTCGCATTTACATTCTTTTGAAGTGAATACGAGGTATACATGACACATCGCAATGATTATTATATCTTATCATGAAACATAGATGTGAGATGCGATATCGCGATTTAAGAAGCATTAGAACTCTATTGCTACGATACGTAGACATCTGCAAACAATATTTCCTAGCATGGAAGTGTCGCATTTACATTCTTTTGAAGTGAATACGAGGTATACATGACACTTCGCAATGAATATTATATCTTATCATGAAGCATAGGAGTGAGATGCGATATGGCATTTTAAGAATCATTAGAACTCTATTGTTCCGACACGTAGTCATCTGGAAACGCTATTTCCTAGCAAGGAAGTGTCGCATTTGCATTCTTTTGAAGTGACTACGGGGTATACATAACACTCCATAATGAATATTATATCTTAACATGAAACATAGCAGTGAGATGCGATATCGCGTTTTAAGAAGCATTAGAACTCTATTGCTACGATACGTAGACATCTGCAAACGCTATTTCCTAGCATGGAAGTGTCGCATCTACATTCTTTTGAAGATAATACGAGGTATACATAACATTCCGCAATGAATATTATACCTTATCATGAAACATATAAGAGAGATGCGATATCGCGTTTTAGGAAGCATTAGAACTCTACTGCTACGATACGTAGACATCTGCAAAGGCTATTTCCTAGCATGGAAGGGTCGCATTTACATTCTTTTGAAGTGAGTACGAGGTATACATGACACTTCGCAATGAATATTATATCTGAACATGAAACATAGAAGTGAGATGCAACATCTCGTTTTAAGAAGCATTAGAACTCTATTGCTACGATACGTAGGCATCTGCAAACGCTATTCCCTAGCATGGAAGTGTCGCATTTACATTCTTTTGAAGTGAATACGACATGTACATGACACTTCGCAATGGATACTATATCTTACCATGAAATATAGAAGTGAGATGCGATATCGCGTTTTAGGAAGCATTAGAACTCTATTGCTACGATACGTAGACATCTGCAAACGCAATTTCCTAGCATGGAAGTGTCGCATTTACATTCTTCTGATGTGAATACGAGATATACATGACACTTCGCAATGCATATTATATCTTATCATGAAACATAGAAATGGGATGCGATATCGCTATTTAAGAAACATTAGAACTCTATTGCTTCGATACGTAGACATCTGGGAACGCTATTTCCTTGAAAGGAAGTGGCGCATTTACAATCATTTGAAGTGAATACGCGGTATACATAACACTCTACAATGAATATTATATCTTACCACGAAATATAGAAATGAAATGCGACTTCTCATTTTAAGAAGCATTAGAACTCTATTGCTACGATACGTAGACATCTGCAAACCCTATTTCCTAGCATGGAAGTGTCGCATTTTCATTCATTTGAAGTATATGCGTGGTATACATGACACTTCGCATTGAATATTATGTCTTATTAGGAAACATAGGAATGAGATGCGATATCGTGTTTTTAGGAAGCGTTAGGACTCTATTGCTACGATACGTAGACACCTGCAAACGCTATTTCCTAGCAAGGAAGTGTCGCATTTACATTCTTTTGAAGTGAATACGAGGTATACATGACACTTCGCAATGAATATTATATCTTATCATGAAACGTAGGAGTGAGATGCGATATGGCATTTTAAGAATCATTAGAACTCTATTGTTTCGACACGTAGTCATCTGAAAACGCTATTTCCTAGGAAGGAAGTGTCGCATTTACATTCTTTTGAAGTGACTACAAGGTATACATAGCACTCCATAATGAATATTATATCTTAACATGAAACATAGCAGTGAGATGCGATATCGCGTTTTAAGAAGTATTAGAACTCTATTGCTACGATACGTAGACATCTGCAAACGCTATTTCCTAGCATGGAAGTGTCGCATCTACATTCTTTTGAAGTGAATACGAGGTATACATAACATTCCGCAATGAATATTATATCTTATTACGAAGCATAGAAATGAAATACGACTTCTCGTTTTAAGAAGCATTAGAACTCTATTGCTACGATACGTATAAATCTGCAATCGCTATTTCCTAGCATGGAAATGACGCACTTGCATTCCATTAAAGCGAATACGAGGTATACATAACATTACACAATGCATACTATATCCTATTACGAAACATAGAAATGAAATACGACATCTCGTTTTAAGAAGCATTAGTACTCTATTGCTGTGATACGTAGACATCTGCAAACGCTATTTCCTAGCATGGAAGTGTCGCATTTACATTATTTTGTAGTGAATACGAAGTATACATGACACTTCGCAATGAATATTATATCTTATCATGAAACATAGAAGTGAGATGCGATATCGCGTTTTAGGAAGCATTAGAACTCTATTGCTACGATACGTGGACATCTGCAAACGCTATTTCCTAGCATGTAAGTGTCGCATTTACATTCTTTTGAAGTGAATACGAGGTATACATGACACATCGCAATGATTATTATATCTTATCATGAAACATAGATGTGAGATGCGATGTCGCGATTTAAGAAGCAATAGAACTCTATTGCTACGATGCGTAGACATCTGCAAATGTTATTTCCTAGCAAGGAAGTGTCGCATTTACATTCTTTTGAAGTGACTACGGGGTATACATAACACTCCATAATGAATATTATATCTTAACATGAAACATAGCAGTGAGATGCGATATCGCGTTTTAAGATGCATTAGAACTCTATTGCTACTATACGTAGACATCTGCAAACGCTATTTCCTAGCTTGGAAGTGTCGCATCTACATTCTTTTGAAGATAATACGAGGTATACATAACATTCCGCAATGAATATTATACCTTATCATGAAGCATATAAGAGAGATGCGATATCGCGTTTTAGGAAGCATTAGAACTCTACTGCTACGATACGTAGACATCTGCAAAGGCTATTTCCTAGCATGGAAGGGTCGCATTTACATTCTTTTGAAGTGAGTACGAGGTATACATGACACTTCGCAATGAATATTATATCTGAACATGAAACATAGAAGTGAGATGCAACATCTCGTTTTAAGAAGCATTAGAACTCTATTGCTACGATACGTAGGCATCTGCAAACGCTATTCCCTAGCATGGAAGTGTCGCATTTACATTCTTTTGAAGTGAATACGAGATATACATGACACTTCGCAATGGATACTATATCTTATCATGAAATATAGAAGTGAGATGCGATATCGCGTTTTAGGAAGCATTAGAACTCTATTGCTACGATACGTAGACATCTGCAAACGCTATTTCCTAGCAAGGAAGTGTCGCATTTACATTCTTTTGAAGTGAATACGAGGTATACATAACATTTCGCAATGAATATTATATCTCATAACGAAACATAGAAATGAGATGCGACATCTCGTATTAAGAAGCATTAGAACTCTATTGCTACGATACGTAGACATCTGCAAACGCAATTTCCTAGCATGGAAGTGTCGCATTTACATTCTTCTGATGTGAATACGAGATATACATGACACTTCGCAATGCATATTATATCTTATCATGAAACATAGAAATGGGATGCGATATCGCTATTTAAGAAACATTAGAACTCTATTGCTTCGATACGTAGACATCTGGGAACGCTATTTCCTTGAAAGGAAGTGGCGCATTTACATTCATTTGAAGTGAATACGCGGTATACATAACACTCTACAATGAATATTATATCTTACCACGAAATATAGATATGAAATGCGACATCTCGTTTTAAGAAGCATTAGAACTCTATTGCTGCGATACGTATACATCTGCAAACGGTATTTCCTAGCATGTAAGTGTCGCATTTACATTCCTTTGAAGTTTATACGAGGTATACATGACTCTTCGCAATGAATATTATATCTTATCTCGAAACATAGATGTGAGATGCGATATCGCGATTTAAGAAGCACTAGAACTCTATTGCTACGATGCGTAGACATCTGCAAATGTTATTTCCTAGCAAGGAAGTGTCGCATTTACATTCTTTTGACGTGAATACGAGGTAAACATAACATTCCACAATGAAAATTACACCATATTACGAAATATAGAAATGAAATGCGACTTCTCATTTTAAGAAGCATTAGAACTCTATTGCTACGATGCGTAGACATCTGCAAATGTTATTTCCTAGCATGGAAGTGTCGCATTTTCATTCATTTGATGTATATGCGTGGTATACATGACACTTCGCATTGAATATTATATCTTATTAGGAAACATAGGAATGAAATGCGACATCTAGTTTTAAGTAGCATTAAAACTCTACTGCTACGATACGTAGACATCTGCAAACGCTATTTCCTAGCATGGAAGTGTCGCATTTACATTCTTTTGAAGTGAATACGAGATATACATGACACTTCGCAATGAATATTATATGTTATCATGAAACATTGGAGTGAGATGCGATATCGCGTTTTAAGAAGCACTAGAACTCTATTGCTACGATACCTAGACATCTGCAAGCGCTATTTCCTAGCATGGATGTGTCGCATTTACATTCTTTTGAAGTGAATACGAAGTGTACATGACACTTCGCAATGAATATTATATCTTATCATGAAACATAGAAGTGAGATGCGATATCGCGTTTTAGGAAGCATTAGAACTCTATTGCTACGATATGTAGACATCTGCAAACGCTACTTACTAGCATGGAAGTGTCGCATTTACATTCTTTTGAAGTGAATACGAGGTATACATGACACTTCGCAATGAATATTATATCTTATCATGAAACATAGGTGTGAGATGCGATATGGCATTTTAAGAATCATTAGAACTCTATTGTTTCGACACGTAGTCATCTGGAAACGCTATTTCCTAGCAAGGAAGTGTCGCATTTACATTCTTTTGAAGTGACTACGGGGTATACATAACACTCCATAATGAATATTATATCTTAACATGAGACATAGCAGTGAGATGCGATATCGCGTTTTAAGAAGCATTAGAACTCTATTGCTACGATACGTAGACATCTGCAAACAGTATTTCCTAGCAAGGAAGTGTCGCATTTACATTCTTTTGAAGTGAATACAAGGTATACATAACATTCCGCAATGAATATTATATCTTATTACGAAACATAGAAATGAGATGCGACATCTCGTATTAAGAAGCATTAGAACTCTATTGCTACGATACGTGGACATCTGCAAACGCTATTTCCTAGCATGTAAGTGTCGCATTTACATTCTTTTGAAGTGAATACGAGGTATACATGACACATCGCAATGATTATTATATCTTATCATGAAACATAGGTGTGAGATACGATATCGCGTTTTAAGAAGCATTAGATCTCTCTTGCTACGATACGTAGACATCTGCAAACGCTATTTCCTAGCATGGAAGTGTCGCATTTACATTCTTTTGAATTTATTACGCGGTATACATAACACTCTACAATGAATATTATATCTTACCACGAAACATAGATATGAAATGCGACATCTCGTTTTAAGAAGCATTAGAACTCTATTGCTGCGATACGTATACATCTGCAAACGGTATTTCCTAGCATGTAAGTGTCGCATTTACATTCCTTTGAAGTTAATACGAGGTATACATGACTCTTCGCAATGAATATTATATCTTATCTGGAAACATAGATGTGAGATGCGATATCGCGTTTTAAGAAGCACTAGAACTCTATTGCTACGATACCTAGACATCTGCAAACGCTATTTCCTAGCATGGAAGTGTCATATTAACATTCTTTTGAAGTGAATACGAGGTATACATGACACTTCGCAATGAATATTATATCTTATCATGAAACATAGAAGTGAGATGCGATATCGCGTTCTAAGAAGCATTAGAACTCTATTGCTACGATACGTAGACATCTGCAAACTCTATTTCCTAGCATGGAAGTGTCTTATTTACATTCTTTTGAAGTGCGCACGAGGTATACATGACACTTCGCAATGAATATTATACCTTATCATGAAACATAGAAGAGAGATGCGATATCGCGTTTTAGTAAGCATTAGAACTCTATTGCTGCTATACGTAGACATCTGCAAACGCTATTTCCTAGCATGGAAGTGTCGCATTTACATTCTTTTGAAGTGAATACGAGGTAATCATGACACTTCGCAATGAATATTATATCTTATCATGAAACATAGAAGTGAGATGCGATATCGCGTTCTAAGAAGCATTAGAAATTTATTGCTACGATACATAGACATATGGAAACGCTATTCCCTAGCATGGAAGTGTCGCATTTACATTCTTTTGAAGTGAATGCGAGGTATACATAACACTCCACAATGAATATTGTATCTTATCACGAAACATAGAAATGAAATGCGACATCTAGTTTTAAGTAGCATTAAAACTCTACTGCTACGATACGTAGACATCTGCAAACGCTATTTCCTAGCATGGAAGTGTCGCATTTACATTCTTTTGAAGTGAATACGAGATATACATGACACTTCGCAATGAATATTATATGTTATCATGAAACATTGGAGTGAGATGCGATATCGCATTTCAAGAAGCATTAGAACTCTATTGCTACGATACCTAGACATCTGCAAACGCTATTCACTAGCATGGATGTGTCGCATTTACATTCTTTTGAAGTGAATGCGATGTGTACATAACACTTCGCAATGAATATTTTATCTTATCATGAAACATAGAAGTGAGATGCGATATCGCGTTTTAAGAAGCATTAGAACTCTATTGCTACGATACGTAGACATCTGCAAACGCTATTTCCTAGCATGGAAGTGTCGCATTTACATTCTTTTGTAGTGAATACGAAGTATACATGACACTTCGCAATGAATATTATATCTTATCATGAAACATAGAAGTGAGATGCGATATCGCGTTTTAGGAAGCATTAGAACTCTTTTGCTACGATATGTAGACATCTGCAAACGCTACTTCCTAGCATGGAAGTGTCGCATTTACATTCTTTTGAAGTGATTACGAGATATACATGACACTTCGCAATGAATATTATATCTTATCATGATACATAGGAATGAGGTGCTATATCGCGCTTTGAGAAGCATTAGAACTCTATTGCTAATATACGTAGACATCTGCAAACAATATTTCCTAGCAAGGAAATGTCGCACTTACATTCCATTGAAGTGTATACGAGGTATACATAACATTACACAATGAATATTATATCTTATTACGAAACATAGAAATGAAATACGACATCTCGTTTTAAGAAGCATTAGTACTCTATTGCTAATATACGTAGACATCTGCAAACAATATTTCCTAGCAAGAAAATGTCGCAATTACATTCCATTGAAGTGAATACGAGGTATACATGACACTTCGCAAAGAATATTATATCTTATAATGAAACATAGGTATGAGGTGCTATATCGCATTTTAAGAAGCATTAGAACCCTATTGCTACGATACGTAGACATCTGCAAACGCCACTTCCTAGCATGGAAGTGTCGCATTTACATTCTTTTGAAGTGAATACGAGGTATACATGACACTTCGCAATGAATATAATATCTTATCATGAAACATAGAAGTGAGATGCGATATGGCATTTTAAGAATCATTAGAACTCTATTGTTTCGACATGTAGTCATCTGGTAACGCTATTTCCTAGCAAGGAAGTGTCGCATTCACATCCTTTTGAGGTGAATACGAGGTATACATGACACTTCGCAATGAATATTATATCTGAACATGAAACATAGAAATGAGATGCGACATCTCGTTTTAAGAAGCATTAGAACTCTATTGCTAGGATACGTAGACATCTGCAAACGCCACTTCCTAGCATGGAAGTGTCGCATTTACATTCTTTTGAAGTGAATACGAGGTATACATGACACGTCGCAAAGAATATTATATCTTATCATGAAACATGGAAGTGAGATGCGATATCGCGTTCTAAGAAGCATTAGAACTCTATTGCTACGATACGTAGACATCTGCAAAGGCTATTTCCTAGCATGGAAGGGTCGCATTTACATTCTTTTGAAGTGAGTACGAGGTATACATAGCAATCCATAATGAATATTATATCTTATCATGAAATATAGCAGTGAGATGCGATATCGCGTTATAAGAAGTATTAGAACTCTATTGCTACGATACGTAGACATCTGCAAACGCTATTTCCTAGCATGGAAGTGTCGCATCTACATTCTTTTGAAGTGAATACGAGGTGTACATGACAATTCGCAATGAATATTATACCTTATCATGAAACATAGAAGAGAGATGCGATATCGCGTCTTAGGAAGCATTAGAACTCTATTGCTACGATACGTAGACATCTGCAAACGCTACTTCCTAGCATGGAGGTGTCGCATTTACATTCTTTTGAAGTGAATACGAGGTATACATGACACTTCGCAATGAATATTATATCTTATCATGAAACATGGAAGTGAGGTGCGATATCGCGTTCTAAGAAGCTTTAGAACTCTCTTGCTACGATACGTAGACATCTGCAAACCCTATTTCCTAGCAAGGAAGTGTCGCATTTACATTCATTTGAAGTGAATACGAGGTATACATGACACTTCGCAATGAATATTATATCTTATCATGAAACATAGGAGTGAGATGCGATATCGCGTTTTAAGAAGCATTAGAACTCTATTGCTACGATACGTAGACATCTGCAAACGCTATTTCCTAGCATGGAAGTGTCGCATCTACATTCTTTTGAAGTGAATACGAAGTATACATGACAATTCGCAATGAATATTATAACTTATCATGAAACATAGAAGAGAGATGCGACATCTCGTTTTATAATGCATTAGAATTCTATTGCTGCGATACGTAGACATCTGCAAACGCTATTTCCTAGCATGTAAGTGTCGCATTTACATTCTTTTGAAGTGAATACGAGGTATACATGACACTTCGCAATGAATATTATATCTTATCTCGAAACATTGAAGTGAGGTGCGATATCGCGATTTATGGAGCACTAGAACTCTATAGCTACGATGCGTAGACATCTGCAAATGTTATTTCCTAGCAAGGAAGTGTCGCATTTACATTATTTTGAAGTGAATACGAGGTATACATAACACTCCACAATGAATATTACATCTTATCACGAAACATAGAAATGAAATGCGACATCTCGTTTTAAGTAGCATTAGAACTCTATTGCAACGATACGTATAAATCTGCAAACGCTATTTCCTAGCATGGAAATGACGCACTTACATTCCATTAAAGCGAATACGAGGTATACATAACATTACACAATGCATATTATATCCTATTACGAAACATAGAAATGAAATACGACATCTCGTTTTAAGAAGCATTAGTACTCTATTGCTGTGATACGTAGACATCTGCAAACAATATTTCCTAGCATGGAAGTGTCGCATTTACATTCTTTTGTAGTGAATACGAAGTATACATGACACTTCGCAATGAATATTATATCTTATCATGAAACATAGAAGTGAGATGCGATATCGCGTTTTAGGAAGCATTCGAACTCTTTTGCTACGATATGTAGACATCTGCAAACGCTACTTCCTAGCATGGAAGTGTCGCATTTACATTCTTTTGAAGTGAATACGAGATATACATGACACTTCGCAATGAATATTATATCTTATCACGATACATAGGAATGAGGTGCTATATCGCGCTTTGAGAAGCATTAGAACTCTATTGCTAATATACGTAGACATCTGCAAACAATATTTCCTAGCAAGGAAATGTCGCACTTACATTCCATTGAAGTGTATACGAGGTATACATAACATTACACAATGAATATTATATCTTATTACGAAACATAGAAATGAAATACGACATCTCGTTTTAAGAAGCATTAGTACTCTATTGCTAATATACGTAGACATCTGCAAACAATATTTCCTAGCAAGAAAATGTTGCAATTACATTCCATTGAAGTGAATACGAGGTATACATAACATTCCGCAATGAATATTATATCTTATTACGAAACATAGAAATGGAATACGACTTCTCGTTTTAAGAAGCATAAGAACTCTATTGCTACGTTACGTAGACATCTGCAAACGCTATTTCCTAGCATGGACGTGTCGCATCTACATTCTTTTGAAGTGAATACGAGGTATATATGACAATTCGCAATGAATATTATACCTCATCATGAAACATAGAAGTGAGATGCGATATTGCGTTCTAAGAAGCATTAGAACTCTATTGCTACGATACGTAGGCATCTGCAAACACTGTTTCCTAGCATGGAAGTGTCGCATATACATTTTTTTGAAGTGAATACGAAATATACATGACACTTCGCAATGAATATTATATCTTATCATGAAACATAGAAGTGAGATGCGATATCGCGTTCTAAGAAGCATTAGAACCCTATTGCTACGGTACGTAGACATCTGCAAACACTATTTCCTAGCATGGAAGTGTCGCATTTACATTCTTTTGAAGTGAGTACGAGGTATACATGACACTTCGCAATGAATATTATACCTTATCATGAAACATAGAAGAGATATGCGATATCGCGTTTTAGTAAGCATTAGAACTCTATTGCTGCGATACGTAGACATCTGCAAACGCTATTTCCTAGCATTACACTTACAATCCACTTACATTCCACTGAAGTGAATACGAGGTATACATAACACTCCACAATGAATATTATATCTTATCACGAAACATAGAAATGAAATGCGGCATCTCGTTTTAAGACGCATTAGGACTCTATTGCTATTTCCTAGCATGGAAGTGTCATATTAACATTCTTTTGAAGTGAATACGAGGTATACATGACACTTCGCAATGAATATTATATCTTATCATGAAACATAGAAGTGAGATGCGATATCGCGTTCTAAGAAGCATTAGAACTCTATTGCTACGATACGTAGACATCTGCAAACGCTATTTCCTAGCATGTAAGTGTCGCATTTACATCCTTTTGAAGTGAATACGAGGTATACATGACACTTCGCAATGAATATTATATCTTATCATGAAACATGGAAGTGAGATGCGATATCGCTTTCTAAGAAGCTTTAGGACTCTCTTGCTACGATACGTAGACATCTGCAAACCCTATTTCCTAGCAAGGAAGTGTCGCATTTACATTCATTTGAAGTGAATACGAGGTATACATAATACTCTACAATGAATATTATATCTTACCAAGAAACATAGAAATGAAATGCGACATCTCGTTTTATAAAGCATTAGAATTCTATTGCTGCGATACGTAGACATCTGCAAACGCTATTTCCTAGCATGTAATTGTCGCATTTACATTCTTTTGAAGTGAATACGAGGTATACATGACACATCGCAATGATTATTATATCTTATCATGAAACATAGGTGTGAGATGCGATATCGCGTTTTAAGAAGCATTAGATCTCCCTTGCTACGATACGTAGACATCTGCAAACGCTATTTCCTAGCATGTAAGTGTCGCATTGACATTCTTTTGATGTGAATACGAGGTATACATGACACTTCGCAATGAATATTATATCTTATCATGAAACATAGAAATGCGATGCGACATCTCGTTTTAAGACGTATTAGAACTCTATTATTTCCATACGTAGTCGTCTGGAAACGCAATTTCCTAGCAAGGAAGTGTCGCACTTACATCCTTTTGAAGTGAATACGAAGTATACATAACACTTCGCACTGAATATTTTATCTTATCATGAAACATAGCAGTGAGATGCGATATCGCGTTTTAGGAAGCATTAGAACTCTACTGCTACGATACGTAGACATCTGCAAAGGCTATTTCCTAGCATGGAAGTGTCACATTTACATTCTTCTGATGTGAATACGAGATATACATGACACTTCGCAATGAATATTATATCTTATCATGAAACATAGAAATGGGATGCGATATCGCTATTTAAGAAACATTAGAACTCTATTGCTTCGATACGTAGACATCTGGGAACGCTATTTCCTTGAAAGGAAGTGGCGCATTTACAATCATTTGAAGTGAATACGAGGTATACATAACACTCTACCATGTATATTATATCTTATCACGAAACATAGAAATGAAATGTGACATCTCGCTTTAAGAAGCATTAGAACTCTATTGCTACGATACGTGGACATCTGCAAACGCTATTTCCTCCATGTAAGTGTCGCATTTACATTCTTTTGAAGTGAATACGAGGTATACATGACACATCGCAATGATTATTATATCTTATCATGAAACATAGATGTGAGATGCGATATCGCGATTTAAGAAGCATTAGAACTCTATTGCTACGATACGTAGACATCTGCAAACAATATTTCCTAGCATGGAAGTGTCGCATTTACATTCTTTTGAAGTGAATACGAGGTATACATGACACTTCGCAATGAATATTATATCTTATCATGAAACATAGGAGTGAGATGCGATATGGCATTTTAAGTATCATTAGAACTCTATTGCTACGATACGTAGACATCTGCAAACCCTATTTCCTAGCATGGAAGTGTCGCATTTTCATTCATTTGAAGTATATGCGTGGTATACATGACACTTCGCATTGAATATTATGTCTTATTAGGAAACATAGGAATGAGATGCGATATCGCGTTTTAGGAAGCGTTAGGACTCTAATGCTACGATACGTAGACATCTGCAAACAATATTTCCTAGCAAGGAAGTGTCGCATTTACATTCTTTTGAAGTGAATACGAGGTATACATGACACTTCGCAATGAATATTATATCTTATCATGAAACGTAGGAGTGAGATGCGATATGGCATTTTAAGAATCATTAGAACTCTATTGTTTCGACACGTAGTCATCTGAAAACGCTATTTCCTAGCAAGGAAGTGTCGCATTTACATTCTTTTGAAGTGACTACAAGGTATACATAACACTCCATAATGAATATTATATCTTAACATGAAACATAGCAGTGAGATGCGATATCGCGTTTTAGGAAGCATTAGAACTCTACTGCTACGATACGTAGACATCTGCAAAGGCTATTTCCTAGCATGGAAGTGTCGCATTTACATTCTTCTGATGTGAATACGAGATATACATGACACTTCGCAATGAATATTATATCTTATCATGAAACATAGAAATGGGATGCGATATCGCTATTTAAGAAACATTAGAACTCTATTGCTTCGATACGTAGACATCTGGGAACGCTATTTCCTTGAAAGGAAGTGGCGCATTTACAATCATTTGAAGTGAATACGAGGTATACATAACACTCTACCATGTATATTATATCTTATCACGAAACATAGAAATGAAATGTGACATCTCGTTTTAAGAAGCATTAGAACTCTATTGCTACGATACGTGGACATCTGCAAACGCTATTTCCTCCATGTAAGTGTCGCATTTACATTCTTTTGAAGTGAATACGAGGTATACATGACACATCGCAATGATTATTATATCTTATCATGAAACATAGATGTGAGATGCGATATCGCGGTTTAAGAAGCATTAGAACTCTATTGCTACGATACGTAGACATCTGCAAACAATATTTCCTAGCATGGAAGTGTCGCATTTACATTCTTTTGAAGTGAATACGAGGTATACATGACACTTCGCAATGAATATTATATCTTATCATGAAACATAGGAGTGAGATGCGATATGGCATTTTAAGAATCATTAGAACTCTATTGCTACGATACGTAGACATCTGCAAACCCTATTTCCTAGCATGGAAGTGTCGCATTTTCATTCATTTGAAGTATATGCGTGGTATACATGACACTTCGCATTGAATATTATGTCTTATTAGGAAACATAGGAATGAGATGCGATATCGCGTTTTAGGAAGCGTTAGGACTCTATTGCTACGATACGTAGACACCTGCAAACGCTATTTCCTAGCAAGGAAGTGTCGCATTTACATTCTTTTGAAGTGAATACGAGGTATACATGACACTTCGCAATGAATATTATATCTTATCATGAAACGTAGGAGTGAGATGCGATATGGCATTTTAAGAATCATTAGAACTCTATTGTTTCGACACGTAGTCATCTGAAAACGCTATTTCCTAGCAAGGAAGTGTCGCATTTACATTCTTTTGAAGTGACTACAAGGTATACATAACACTCCATAATGAATATTATATCTTAACATGAAACATAGCAGTGAGATGCGATATCGCGTTTTAAGAAGCATTAGAACTCTATTGCTACGATACGTAGACATCTGCAAACAATATTTCCTAGCAAGGAAGTGTCGCATTTACATTCTTTTGAAGTGAATACGAGGTATACATGACACATCGCAATGATTATTATATCTTATCATGAAACATAGATGTGAGATGCGATATCGCGATTTAAGAAGCACTAGAACTCTATTGCTACGATGCGTAGACATCTGCAAATGTTATTTCCTAGCAAGGAAGTGTCGCATTTACATTCTTTTGACGTGAATACGAGGTAAACATAACATTCCACAATGAAAATTACACCATATTACGAAATATAGAAATGAAATGCGACTTCTCATTTTAAGAAGCATTAGAACTCTATTGCTACGATACGTAGACATCTGCAAACCCTATTTCCTAGCATAGAAGTGTCGCATTTTCATTCATTTGAAGTATATGCGTGGTATACATGACACTTCGCATTGAATATTATGTCTTATTAGGAAACATAGGAATGAGATGCGATATCGCGTTTTAGGAAGCGTTAGGACTCTATTGCTACGATACGTAGACACATGCAAACGCTATTTCCTAGCAAGGAAGTGTCGCATTTAGATTCTTTTGAAGTGAATACGAGGTATACATGACACTTCGCAATGAATATTATATCTTATCATGAAACGTAGTAGTGAGATGCGATATGGCATTTCAAGAATCATTAGAACTCTATTGTTTCGACACGTAGTCAACTGAAAACCCTATTTCCTAGCAAGGAAGTGTCGCATTTACATTCTTTTGAAGTGACTACAAGGTATACATAACACTCCATAATGAATATTATATCTTAACATGAAACATAGCAGTGAGATGCGATATCGCGTTTTAAGAAGTATTAGAACTCTATTGCTACGATACGTAGACATCTGCAAACGCTATTTCCTAGCATGGAAGTGTCGCATCTACATTCTTTTGAAGTGAATACGATGTATACATGACAATTCGCAATGAATATTATACCTTATCATGAAACATAGAAGAGAGATGCGATATCGCGTTTTAGGAAGCATTAGAACTCTACTGCTGCGATACGTAGACATCTGCAAAGGCTATTTCCTAGCAAGGAAGTGTCGCATTTACATTCATTTGAAGTGAATACGAGGTATACATAATACTCTACAATGAATATTATATCTTACCAAGAAACATAGAAATGAAATGCGACATCTCGTTTTATAATGCATTAGAATTCTATTGCTGCGATACGTAGACATCTGCAAACGCTATTTCCTAGCATGTAAGTGTCGCATTTACATTCTTTTGAAGTAAATACGAGGTATACATGACACTTCGCAATGAATATTATATCTTATCATGAAACGTAGGAGTGAGATGCGATATGGCATTTTAAGAATCATTAGAACTCTATTGTTTCGACACGTAGTCATCTGAAAACGCTATTTCCTAGCAAGGAAGTGTCGCATTTACATTCTTTTGAAGTGACTACAAGGTATACATAACACTCCATAATGAATATTATATCTTAACATGAAACATAGCAGTGAGATGCGATATCGCGTTTTAAGAAGTATTAGAACTCTATTGCTACGATACGTAGACATCTGCAAACGCAATTTCCTAGCATGGAAGTGTCGCATCTACATTCTTTTGAAGTGAATACGAGGTATACATAACATTCCGCAATGAATATTATATCTTATTACGAAGCATAGAAATGAAATGCGACTTCTCGTTTTAAGAAGCATTAGAACTCTATTGCTACGATACGTAGACATCTGCAAACAATATTTCCTAGCAAGGAAGTGTCGCATTTACATTCTTTTGAAGTGAATACGAGGTATACATGACACATCGCAATGATTATTATATCTTATCATGAAACATAGATGTGAGATGCGATATCGCGATTTAAGAAGCACTAGAACTCTATTGCTACGATGCGTAGACATCTGCAAATGTTATTTCCTAGCAAGGAAGTGTCGCATTTACATTCTTTTGACGTGAATACGAGGTAAACATAACATTCCACAATGAAAATTACACCATATTACGAAATATAGAAATGAAATGCGACTTCTCATTTTAAGAAGCATTAGAACTCTATTGCTACGATACGTAGACATCTGCAAACCCTATTTCCTAGCATAGAAGTGTCGCATTTTCATTCATTTGAAGTATATGCGTGGTATACATGACACTTCGCATTGAATATTATGTCTTATTAGGAAACATAGGAATGAGATGCGATATCGCGTTTTAGGAAGCGTTAGGACTCTATTGCTACGATACGTAGACACATGCAAACGCTATTTCCTAGCAAGGAAGTGTCGCATTTAGATTCTTTTGAAGTGAATACGAGGTATACATGACACTTCGCAATGAATATTATATCTTATCATGAAACGTAGGAGTGAGATGCGATATGGCATTTCAAGAATCATTAGAACTCTATTGTTTCGACACGTAGTCAACTGAAAACCCTATTTCCTAGCAAGGAAGTGTCGCATTTACATTCTTTTGAAGTGACTACAAGGTATACATAACACTCCATAATGAATATTATATCTTAACATGAAACATAGCAGTGAGATGCGATATCGCGTTTTAAGAAGTATTAGAACTCTATTGCTACGATACGTAGACATCTGCAAACGCTATTTCCTAGCATGGAAGTGTCGCATCTACATTCTTTTGAAGTGAATACGATGTATACATGACAATTCGCAATGAATATTATACCTTATCATGAAACATAGAAGAGAGATGCGATATCGCGTTTTAGGAAGCATTAGAACTCTACTGCTGCGATACGTAGACATCTGCAAAGGCTATTTCCTAGCAAGGAAGTGTCGCATTTACATTCATTTGAAGTGAATACGAGGTATACATAATACTCTACAATGAATATTATATCTTACCAAGAAACATAGAAATGAAATGCGACATCTCGTTTTATAATGCATTAGAATTCTATTGCTGCGATACGTAGACATCTGCAAACGCTATTTCCTAGCATGTAAGTGTCGCATTTACATTCTTTTGAAGTAAATACGAGGTATACATGACACTTCGCAATGAATATTATATCTTATCATGAAACGTAGGAGTGAGATGCGATATGGCATTTTAAGAATCATTAGAACTCTATTGTTTCGACACGTAGTCATCTGAAAACGCTATTTCCTAGCAAGGAAGTGTCGCATTTACATTCTTTTGAAGTGACTACAAGGTATACATAACACTCCATAATGAATATTATATCTTAACATGAAACATAGCAGTGAGATGCGATATCGCGTTTTAAGAAGTATTAGAACTCTATTGCTACGATACGTAGACATCTGCAAACGCAATTTCCTAGCATGGAAGTGTCGCATCTACATTCTTTTGAAGTGAATACGAGGTATACATAACATTCCGCAATGAATATTATATCTTATTACGAAGCATAGAAATGAAATGCGACTTCTCGTTTTAAGAAGCATTAGAACTCTATTGCTACGATACGTAGACATCTGCAAACAATATTTCCTAGCAAGGAAGTGTCGCATTTACATTCTTTTGAAGTGAATACGAGGTATACATGACACATCGCAATGATTATTATATCTTATCATGAAACATAGATGTGAGATGCGATATCGCGATTTAAGAAGCACTAGAACTCTATTGCTACGATGCGTAGACATCTGCAAATGTTATTTCCTAGCAAGGAAGTGTCGCATTTACATTCTTTTGACGTGAATACGAGGTAAACATAACATTCCACAATGAAAATTACACCATATTACGAAATATAGAAATGAAATGCGACTTCTCATTTTAAGAAGCATTAGAACTCTATTGCTACGATACGTAGACATCTGCAAACCCTATTTCCTAGCATAGAAGTGTCGCATTTTCATTCATTTGAAGTATATGCGTGGTATACATGACACTTCGCATTGAATATTATGTCTTATTAGGAAACATAGGAATGAGATGCGATATCGCGTTTTAGGAAGCGTTAGGACTCTATTGCTACGATACGTAGACACCTGCAATCGCTATTTCCTAGCAAGGAAGTGTCGCATTTACATTCTTTTGAAGTGAATACGAGGTATACATGACACTTCGCAATGAATATTATATCTTATCATGAAACGTAGGAGTGAGATGCGATATGGCATTTCAAGAATCATTAGAACTCTATTGTTTCGACACGTAGTCAACTGAAAACGCTATTTCCTAGCAAGGAAGTGTCGCATTTACATTCTTTTGAAGTGACTACAAGGTATACATAACACTCCATAATGAATATTATATCTTAACATGAAACATAGCAGTGAGATGCGACATCTCATTTTAAGAAGCATTAGAACTCTATTGCTATGATACGTAGACATCTGCAAACGCTATTTCCTAGCATGGAAGGGTCGCATTTACATTCTTATGAAGCGAATACGAGGTATACATAACACTCCATAATGAATATTATATCTTGTAATGAAACATAGCAGTGAGATGCGACATCTCCTTTAAGAAGCATTAGAACTCTATTGCTACGATACGTAGACATCTGCAAACGCTATTTCCTAGCATGGAAGTGTCGCATCTACATTCTTGTGATGTGAGTACGAGGTATGCATGACACTTCGCAATGAATATTATACCTTATCACGAAACATAGAAGCGAGATGCGATATCGCATTTAAAGAAGCATTAGAACTCTATAGCTACGATGCGTTGACATCTGCAAATGCTATTTCCTAGCATGGAAGTGTCGCATCTACATTCCTGTGATGTGAGTACGAGGTATACATGACACTTCGCAATGAATATTATATCTTATCAAGAAACATAGAAGTGAGATGCGATATGGCGTTTTAAAAAGCATTAGAACTCTATTGCTACGATACGTAGACATCTGCAAACGCTATTTCCTAGCATGGAAGTGTCGCATTTACATTCCTTTGGAGTGAATACGAGATATACATGACACTTCGCAATGAGTATTATACCTTATCATAAAACATAGGAATGAGATGCGATATCGCGTTTTGAGAAGCATTAGAACTCTATTGCTACGATACGTAGACATCTGCAAACGCTATTTCCTAGCGTGGAAGTTTCGCATTTACATTCTTTTGAAGTGAATTCGAGGTATACATAACACTCCACAATGAATATTAAATCTTATCATGAAACATAGAAGTGTGTTGCGATATCGCGTTTTAAGAAGCATTAGAACTCTATTGCTACGATACGTAGACATCTGCAAACGCTATTTCCTAGCAAGCAAGTGTCGCATTTACATTCCTTTGCAGTGAATGCGAAGTATACATAACACTCCACAATGAATATTAAATCTTATCATGAAACATAGAAATGAGATGCGATATCGCGATTTAAGAAGCATTAGTACCCTATTGCTTCGATACGTAGACATCTGCAAACGCTATTTCCTAGGAAGGAAGTGTCGCATTTACATTCATATGATGTGCACACGAGGAATACGTAAGGCTTCGCAATGAATATTAAATGTTATCATTAAACATAGAAATGTGATGCGATATCGCGTTTTAGAAAGCATTAGAACTCTATTGCTACGATACGTAGACATCTGCAAATGCTATTTCCTAGCAAGGATGTGTTGCATTTACATTCCGTTGAGGTGAATACGAGGTATACATAACACTCCACAATACATATTATATCTTATCACGAAACATAGAAATGAGGAGCGATTTCGCGTCTTAAGAAGCATTAGAACTCTATTGCATCGGTACGTAGACATCTGCAAACGCTATTTCCTAGGAAGGGAGTATCGCATTTACATTCATTTGGAGTGTAGGCGAGATATACATAACACTGCACAATGAATATTATATCTTATCATCAAACATAGAAATGAGATGCGATATCGCGTTTTAAGAAACATTAGAACTCTGTTGCTTCGATACAGAGATATCTGGGAACGTAATTTCCTAGAAAGGAAGTGTCGCATTTACATTCTCTTAAGAGGAATACGATGTATACATGACACTTCGCAATGAATATTATATCTTATGATGAAACATAGAAATGAGATGCGATATGGCGATTCAAGAAGCATTAGAACTCTGTTTCGTCGATTCGTAGATATCTGCAAACCTTATTTCCTAGCAAGGAAGTGTCGCATTTACATTCTTTTGAAGTGAATTCGAGGTGTCACGTCCGGCGAAACTATTTTCCGTTGCTCCGGAGGCTTTACGACACGATCCTATTTTTCGGTAATTCGGTCCGCGGGAACGCGTTAAGACCGGGTCCGACAATTTCGGCTGACGCGACACTAGCGAAAACACTCGCGATAATAAGGGAATGACCCTACCTTTCGATGACTTCTCTCTCGATTTGTACGTAGAAACGGCGTGGAGGATCGTTCGCTGGGATCGTAGCGGATTTCATTCTGTTGGCTGCTACAGAAATCTCGATCAGTCGCCAGCGAAGACGAGGACGGCGGTCGGAATTCAGCGATGATGCTGAATGTGGCTGAATCGGCGTGATGCGTCGTGGTGTCTGGATTGGAGGCGTCGACGGTCGCTTCGAAAAGCGGTGTCTGGACTGGTGCGAAGGCAGGTCGCTGGTATACGACGACTCTCGGAACACCCTCCAAATATTCACGCACAGGTGATCGTATGAAATTCTTCCTACTCGCACGTCGCGTTCTTCGCAAACCGGAAGCACGATTCATTCACCAGGTTTTTCTGTACTATCGACTAAGATCTGAAGGTTAAGCGGCGGTCTCAACGTCACAAAGCCGATTTCTATACACCTTCAATTTGATGAAGAGCAACCCCAGTTGTATGGAAGAACCCGTGGAAGAATTCGTAGTTAAATGTAATGTTAAAAGTAGAACTAGTATTGTTAACACTTGATAAAATTAATGGATGTGGAAATAGTAGACTTGGTAAAAGAACTTGTACTTGGATATAGTAAAAGTAAAAATAAAATATATTCTAGGTTTAAAGTATACATGAACTGGACCTCCTCGGTTCGCGGGGCGCTACGGTCGCGGAGGCTCGCGGTAGGCAGATCGCGGTCCCGCGAGTGGGGGACTCGCGTCTCGAGGCGGAGAGCGCGCGGTCCAGCGAGTGGGGACTCGCGGCTCGTGGTGGGGCTAGCGGCGCATGCCGCTGGCAGGACGCATCTTCCTTAGTGTAACTTAGATCTAGGAATTCTTATATATGCGTCATGATATGGTATGTATGTCCTAGCTTAGAAGTAATATATAGGTTCTAGCAGATCCTGTTCCCGGAATTGGAAAAGACCCCATTCAGGTGATGGGCTGCGGCTATGTCTTCCTGCAGGACGGAATCCTCGGTGCGAGGGAGATAGGGCTGCCCGGTGCGAGCGAAACAGGTATAATCGGCGGTGCGAGCGAGGCAGCGGAACTCGGTGTGAGTGAGCGCGTGCAGGTATGCGCGCGCGAACTCTTCCAGTTGCTGGTTCTGCAGGCGTGTTTGGATGGTTGCATGCGTCCAGGGGTTGATGCTGGGGGGTGCGAGGTGGTTCCTTTCTAGGAAATTACGTTCCCAGATATCTCTGTATCGAAGCTATAGAGTACTAATGCCCCTTAAAACGCCATATCGCATCTCATTTCTATGTTTCGTGATAAGATATAATATTCATTGTTGAGTGTTATCTATACCTCGCATTCACTTCAAATGAATGTAAATGCGACACTTCCTTGCTAGGAAATAGCGTCTGTAGATGTATCGTCTATGTATCGTAGAAATAGAGTTCTAAAGCTTCTTAAAACGCGATATCGCATCTCATTTCTATGATTCATGATAAGATATAATATTCAAAGCGAAGTGTCATGTATACCTCGTATTCACTTGAAAGAATGTAAATGCGACTCTCCCTTGCTAGGAAGTAGCATTTGCAGATGTCTACGTATCGAAGCTATAGAGCTCTAATGCTTCTTAAAACGCGATATCGCATCTTATTTCTATGCCTCATGATAAGATATAATATTCAATGGGAAGTATCATGTATACATCGCGTACACTTCAAATGAATGTAAATGCGACACTTCCTTGCTAGGAAATAGCGTTTACAGATGTCTACGTATCGAAGCAATAGATTTCTCATGCTTCTTAATACGGGATATCGCATCTCATTTCTATGTTTCATGATAAGATATAATATTCATTGTGGAGTGTTATGAATACCTCATATTCGCCACAAAGGAATGTAAATGCGACACTTCCTTGCTAGGAAATACGGTTTGCAGATGTCTACGTACCGTAGCGATAGTGTTCTAATGCTTCTCAAAGCGCGATATCGCATCTCATTTCCATGTTTCATGATAGGATATAATTTTCATTGTGCAGTGTTATGTAAACCTCGTATTCACTTAAAAAGAGTGTAAATGCGACACTTCCTTGTCAGGTAGTTGTGTATGAAGTAGTCTACGTATCGTAGAAATAGAGTTCTAATGCTTCTCAAAATGCGATATCGCATCTCATTTCTATGTCTCATGATGAGATATAATATTCATTGCGGAGTGGC